>NW_006408617.1:4444256-4457124 GCF_000296735.1 Chrysochloris asiatica
AAATGAGTCCCTTGTCTGATGTGTCATTGCAAAAGATTTTTTCCCATTTTCTGGGTTACCTTTTTACTCTTCTGGTGAAGTCTTTTGATGCACATAAGTTTTTAATTTTTAGTATGTTCCAATCATCTATTTTGTCTACTTTTGTTTGTATAGTTTTCAAAATGTTTGGTGGTCTGTATATTCCCTGAATTAGTACCCTCACATTTGTTCCTATTTTTTCATTGATGGACTTCATAATTCTGGGATTCACATTTAGGTCTTTAATGCATGGTGAGTTGGTTTTTGCATAAAGCGTGAGGTGAAGATCTTGTTTCAGTCTTTTGCATATCGCTTTTCAGTTCTGCCAGCACCATCTGTTGAAGAGACTATCAGCTCCTCATGTGATATATTTAGGCACTTTGTCAAAAATCAGCTGGGTTTTTGTAGATGGGTTAATTTCTGAATTCTAGATTCTGTTCCATTGATCAATGTATCTTTCATTGTACCAGTACCAAGCTGTTTTGACCATTGTAGCCATGTAATAAATAAAACAGAATATTTTGCAATCAAAAGCTATACCTTTGATAAAGCATAATAAGAAGCAATCAAACAGTCATGAACCATTTCTGCATATTATAAATAGTATTTACAAATATGATAGATAAGATCTTATTATTATACTGGAGAAAGTTAAAAATTAATAAATGGTACAAGAGATAAAATGAGACATCTTCTGTATTATACAGAGTCAAAGAAATAAAAAGAAAAAAGTAGAAGAATAATCCATAAAAATCAACATAACAGAAAATATGAACTAAGAAAAAGAGTAGAAGCAAAAAAATTGGAAGAAACAAGAAAGAAAAAGTATAATTTCTCTAAGCTGATGAAACATGCTGTTATTGTTAAGTGCTGTCAAGTCGATTCCTACTCATCTACTCTGTATAGGGACTCCAAGGCTTTTTGAATCTTTGTGGTAGCAGAAAGCCTCATCTTTGCAGGTACAGAAAGTTTCAGCTTTCTCCTGTTGAGTGGCTAGAACCACAGTCTTTGTGGTTCACAGTCCAGTGTTTATTGTATGGAGCCACCCCACTCTGTGATAAAGATACAAGTCTTGTAATTAAAATGATCCTATGATAACTAAGTAATATGAATGAAAAAGAGTCATGTTATCCATATAAAGGGAACTAGGCCACTTCAAAGAGAACAATAAAATTTTAAACATTTCCCCAAGAGAGAAAATAATGCCTGTTGCTGTTAAATGCAGTCAAGTCAGTTCAGACTCTGTATGGGATTTACCAGGAGCAGCTGGTGGGGTTGAACCATCAACATTTTGGTTAGCAGTCCAGTGCTTATCCTACAGAGCCATACCAGACCTACATGAATGTTAGGTTAGTGCCAAAATACTATGAGATTCGCTAACAATATCCCTCAGGAACACAAAAATCCTTAATAAAATCATAAACGCATACACAAACACACACACAAAAAAAAAACCACTCCACAGTATTGGAGACAATAAGGCAAACTGGCATAACAGTTCACAAAGACAATGTTCTACGTCCTACCTTGGTGAGTAGTGGCTGGGGTATTAAATGCTGGTGAGTTGCCATCTAAAGTGCAACTATTGGTCTTTCCCCACCCATAGCAAAGCTGAGTAAAGAAAATCAAAGATGCCTGGAACCAATTAGTCAAAAAGACTAATGGACCACGAGAACGCTAGACCAGAAGAACTAGATGGTGCCTAGCAACCACTGCTAACTGCTCTGAAAGGAATAGAATAGGAGGTCCTGGATAGAATGGGAGAAAACTGTGGAACAAAACATAATTTTTTTTAAAGCATGCTTATAGATGTGACAGTCTGGTGGAACCCCTGAGACTATGACTCTTAGATATCTATCCTTCAAGACTGGAACAAAACTGTCTGCTATGGCTCAACATTCAGCCAAGCAGGCGGCAGGCCTAAAAGGTGAACAATGACACCAGAGAGGTATGCATGCCTCAGAAAAAAATCAACCAAGCAAGATCAAAAGGGCAGTATTTGCCTCAAAAGGGAGGAAGGAATAGAAAGGGACATGAATGGAAATAGAAAACATAGGAAGGAAGCAGAAAGAGTGTTTTTACATTGTAGGGATTACAATTAATGTCACAAATCAAAATACGTACACACTGTTGAATAAAAAAATGATTTGCTCAGCAAAAATTCACTCAAATAACTAAGTTTTTCAAACACACAAAACAGTTGCTGATGAATCATTATCGACTCACTGCAACCCTGTGTTACAGAGTACAAATGCATGAACTCCATAGAGTTTTCAAGGCTGTGACCTTTCAGAAGTCTACTGCCAGGCCTTTCTTTCAAGGCACTTGTAGATGAGTTTGAACCACCAATTTTTTGGATAGTAGGTGGGCACTTAACTACCCAGGGACTCCTAAGGCAGTGGTGGTGGTTGCATGTCATCAAGTTAATTCTGACTCACAGTAACCATTTATAGGGTTTTTGAGACTATAAATTGTTGTTGTTGTTAAGTGCCATCGAGTCGATTCCAACCCATAGCAACCGTGTATAGGGTTTCCAAGGAGAATCTGGTGAGCTTGAACCACCAACATTACGGGAGCAGAAAGCCTCAATCTTTCTCTCATAGAGTGGCTGGTAGAGTCAAACTGCTGACCTTGCAATTAGCAGCCTGACTCATAATCCACTGTAGTACTACCAGGGCTCTTTAGAAGCTTCTATAGAAATAAACAGAAAAGTCCAAATCTACTGCAACTGACTCAATCCCAACTCATAATGACCTAGAGGGGTTTCTAAGACGATACACCTTTACAGAAGCTAACAGCCTCAACCGTCTTCTGAATATCTGTTGGTGAGCTTGAACCACCAATCTTGCGGTTGGCAATCCAATGTCCAATCCACAACACTACCAGTGCTCCTCCTACTCGCTTACATGGGGAAATTGGTCTGCTGTCAGTTTTCTCCATAGAAATATTCAAAATCAGGATTCAGTAGACTTCGCTGCCTTATACTGACTCCAAGGGATGGAGTTGTTGTTTAGTGCTGTTGAGATGATTTTGACCCATAATGACCCTAGTATTGGGTTTCCAAGGAGCAGCTGGTGAGCTTGAACTGCCAACTTTGCAGTTCAAACAGCTTTGCAGTCTGGCGCATTAACCCACGGCACCACACCAGGAATCCTAAGGGATGGAGTAACACCCATAAAATCCTTCAGGAAAGAAAATATAAAAATGAGAACTTTTAAACTCAACCAAGCATATTAATTGTAAGGCAAAAAACAATGTTTACAATTTTTATCATAAAGAAAATACATTAAGATGCTGTTCCCATGGGATCCGGAGTTTATAAGAAGACAAAATGCAGTCATGTAAAAAAGTTAATGGGAAAGAAGCGCAAAAGGACTGGAGTATGCACTGATACTAATTATGGGGCTAAACCTCAATCAAGTATATGATTATGTTGCAGTAGTAAACTATAAGTAATATAAGTCTTAACAATAGAAATGAGAAAAAATTAAGTTGAAGAAAGAAAAAAGTATGGTATAATAAGCAAGCTGATAGTTTTGGTAGCAGGATCAAAAGATATAATTCAAAATTGATGAATCAGTGAAGTTTCAGCAAATTATTCATTATGTTAAAATCAGCTACAAGAACAGGAGAAGAAAAAGAGAAAATATTTTAATTTACTATTCTATGCAAAAGACAAAGCTTTATAACCGAATGATTCAGTCCCATTAGTATACAGAATTGTTGGTGCTGAAAATCAAGAGAAAGTAGGAGATACTCAAAAAACAATGACTACTCAAATATTTGAGTAAACAAGCAAAAATGCAGATTCGTTACCTAATAACATATTATTTTTAAAGTCTATATGGTCATCTCCACCGTTCTTGTCAGTCTGTCATACTGTGGTAGTATATGTGTTGCTGAGATGCTGGAAGGAATGCCACCAGTATTTTAAATATCATTTGAATCACCCAGGGTGGACAGGTTTCACAAAAGCTTCCAGACTAACACAAGTAAGAAGGAAAGGCAGACCACTTCTGAATGGTTGTTGTTGTTAAATGCCGTCAAGTCAGTTCCAACTGATAGCGAACCTATATAGGGGGTTCCACCAAAGATCGACTGGTGGGTTTGAACCATTGATCTTGTGGTTAAAAGTCCAGTGCTTATCCTACAGTACCACACCAGGACTCGAATGGTTGTTGTTGTTAAGTGCCATCAAATCGGTTCCAACTCATAGTGACCCCGCATAGAGTTTCCCAGAAGCGACTGGTGAGCTTGAAACACTGGCCGTGCAGTTCAAATCGACTTTGCAGACCAGCACACTAAGCCATAGCACACCAGAAATTGAATGGTTAGCCACTGAAAACCTTATTAACAGCAATGGGAACTTCGTCAGAAATAGTGTCAGAAGATGAGTCCCTCATGTTAGAAGGCACTTAACATATGACTGAGGAAGAGCTGCCTCCTGAAAGTAAAGTTGACCATTATGACCTGAATGGAGCAAAGCTTTTGGAACGTTCATTTACTGATGGAGTACAGCTCAAAATGAAAAGAAACAGGTGCAAGCATCCATTAATAATCAGAATGAATACTGTACAAAGTACAAATGTAGGAAAGTTGGGAGTCATCAGAAATGAAATGGAATGCATAAAGATCGATATCCTACGAACTAGCGAACTGAAATGAGCAGGAGTTGGCCATTCAAAATGTAATAATCACATTGTTTTTATTGTTGTTGTTAAGTGTCATTGAGTCGGTTCCGACCCATAGAGACTCTGTATAGGGTTTCCAAGGAGCAGCTGGTGAGCCTGAACTGTAGATCTTGTGGGTCAAACCAACTTTGCAGTCCAACGCATTAACCCACAGAGCCACACCAGGACTCCATGTATGGTTTATCGTTGTTAATGCCGTTGAGTCGATTCCAACCCATAGAGACCCTGTATAGGGTTTCCGAGGCGCAGCTGGTGAGCTTCAACCACAGACCTTGCAGTTCAAATGGTTTATTAGGCAAGGAAAACCAAATTAAAGAGAAATCATGCCACATTCAAATCAAAAGAACATTTCAAGCTCTATCTTGAAGGACAATGCTGTCTGTGATAGGATATTATCCACACACCAACAAGGAAGACCAGTTAATATCACTATTATTCAAATTTACACACCAACCACTAAAGTCAATCAATAATGATGATGTTGAAGAATTTTGCCAACTTCTTCAATCTGAAAATGATCAAACATGAAATCAAGACGCACTGACAATTACTAGTGACAGAAATGTAAAATTTGGAAACAAAAAAGAAGAGTCAGTATTTGGAAAATATGTCCTTGGTAATAAAATTAATGCTGGAGGCTTTTATTTTTTTTTTTAATCAGCTGGGACCATGGAGGGTGTCGAAGAGAAGAAGAAGGTGCCTGCTGTACCAGAGACCCTGAAGAAAAAGCCAAGGTATTTCACAGAACTAAAGATCAAGTGCCTGAGAAAGAAGTTTGTCCAAAAGGTGCTTCAAAACCCAGGAGGAAGCTTATCTATGAAAAAGCCAAGCACTGTCACAAGGAATACAGGCAGACAGATGGACAGAACTGAGATACGAATGGCTAGGATGGCAAGAAAAGCGGGCAACTTCTCTGTATGTGGTGAGCCCAAGCTAGCATTTGTTACCAGGATCAGAAGTATCAATGGTGGGAGCCCAAAGGTTCAAAAGGTGTTGCAGCTTCTTCACCTTCGTCAGATCTTCAATGGCACCTTTGTAAAGCTTAACAAGGCTTCAATTAACATGTTGAGGATTGTGGAACCATATTATTGCAAGGGGGTACCCAAACTTGAAGTCAGTGAATGAACTGATCTAAAAGCGTGGATATAGCAAAATCAATAAGAAGTGAATTGTCCTGACAGATAACACACTGATTGCATGTTTTCTTGGTAAATATAAGATCATCTGCATGGAGGATCTGATTCATGAGATCTACACCGCTTGGAAACATTTCAAAGAAGTAAATAACTTCCTGCAGCCCTTCAAATTTTCTTCTCCTCGTGGTGGAATGAAGAAAAAGACCACCCATTTTGTGGAAGGTGGAGATGCAGGCAACAGGGAAGACCAGAACAACAGGCTTATTAGAAGGATTAACTAAGGTATCTACCACGCTTGTTTTTTTAATCTGGTCAGCTAATAAAACAGTAAATGTTCTCAAATTGAAAATAATGATAATGCTGGAGATCACATGATAGAATTTTGCAAGATAGAATTCTGCAATGACATTCATTGCAAATACCTTTTTTAAACAACATAAACTATACACACGGACCTCACCAGATGGAATACACAAGAATCAAATTGACTATATCTTTGGGAAAAGACAGTGGAGAAGTTCAATATCAATAGCCAACACAAGGGTAGGTGCTGACTGTGGAACAGACCACTGATCACTCATATGAAAGTTCAGACTGAAGCTGAAGGAAATTAAAACAAGTCCACAATAGTCAAAGTAAGACCTTGAATATATCCTAACTGGATTTACAGACCATCTCAATACCAAATTTGATGCAATAAATACTATTGAAAAAAGACCAGAAGAGCTGTGGGACAACTTCAAGAACACCATATAGGAAAAGAGCAAAAAGCCATTAAAAAGGCCAAGAAAGAAAGAAAAGGCCAAACAATGTCAGAAGAAAATCTGAAACTTCATTTTGAGTGTAGAAAAGCTCAACTGAATGGTAGAAATAAGAAAGTAAAAAAGCTAAACACAAGATTTCAAAGAGCAGCCCAAAAAAGAAAAAAAGGTCAAGTATTATAATGAAATGTGCAAAGAGCTGGAATTAGAAAACCAAAAGGGAAGAGGAGCACATCAGGATTTCTCAAGATGAAAGAACTGACAGTAATAATAATATAAGCCTCAATCTTCAATACTGAAAGATTCCATGGGTAAACTATTAAATGATGCAGAGAGCATTAAAAGATGAAAAGAATACACAGAGTCACTGTACCTAAAATAAATGATCAACGTTCAGTCATTTACAAGATCAAGAACTAATGGTACTGAAGGAAGAAGTCCAAGCTGCACTAAAGGTAATAGTGAAAAACATGGCCCCAGGAATTGATAGAATACAAATTGAAATCTTTCAACAAATTGATGCAGCCCTGAAGGCATTCACTTGTATCCACTAAGAAACTTAGAAGATAGCTACCTAGTCAACTGATGGGAAAAAATCATATTTGTGATCATTCTAAAGAGAGAGGCCCAACAGAATGCAAAACTTATTTTAAAATATCATTAATATCACATGCAAGCAAAAATTTGCTGAAGATAATTAAAAAATGATTGAAATGGTACATCAGCACGGAACTGTCAAAAGCTCATGAAGATAACTAGGGATTTCATTGTTGACATCAGATGGATTTTCACTGAAAGCTAGGAATACCAAGATGCTTGCTTGTACTTTACTGGCTATGTAAAGGCTTTTGACTGTATGGATCATGGCAAGCTATGGTTAATATTGCAAAGAATGAGTATTCCAATGTGCTCACGAGGAACCTGTACATAGACCAAGAGACAGGCGTTAGAACAGAACAAGAGGATACTGAATGGGTCAAAATAGAGAATTTATATTAAAACAACTAGAGCTCTTCTTTATTTACCTAATAGGTAAACAAAGGTTTTATCTTTCACCATACTTATTTAACCTGTATACTGAGCAAATAATCTGAGAAATTCGATTATATGAAGAATGTGGTATCAGGATTGAAGAAGACTCATTATCAACCTACGATGTGCAAATGATATAACCTTGCTTCCTAGAAACAAAAAGGACTTAAAATACTTACTGATGAAGATCAATAAGAAACACTGTGGTAAATGAGGAAAAGAATGAAGTTGTCAAAGATTTTGTTTTTCTTGGATTCACTATCAATATTTATGGAAGCATCAGGCAAGAAATCAAGTGATATATTACATAAGACAAATCTGCTACAAAAGACCTCTTTAAAGTGTAAAAGAGCAAAAGAGCAAAGATATCAGTTTGAGTGGTAGCAAGACATGGTATTTTAAATTGCCTCATATGCATGCGAGAGTTGGACAATGAAAGACCATAGATGAAAAGATGCATTTTAATTATGGTGTTAGTGAAGACCATTAAAATTTCCATGAACTACCAAAAGAACAAACAAATCTGTGTGGGAAGAAGCATAGTCAGAATGCTTCTTAGAAGTCAGGTTGGTGAGATTTTGACTCTCATACTTTGGCTATCTCATCAGAAGGGACCAGTCCATGGAGAAGGACATCATACTTGGTGAATTGGAAGACTCGCAACGAGATGGACTGTCATAATGTCAGCAACAATAGGCTCAAATGTAACAATTATGAGGATGCCACAGGACCATTTCTGCAATTTTTCATTCTGTTGTGCACAGGGCCGATATGAGCTGGAACCAAATGATGGCACCTACTATAACTGATTGGAATACCTAAAAGGGGTTCTAGAATTTTCCCAGTGAAATAGGCTTCCTGTGGAGCCTTGCTGTCTATAGGATCTTAAGTGGAATCCTGAGCCCATCCAAAACCTTCTGAGGTAGGACATACCAACTTGAAAGGACAAGCAGATCAGCCTGGAAGAGCTAGAGAAACAGAAGATACTTCTTAAAAGAAAGACCAGCAGAAAAATCCAAAACAAAATTAGCTATGTGTTTGGCTACTTGAAGAACAAGCAAGTTGTTCGTCAGGGAGCCATTAAGGCAAGCAATCATGTCCCTTCAGGAAAAATCCTGAAACTCAAAGGGAACTTATGAGCAGGCCTGCATGCTTGCTGGTGACTACATTGGTCTCCTGGTAAGTGGAAGAGGGGGAAAGGCAGCAATGAAGATATGGGCTGAGTTTGACCATGTTCCATAGACTCCAGTTGACCTGGAGATGAGAGAGAAAAGAAGAGGTGTGGTGATACCTGTGAACTCTTGAGCCCATGGGCAAGGACATAGCCACAGAGGGATGGAGCTGCGAATGAAGGGCCCAAACCTGTAGAGAGTACCCATTCAACCTAGCTTCGATGGCTTGATGATCAGAACTCAACTAGAAGATGATTTTAAAAAAGGAAACAAGTGTAAATTGCTACAATTTTATGAACCTGACCTATACTTATGGATGAAGCAACGCAAAATTCCAACTGAGAGAGGAGTCTTCACATCCAAGATCAATCCTACCCCCTCTGTATACAGGGTGGATAGAGATGGGCAACTTAGACATTGGTTACCTAAAATGGAAGGGCTATAAAGGCATGAAATGACTGGCTTAGACGTTTACAAGAGGGAGTTTAGATTCAGAGTGTGTGTGGGGGGGGGGGGGAGGCAGGGGGGCAGAATCCCCACTGAATACTGTTCATCTTTCTAGATGAATATGGTAAAAGGAAATGGGGATAAGATTTTTATGATTCAATAGTGAGTAATTGTTATCATGAATAATTGCGACAGTCTCAACTGTAAAGGTAGAAGTTTTGTAACAAAAAGAGGGTAACAGTTAATTTTATAGTCCAGAAACAGAGAGCCCTAGGACCATCAAGGGAGAAGAACACAAACAGAATGTGGGACCTTATCCAGAGAAGCAATGATGCCAGAGAGACAGAGATGAGGGCATGGGTTGAGAAAGCAGCTGAGGACTCTAGACTCATGGAAAGAGAAAGGCTATGAGCTGGCAGCCAGGTGATGGTGGCCAGGAGATAGCCTTGCAGAATGTGCCCTTTGGTTGTTTAAATGATTATATATTCCTGAGGTTTTTGTGTATGTCCCCCCTGCCAAAAGAAATCAGAGGGAACAGAAACAAATAACTGTTGAATGATGATGTGAAATAATTATAATCATTGCAATGAAACAACGAATGTAAAATTGATATTCCCCCATGTAAACTATCACTCAATTCACAATAAAAATGTTTTAAAAAAAAAATGGTACCTAAAAACTACAACAAAAACAATGAGTTCATCTATTTATCTTTGTAGTGGGAAATCTTCTCTAAACTCTCTGATAAATGTTGTTGTTAAGTGCCATCAAGTTGGGTCTGACTTATAGTGACCTTGTATAGGGTTTCCAAGGAGCATCTGGTGAGTTAGAATCACCAACCTTGCAGTTCAGTGCTTATACTATGGTGCCATACCAGGACTCCTTCTGATAAATGGTGGTGGTGGTTATGTGCTGTGGAGTTGGTTCTGACTCATAGGAACCTGTATAAAGTTACAAGAGCAGAAAGCCTCATGTTTCTCCTATAGAACCGCTGGAAGTTTCAAACTGCTGACCTTGAGGTCAGCATCCTGACTTGTAGCTACTATGCTACCAGAGCTCATTCTAAATAGAGAGAGGTAATAAACACCCTGTGTTGTATACCTTTGTATCACAGTAACTATTGGGTTTCTCGCACATAGCTGATGCTCAATACCTATTAGCTAAATAAAGAAGAGCTCTAGTTGTTTTAAACCAGTAGATTTGTTATAACGTTTTCATTAGCATTAGATAACTAACACAATGCAATATATTACTTACTATAAGATGACCAAATGAAGTAATTTGGGGGACACAGAGGAATGGAAGACAAGTGTTGCAGAGACTGGGAAAGACTTTGTAAAGGATGTGGTCTTGAAGACAGTCCTTAGAAAAGAAGAAAGAACTGTTGTTGAGTGCTGTCATGTTGGTTCTGGCTTATAGTGACCCTGTGGCAGGGTTTCCAAGGAGTAGATAGTGGGTTTGAACCATGGACCTTGCAGTTAGCAGTCCACTGCTTATCCTACAGGATCACACACTAGTATAAATTGGAGGCAGGGAGAATTCCTCACTACTCATTTTTAAGTATGCCAATTTATGGTTACACTGCTACTGGAAAATACACTAGCAGTATTTCAAATACCAACCGGGTGACCTATGGTGAACATGTTTCAGTGGAGTTTCCAGACTAAGATAGACTAGAAAGAGGAATGTGGTGGCCTGTTTCTTTAAAAAAAAAAAATTAAAAAGTTAGCCAGTGAAAGACTAACAAATTGCAGCAAAACACTTCCTAATACAGTGGTGATGAGCCCCTTAGCTTGGAAGGCACTCAACTCAACTAGAAAAATTATTTCCTGAAAGTAGAATCTTCCTATATCACATGGTTGGAGCAGAGATCTCCAGATCTTCATTCACTGAGGTAGCACAACTCAAAATGAGATGAACCAGCATCACACATCCATTAAAACCAAGATCATTTAATATGGGAATTATGAATCTAGGAAAACTGAAAGTTGTGAAAAGTGAAATGGAACATTTGAAAACAGACAGTCTGGATATCTGTGAGGTGAAACCGACTGGTTTTGGCAACGCTGAATGGGACATCATATGTCTACCACGATGACATAGGCAAACTGAAGAAGAATGGCGTCACATTCAATGTTCAATAAAAAAGTCAAGATCTATCCTGAAGCACAATGCTATCAGTGATTAGATAATATCCATAAGCCCACAGGACAGCTAGTTAATATGACTATAATTCAAATTTATACACAAATCACTGATGCAAAGATGAAGAAATGAGAGTTTTATCAACTCCTGCAGTCATAAATTGACTGAATATGCAATCAAAACGCACTGATATTTACTGGTGAACAAAATGTACAAGCTGGAAATAAAGAAGGATTGTTGTTTTGGTTGTGAAGTGCTACTGAGTTGGGTTTGACTCATACTGACCCTGTAGAGGGTTTCAGAGAGAGGCTGGTGGGCTTGAATTGCCAGCCTTCTAGATGTTTATCCTATAGTATTTATCCTATAGTGCTACACCAGTATTCCAAGAAGAAAGATTACTAGTTTGAAAATATGGTGTTGGTGATACAAATAGCGATGGAGATCACACGATAGAATTTTGCAAGACCACCTTCTACTCCTTAAAAATAATTTTTATCAACAAGGGAGACCATAGAAGAATCAATGCATTTGAATTATGGTGTTGGGGAAGAGTCTTGTAAGTACCATGGACTGCCAGAAGAACAACAAATAATGTCTTGGAAGAAGCACAGCCCGAATGCTGCTTAGAAACAAGTATGGTGAGACTTCATCGCTCATACTTTGGAAATCTTGTACTTTGTCATAGGTGACCAATTCCTGGAGAAAAATTATATGCATGTGGAAGTAGAGGGTCAGCAAGAAAGTAGTTTCAATGGATTCAAACAGAGTGATGATTTTGAAGATGCTGCAGGACTGGAGAATGATACATTCTGTTGGATCACTGTGAGTTGGAACCAATTTGAAGGCACCTAACACATGGTTTGAACCAAAAGGTTAGCAATTCAAATTCACCAGCAGCGCCTCGGAAACCATATAGAGGATCGCTATGAGTTGGATCCGAGTTGACAGCACTTAACAACAACAACATGGAAGAATTCTATTCAAAGAGAACAGCATGAGATAGATTTGAGGAACACAGAGCGATACAATTTGATAAGATAATAGGAATAGTAGGAAATGGAGGAGGTCATCTTTTTGACAACTTGAAAATTAGTTGAGTTCATTTTGTAGGCAGTGGGAATCCAAAAAAGAATAAGAAGGGGTGTGACAAGATCAGAGCTGTTCTTCAGTTAAGATTAATTTGGAAGCCACTGATGAAAAAAGCTCATCATGTAAGAATATTCTAGATAAAGAGTAAAATGGAAGCTTTCTCCTACTGTTTTCTTCTATAGACTTTAACAATTAGACTTTAACAAACTCTAAGAGTCACTTTGTTATCTAACCTTGTATCGCCTATTAATACATACATTTTGACCTTTTTTTATATGTAGTTAAGAAACAAAGCAGTGCTAACTTGAGGAAGACCAGAGTCATGTCACCCAATCATACTCATGCTAAAAACAGCCTAAACATCACCTAAGAGCCAG
>NW_006408617.1:4457224-4460155 GCF_000296735.1 Chrysochloris asiatica
AACTGACACAACACTTAACAACAACAACGTAGATACTGCTGTAATTGTCATTCTACTCTCCTATGACTAGTAGTTCCTCGAAAAGCAGAGATAACTGTGCTCCTGAAAACTACTTTAGGTATAGAATATCTGGTGGTGGTGGTGGCTGTGTGTCAAGGATTCAGTTCTGACTCATAGAAACCTGTGTAGGGTTTCCAAGAAGTGGATGGTGAGTTTGAAATGTCAACCTTGCAGTTCAAACCAACTTTATGTCCAGTGCTCATCCTACAGTGCCACACCAGGACTCTGACATCTATATATGAGTATAATGAGAGTATTGAATCCACAAGAGAGAAAGAAGTTAATTCCCTTGAGATACCATACAAGTTCCCCAAAGGGATAAATAATTGAGACTGAAGGCAATTCCAGGTAAAGGAAACATATATATAAAATAAATCTGGAAAAACTGGAGGCAGGAGTCAAGCCACAACAATTACTTTAGAAAATCAGAATGGATGCTTTAGATCAAAAAGAAAGAATGAGCAAAAGTACCTACTGTCCTCATGTCTCCCCAGCCCCCCAAAAAACATAAAATAACAGGAAGAAAAGAAATAAAAAAGGCAGAGAGGAAAAAACTATTTCCTTGTTGTGAAGAAATGGCTTCTTTCTTTATTGTGAGGGGATGGATCCAAGAAATACGCCTTCAGTAGACTGTAAATTAAGATAATTTCTAGAAGTTAGAAAGTCACTCAGATTAGACTGATACGAATACCTGAAATTACAGTTAGAATTTGTAGACAAGAGAAATTATGGCAAGGGCAGATCCAGAGAAAGTATGCTTAAAGTGCATCTAGAGAAATCTATAATTCATTAAAAATAAAAACCAATAGCTGTTGAAGAACTTGGAAAGAAAACTACAACCTAGAACGCAAGGGAGAGGGATGGAGGTTGGCAAGTCTCCTAACCATCTCCTGCTCCCAGGATAAAAATCCTTGATCCACACTTTAAAAAATAATCATAGTAGGCCTTATGTAAAGATTTATGAGAACAGGAATGCACAGGCTGAAGTAACCCAGAACCTCCAAAATAAACCAGAAAACAAAAAAAGGATACAATCAACCTATAATCTAAACCTAAACAAGTACTTCTACACTGTTAAAGACTAAAAATCAAAGGGAATTTAGAAGTCTATGAATGGAAATATGAACAAAATACTCTACTTCCTCACAACAATATCAGAGATAATCTTTTAATTTAACTTCATATGTCTAATTAACTTTAAAGTCTGACTTCCTAGTCTGTCTTAGTTTGGAAACTCCACTGAAACCTGTCCACCATGCTGGTGTTTGTTTCTAGTTTCACAGCAACATATAAGCCACCACAGTATGGCAGGAGTCCTGATGTGGTGCTGTGGGTTGATGTGCTGGACTGCTGGGTCTGTTTGAACCTCAGGATCAGCGGTCTGGGCTCACCAGCCACTCCTCAGAGTCCCTGTGCAGGGTTGCTATGAGTCAGAACTGACTCGATGGCACTTGATAACAACACAATATGGCAAACTGACAGACGAGTAGTTAACAGATAACCTATCAAATTCTATACAAAGAAATCATGAAAGCACAAGAAGAGAAAGCACTTAATTCTGTCTTCTCCTGAGGGGTAAAAGCTTGATCAGATGTAGCAACGAGAGGCGTTAAGTAACTGTATTTACATATTATAAACACTAAAAATCTACTGTAAATTTCCTTGAGCATGTATTAACAGTTTATTCCTAAGGGTAAAGGAGATAGGGGAAAGTATTTACAGACTAGAGGGTAGACACAAGTTAACGTGGGTGACAGGGCAGGGAATATACAAGAGGGAGGTTGGCAGAGGAAAGATGAAGGCAGCATGAGACACAGGGAGGAATGCAAAAGTCAACGTGAACAGAGGTAAATATTGTTAACAGATGGTACATGGAGTTGCAATCACTCCAATGAAGCAAAATATCTGATTTGCTGAATGTAAAACTGATGATCTGTTCTGAAAACCATTCAATTCACAATAAAAAGCTGTGTGTGTGTGTGTGTGTGTTTTCTTTTCTTTTAAAAAGTCTAATTAGCCTGGAATGGATCCCTGATAGTGTAGTGGGTTACAAAGTGGGCTCCAAGTGCAAGGTCAGCAGTTCAAATCTATCAGCTGTTCCACTGCAAAAACATGAGGCACTTAAAAACAACAACAATTAACAAGGAGTTCTGGTGTGGTGCTGTAGAATAAACATCGTACTGTTAACTGCAAGGAGAGAAGCAAAGCCCACCAGTTACTCCTTGGAACCTCAATACAAGGTCTCTCAGGTGGAACCAAATCCACAGTACTTAACAACAAACAACAATAATTAGCATTCTCAGAAAGGGTAAAGCATGACTCAAGGAGCTTTACCTTTGATAAAACAAATTTTTTTTAATGTTTTATTGTGAATTATGTGATAGTTTACATGGGAGAATATTAGTTTTACATTCATCCTATCGTACGTCATTTCATTGCCATGGTTACAATCCCCTCTATGCATCATCAACCAACCAAAGGGTTGCCCTGCAAGCCTGCCCCAGGTCATCAGCACACAGCCCCTCTCCCTCTCTGGATCTAAAGTCTCCAACTGCTCCATCTCTCCACATCATCATCTCTGCCCCCATTACTGGCATCACTGCTTCTCTGGGTAGGATCCCGCTTTCTGCTCTTTTCTCTTGATGATCCCAGCAGGGACCTCTGCTCCTAGACTGCAAAGTCAATCACTCCCCTCCGTTGCTACAAAATGTCTACCTTTAGAATTTCAACCCACACAATCAGTTCTGATAACAATTATTCACTATTGTATCACAAGAGATCGATCCACATTTCCTTTCATCAGCCCCGCCCAGACAGAATGGATACTACTCAGTGGAAATTCTACCTTCCTCCATGCCCTCTGGATCTAGG
>NW_006408617.1:4464919-4472351 GCF_000296735.1 Chrysochloris asiatica
AGAGAGAGAGAGAGAGAGAGAGAGAGAGAGAGAGAGAGATTCAAGTGCTTTGATCAAAAAGAAGAAGGAACAATGCTTCTGAACAAGAAAGAATAATTACCACTTATTGGGCACTCTCCTCCTGAGGATTCAATTTCCATTTTAAAATAATGCATTCGATGAACATATGTTACCGGTTAACCTGTTCAAACTCACCATACTAACACACACCTTTATAAACTGTGGGTCCAGAAAATAACGAAGTGAGAAAATAATGGAACACATACTGTACTCGTAGCAGAATAAAAGCCTGCAGGCTTTTAAAGAAGAAATAGTTTTCTTTAAAAAAAAAAAAAAATTTTTTTTTAAGGCAAACGCTCAACATATTTTAACAAAATGTCAAAACTCCAACACTAAGAGAAAAACTGCATTGCTTCCAGAGAAAAGATTAAAAACCAATAAACAAAACAAAATAAAAAGCTTTACTTACAAATAAACAGAAATCAGATTGACAACAAACTTTTTATGGACAAATCTGGATGGTGCTTGACAATGGATCAAAGTTCTGAGAATAAAATTATTTTGAAACTAGAACTCTAGGCCTAGTGAAATTATTAAACAACTGTGAAGGTAGGTGAAGATATTCTTAAAAACAGAATCCTGAAGTTGTTGAACATCCTTTTTGTTTAAGGCACTGTGCTGGGTATTCATAATCTCAAGTGAACTACTGTTCAAAACTGTTTCTCTGCATTTAAGAAAAAAACAAAGTATTTTAGTTATAGAAAAATTCAGTGTATTGGAGCAAAGTATACTGTATTCCCTAAACATGCCTAACTGTAAAGTCTCTATAGAAGAGGTAGATTTTTAATATAGGAATTGCTTCAATAATGTTTTATTGCTTATATCTCCAAACACTCAAACCACAAAACAATAACTTTCCTGTCAATAAAGAATGGGGAGTGGGGGGAGGAGTCCCAAGTCCCAAGATGGTGGCACAGACAGATACCTTGTAATATCCCTCTTACAACAAAGACCAGAGTAAACAAGTTAACGGAATATAGATGACAACCTCGTAATCCTGAGCATTAATGGCAAACTTGAAGAAGCAAATAAAATGCCAAGTGGAAGGAAATATTGTACAAGAACAAAGGAAACTGAAAATTATGAACCACTGGCACCAAAGTGAGTCAAAGTAAGCAGCTGTAGGAGCACCTCTGCAGCCACCTCCAGAGCTGGGCAGGAATATTCCTTACTCTGTGAAAGTTAAGTATACTCCACTCATCTATGCACCTCCCAGCTCTTCATGCCAGAGGTCCATGACACCCCTTTCTGCCATTCCCCCCTCTCCCACATGATCATGGTCTGGCAGCATGCCCCACCACCCCACTCTGGGCCTGGGCCCCCAGACCAGAGGTGCCCACCTTTGCTCAGCCACTAGTGATGGGGATCTGTTTACTAGCAACACTCACCTCTCCACTTGGCTACCAGTGCTGGGGGCACACGGACCAGTGGTACCCAGTCATATGCTTTGGAGTCCCATCAACCAGAAACACCCATTGCTCTGCCCAGCCACTAACTCCAGGAATCTAAGAATTGGAGGTACCCAATCCTATGCTTAGTCACTTTGTCACCTACACCAGGAGCCTGCAAAGCAGAGGGACTTCCCACTCTCTTCAACCACCAGTATCAGGGCCCAACAATCAAGAGCACACCCTTTCCCCATTTCATTCTAGTGGATGGGGGCACACCCTCCTAGTGACACCCATGGACTGATGACATGGCCTCTGCCTCAACCCTGTACCATCCTGCCCTCTACATCCAAAGGCTGTCTTGCTCCAAATTCTTAGAGTTTCCATATCACCTACCCAATGACCAACAAGCTGGGAACCTTTGCCCAGACCACCTTGCATCCAGTAGGACATATACACAACACCTAGCCCAGAGACCAGTGAGAATGCTTCCTGCACCCACATCTGGTCAGAAAGACTTATCACCTCACCCATAAAGCCAGGTATATCATAAGCCACCTCTTATCCACTCCTCATACAAAACCAGTACACAGAGACCCATGTTCACATACCCAGATAAATAAATGAATAAATATAATAATACCTTAATAACTAAGAGACAACAGACAATATCTAGTCATATAACGAAGCCGAATAAGATAGCTCCAGCAAGTGGCCAAAATAAAGAACAAAGAAAAACCTTTTGATGGAAAAACTAATATGTAGGGTTCTCCAACAGATCAAGAAAAAACTCAAGGACAGCATAAATGAAATCAAGGAAACTACAGACAAAATGACAGAGAATTCAGGAAAAAAATACAAAAACAAAACAGCAAAATAAATAGACAATTAGAAACTGCAAGGTTGGCATTTCAAACCCACTAGCCACTCCTTAGAGATCCTATACAGGGTTACTATGGTTCAGAACCAAGTCAATGGAACTTAACAGCAACAGAATTTCAAAAGGTTAACAAATGGACAACAGAAGGGCATAGGAGATGAACTGAATCAATAGAAGATGGAATCAGCAAAAAGAGAAGACAAATTCCTTGAAGAAAACAGGGTCCCATAAACCAGAGGCACACATTGCTGTGCCCAGCCACTGGCACCAGGAGCCTAAGAATAAGGGCCACGCAGTCCTACACTTAACCACTTAGCCACCTACACCAGGAAAAATGTATTCATGATCAGAATGCCACAGCAGGAGGAAGCTAAGCACACATACACACAAAACTGTCAAAGATGTGCTGTCAGAAAACTTCCCAAATCTTATGAAAGACGAGAAGATATCGATCCAAAGAAGCTCAACAAACCCCATACAAGATAAATTTAAAAAGGAAGTCACCTAGATTTATCACAAACTTGCTGAAATTACAAACAAAGAAACCTGAGAACGGCTTAAAAAAAATGAAAATTCACCTACAAAGGGGAATCATAAGACTAAGCTCTGATAATTCATCAGAAACCATACAGACAAGGCAATGGGATGACGTACACATGTATAAAACTCTGCCAGAAAAGAACTGCCAACCAAGAATTATTTATCCAATAAAACTGTCTCTCCAATACAATAACAAAATTAAGGCATTTCCAGACAAACAGAAAATAAGGGAACTTATAAAACCAGACCAACCTTATAGGAAATACTTAAATGAATCCTTTGGAAATAGAACCAGCAACATCAAACATGGCAGTATAAGTCAGATACCAAATCAGATAAAGAAGTCTCAAAAACAAAAATTATAAAATCTAAAATAAGACATATTAATAAGTAAATGACACCAACATTAAAACAAAAATAGTGTAAGTTATAGAACTATTAGAGGGAGAAGTCAAGATGATATCAAGATTGCTTTAAAATTAGGAAGATACACTCAAGGTTCAAGGTGGCTACAAATAAAGTTCACAGAATTATGCATCAAAGCAATAAAAGGAGAAAAACATAAAGATTCAATAAAACAGAATCAACAGAAAGAAATGAAATGTAAATCCACAAGTAAAAGAACTCAGTACAGAAAGTTAAGAAGAACAAAGACACCATCAACACCATACACAAATAAAGAATAACAAAATGACAACAATAAACTCTTACCTATCAATAATCACACTGAATGTAAATCCGTCAATAAAGAGACAAAGTGGCAAAATGAACAAAAATCCATGATCCATCAATATACTTCCTACAAGAGAAAACACCTTAGCTTTTTTGTTGTTGTTAAGTGCCATTGAGTTGGTACCGACTCATAGCAACCTTATGCACAGCACAATGAAACACAGCCCAATCCTGGGCCAACCTCACTACTGTTGCCACATATGCATGCAAAGGTTGGACACCTTAGATACAAAGACATAAACAAACTAAAACTCAAAGGACATAAATTTTATATATCTATCAAGCAAACAATAAATTAAAACAGGCAGAAGTGGTAATATTAATCTCTGCTAAAACAGACTTTAAAGCAAAAGCCACCATAAAAGGACAGACATTATATATATAGTTATTAAAAAATAAGTAATTCCACCAAGAAGACACAACCCCAATAAATATATATGCACCCACTGGCAGGACTCCAAAATATGTTAAACCAACTCTAGCAGCACTGCAAAGAGAAAGAGCTCCTTAATGATAGTAGAAGACATCAACAAACCACTTTCAGTAAAGGGCAGAAGAGCAAGAAATAAATTCAACAAATATGCAGAAAATACAAAGGCCACAATCAACCAACTCAACCTCAGAGATACCTACAGGACACCTAACCCAGTAACAGGAAAATGTACATTCTTTTCCAACACACATGGATCATTCTCCACAACAGAGCACACTTTAGGCCACAAAACAAGCCTATAAAATAATCCAAAACACTGAAATAATACAAAACATTGCATTTAATCAAAACACTAAAAAAGTTAAGTTGTTGTACATGGTTGAACACGGAGGACATTATGCTTATTGAAATTAGCCAATCACAAAAGGACAAACATTATATGACACTAATGATGTAAGATGAAGACAGACTAGCAAGAAAGAGTGACAAAATACTTCCGAACATTTAGTCACTGAAAACCTGATGAATAGCAGAGAAATAATGTCAGATATAGTTCCGGAAAATGAGCCCCTCAGGTTGAAGGCACTCAAAATGCGACTGGGGAAGAGCTGCCTCCTCAAAATAGAGTTGATTGTGACGCCGCGAATGGAGTAAAGCCCATGGCAGAAAAGCCCGCAGGATCTTCATTTGCTGATGGGGCACAACCCAAAATGACGAGAAACAGCTGTAAACATCCATGGAAAATCAGAACATGGAATGTACGAAGTATAAATCTGGGAAAATTGGAAGTTGTCAAAAATGAAATGGAATGCATAAACATCACTATCTTAGGCATTAGTGAGCTGAAATGGACTGGTATTGGCCATTTTCAGTCTGATGACCACATGTTTACTATGCCAGGAATTGAAGAGGAATGGTGTTGCATGCATTGTCAAAAAGAACATATCCAGATCAGTCATGAAGTACAATGCTGTCTGTGATAGCATAATATCCATGCACCTACAGGGAAGCCCAGTTAATACCACTATTATTCAAATTTATGCACGAACCACTAAAGCCAGTGAGGATGAAAGCTCTTCTACCATAGTGTTCGTAACTCCCATCACATGATTGGGTTGTTGTTGTCAGGTGCTCTGAGTCAGCTCCAACTCACAGTGAACCTATGCACAACAGAACAATACACTGCCCGACCCTGCGCCATCCTCACAAATGACTGAGTGGGACCATGCAAACAGTGTGTGTGCGACTCTAACATCGGTATTGGTTAGTTTTTCCATTCCATTGGACTGGAAAGGAGGAACAGATCATCAGAAGCAGGAATAGATAATACCAACACTATCAAGAAAGGGGAGCTATGAGTAAAGCCCAAGATCCCTGCACAGAAAAGGTTGTCAGCAGGGGCAACGAGAGACACAGACAGAGCAGAAAGCTTCCTTGGCTCACACACTGAGTAAACTTGAGTGCCTTCAGGCAGGAGGCTGGCTTGCAGAACAGGGTGCCCTTTGGGCATTTAGCAGCAATACTAAAGGAGCTTTGTAATATTTGGTCAAGCAGAGCAGAGGCCAGGTGGCCCAGACAACCAGTACCAGAGAGAGGTATTCCTGTCAGCACCACTGAGAAGAGGGGCTACTGACAATATTATGAACATTTCTAATCCTGAATTGTATCCTGCTAACTTCGGATGTGGTCCTGTAGGATCAGCACTGGTCTTCGAACCACAAGGCTGGCAGTTCAAACCCACCAGCTGCTCCTTGGAAACCCTATACAGGGTCACTATGAGTCGGAAGAACCTACCAGATGGCATTTCACAACAACAACTTTCCCAATAAACCCCATAATCATAAGTTGTTGCTGCTGTTGTTGTTAGTGCCGTCAAGTCAATTCCGACCCATAGCAACCCCGTATAGGGTTTCCAAGAAGCAGCTGGTGAGGTTGAACCACCGTACTTGCAGTTCAAACGACTTTGCAGTCTGATGCATTAGCCCACAGCGCCACACCAGGACTCCATAATCATAAGTACTGTTGGTAAATTATATGTGGTCATCAAACAGGTTATCAACCCTTGCAGAGCAGCAAAAGGGCCTTGGAAGAAATGACTGGTGTTAGAATTGCTAAGGGAAGAAAGAAAGTGGATGTTTGACTTTCACTTCATAGGGACCGGCCTTGGTCTAATATTGAGTATGAATCTTGTTCTCCCTTGTGAAGTCAGAGGGGATCAGACACCGCCTCAACACCATTCTTGTAAAGACCAAAATATAAATCCTAAGACCATAAATTTAATAGAAGAAAACATACAAACAACCTTAGGGGCCCTAATTAATAGTATAAATAGACTCTCAAGCCAAACTAAAAATGCAGAATCATAATAAAACTAGATAAATTGAACCTTCTAAAAATTAAATACTTGTGCTCATTAAAAACTTCTCTAAAAGAGTGATAAGAGAACATACAGACTGGGGGAAAACCAGGGATTATCATATATCTGACAAACATCTAAACTCTATAATTTCTTTCTAAAAAAATTCAATAACTCAAGAACAAAAAGACAAACAATCTAGTTATTTTAACTGGGCCAAGGATAGGAACCAACACTTCACCAAAGAAGGCATTCAGACAGCTAGCAAACACATGAAGAAATGCTTGCAATCATTAGAGGTGCAATTCAAAACTACAGTGCAATACCATCTCATTCTTGATGAGGTTGTGTGAAGAGTGGAACTCATACAATATTTATGGTACTGTGCCACCACTAATAGGAGTCCTGGTGTGGCACTGTGGGTTAATGCACTAGACTGCAAAGTTGGTTTGAACCACAAGGTCAGTGGTTCAAGCTCACTAGCTGCTCCCTGGAACCCTATACACGGTCACTATGGGTTGGTACAGACTCAATGACACTTAACAACAACAACCACCACCAGTATGGAAAACAGCATGGTGCTTCCTTAAAAAGCCAGAAATAGAACTACCTATCATATACTTAGCAATTCCATTCCTAAGTATATACCTTAAAGAAATAACAACCATGACATATGCACATTCATACTCATTACAGCGTTAGTCAAAATAAAAAAAGATGGAAACAAATTTAGTACCCATCAATGGATGAATATTTAAACAAATGATGATACAAACACACAGGGAATATTATAAAATAGTGAAGAATAACAAAGAATTCTTAAAACAACTCAACACAGATGAATCTGGAGATGATGCCGTAATGTAAGCACCAAACTGCTAACATTAAGGATGCTGATTCAAAACCACCAGCTGCTCCTTACCCATACAAGGTCACTATAAGTCTGAATGAATTTGACTGCACTTAACAATAGCATGCTGAGTAAAAAAGTCAATCAAAAAAGAGCAGATATTGATGAGGGAGGGAGGAAGGAGGGAGGGAGG
>NW_006408617.1:4472451-4475128 GCF_000296735.1 Chrysochloris asiatica
AGGAAGGAAGGAAGGAAGGAAGGAAGGAAGGAAGGAAGGAAGGAAGGAAGGAAGGGGCTTCTTTCTTTCTTTGATTAAAAAAAACCTTCCTTGATAGTTATCAGGGATGGGAGGGACCACCAACGCAACTGAGTCAATTCCAACTCACAGCAATCGTAGATTGGGTCTCGGAGACCTGACATAACCAAGGCAAAGGAAAACACTAAGAAAAATGCAAGAATAAAGAGCAACTGCTGTAATTACTACGTTGTTATTGTTATTGTTAAATATCATCTCATAGTGACCATATGTAAAACAGAATGGAACACTGTCCAGTTCTGCACCATTCTCACTAACTAAGCCCATTGTTGTTTGTGTTGTAGCAATCCATCTCATTGGAGGTCTTTCTGTTTTTCAGGATCCTCCACTTTACCAAGTATGATGTCCTTCTCCAGGAATTGGTTCCTCCTGATAACATGCTCAAATTATGAGAGATGAAGTCGTGCCATCCAGATTTCTAAGGAGCATTTTGGATATATATCTTCCAAGACAGATGTGTTTGTTCTGACAGTCCATGAAACTTTAAATATTCTTCAACAACATAATTCAAATACATCAATTCTTCTCAGATCTTCCTTATTCATTGTCCAACTTTCACATGCATATGAAGCGATTAAAAATACCATGGCTTGGTATTTTCCTCAAACTTAGTATTAGTCCTCAAACTGGTATGTTTAACACTATAAGTCTCTTTAAGTTCCTCTTTAAGGTTTTGTGAAGATTTGCCTAATACACTAAGTCCTTTCAGTAGTGATTGTGGATCCAAGCTAAATGAAGTCTTTGACAACTTCAATCTTTCCCCCATTTGTTGTTGCTGTTGTTAGTTGCCATTGAGTCAGTACCGACTCATAGTGACTCTAGGTACAACAGAACAAAACACTGCCTAGTCCTGGGCCAACCTCACAATTGCTGCCACACTTGAACCCACTGATGCTGCCACTTGGCCAATCCATCTCACTGGGAGTCTTCCTCTTTTTCTCTGACCTATCACCTTACCAAACATGATATCCTTCTCCAGTGACTGGTCCCTCCTGACAATATGTCTGAAGTATGAGAGACGAAGTTTGGCCATCCTGGCCTCCAAGAAGCACTCTGGCTGCACTTCTTCCAACAAAGATCTGTTGGTTCTTTTGGCAGCCCATGGTACTTTCAATATTCTCCTCCAATACCATAACTCAAAAGCATCAATTCTTCTACGGTCTTCCTTATTCACTGTCCAGATTTCACATGCATATGAAGTTACTGAAAAAACCAAGGCTTGGGTCAGGCACACCTAAGTCCTCAAACAGATATGAATGTTGAATATGTGTTCACACTAAATGAAGTCTTTGACAACTTCTATCTTTTCTCTATTTTTCATGATGCTGTTTATTGGTCCAGTTGTGGAAGATATTTGTTTTCTTTACATTGAGATGAAATCCATAGTGAAGGCTGTGCTCTTTTATCTTCCTCAATAAATGTTTTAAATCCTCTTCACTTTCAGCAAGCAAGATTGCATCATCTGCATATCACAGGTTGTTAATGAGTCTTCCTCCAATCCTGGTACCCATTTTTCTTTATATAAGCTTCTAAGATTATCTGCTCAGCATACAGGTTGAATAAGTATGGTGAAAGAATACAACCGTAGGGCACATCTTTCCTAATTTTAAACCATTCTATGTTCCCATGTTCTGTTCAAACCACTTCTTGGGTCTATGTACAGTTTCCTCATAAGCACAGTTAAGTGTTCCATAATACTCATACTTTGCAGTGTTGTCCATAGCTTGTAATGAGCCACACAATCAAAAGTCTTTGCATAGTCAATAAAGCACAGGTAAACATCTTTCTGGTATTCTCTTCTGATGTCAGCAATGATATCCCTCATTTCCTGTCATCTTCTGAATCTGGCTTGAACCTCTGGCAGTTCTCTGTCCATGTACATGGTTGCAGCCATTTCTGTATTACCTTCAGCAAAACTTTACTCACATGGGCTATCATTGATATTGTCTGATGATTTCTGCATTCTCTTTGGAATGGGCACAAATATGGATATCTTCGAATCATTTGTCCAGGTAGTTGTCTTCCAAATTTCCTGGCATAGATGAGTGAATCCCTCCAGTGCAGCCTCACTTTATTGAAAGATTTCAATATGTATTCCATCAACTTCTCACACGTTGTTCGTTGCCAGTGCCAATGCCAATGCCTTCAATGTACCTTAGACTTCTTCCTTCAGTATCATTAGCTCTTGGTCATATGCTACCTCTTGAAATGGCTGAACATTGAATAGTAATTTATTAATGGATGTATAAGTAGGTATGCTGAAGATGTGTGGAAGGGTATATGAGAGCACACTCACCTTCATATGGTTGTGAATATTTTCTACACATAATTGTAGGTGCTGCATGTGTATTAATACAGACAGTAGGGCACACAAGAGGCACAATCATGGAAACTTCTCAGAGGACCTAGATGGATGAAGTTCCTAGTCTCAAAGGTGAAAGGCCAAAAACCTGGGGGACCAGCTATGTCAACTAGTACTACAAAGTTTGACAAAGAAAATGTTCTGCATCCTACTTTGGTGAGCAACATCTGGAGTCTTAAATCCTTGAAAGGGGGCATTTAAGAGAAAATTATTGGTCTCATCCCATGTTGTTGTTGT
>NW_006408617.1:4475573-4495209 GCF_000296735.1 Chrysochloris asiatica
TAAGACTCAAGGGAGCAATTAGTCTGAAGGACTAATGGATCACATGAACCACAGCCTCCGTAACACTTCGATCAGAAGACAGACTGCTCGGACTGGGATCACAACAGAGGATACCAGAGAGAGGAGAAAAATGTTGGAAAAAAATAATTAAATTCACAAAACAGAAGAGATTTACCGGCCTGACAGACTAGAGGAACTCCCAGAGACTGTGACCCTAGCCACCCTTCTGACCTGGACCTGAAGCCAAACAACAGACAGGCCCATTAGATAAACAACAATACCAGAGAGGGATGTGTTCCTTAGAACAATAAATTTTATGAGATAAAAAAGACATTTGAACCAGAGCTAAGAAGAGAAGGCACAAAAGGGTAGAAAGGAAATGGAGAACCCAGGGAGGAAATGAAGAGAGCGCTGACATTGTAAGGAAGGCCAACAATGTCATGGAACACTTTATGTACAAACCATCAAATACGAAACTAATTCACTCTGTGATCTTTCACCTAAAATATGTTTTAAATTATATAATAAGTTAATGAGAAGACTGTTTGGGGATAATCCAATACCTTATCTATCAGAAAATATCTTTTTAGGATTTAAATAGAGTAACAAAGAGAAGGAGGGAGTCAGTCAGGCATTCAATTATTTAAACTCTAATGAATACAAAGCAAAGATTTTGACTCACTTTTGTTCTCTCAATTTAGAGTTCACTAATCCAGTACCTTGTCCTGGTGTGGCACTTTGGGTTAATGTGCTGGACTGCAAGGTTGGTTTAAACTGCAAGGTCAGTGATTCAAGCTCACCAGCCTCTCCTCAGAAACCCTATACAGGGTCACTATGGGTCAGAAGCGACTGGACAGCACTTAACAACAACAATCCAGTACTTACCTATCAGGAAATGTTCTTTAGGATTTTCTTTCCATATAAATTGGTTGGAAGCTCACACCCACCAGCTGCTTTGCAGAAGAACAGTAAGGCTGATTACTTGCGTAAGGATTGACAGTCTTGGAAACCCTATATACTGTCGCTCTATGTTGGAATCAAATTGATGGCAGTATGTTTGGTCTTTGGTTAATAATAAGGGCATCTGGGAATAATTCAGTATCTTATCTATCAGAAAACATCTTTTAGGATTTTCTTTCAAAGTAAAGTTTCATTCTGAGTAGGAAAACTGCACCTGTAAAATGTAACTCACAGAAGAAAACATACTGTTTCAGAGAGCTGAAATGACATCACTGTTCTCAACACTAGACGGCAGGTAGCACCTTCACAAAGACAATGATATCAGGTTGTAGCAATTTCTGAAATGAACACCCAGCTCCAAAGAGGGCCTCTGCATTCATTTAGTACTTTCCACCTAGTGAATTAAGTCCTTCCACATGGAACTACAGTAATCATCAAAACAATCCTTAAGCCAAAGAGATGGTCAGCTTCTCCAATTGTTAACAGATAAATCTGTGTTTTCCTGTCATCTAGAATTCTCTATGTTGTTGTTGTTGTTAAGTGCCTTCAAGTAGTTTCTGACTCATAGTAATGCTGTATAGGGTTTCCAAGTAGCAGCTGGTGAGTTTGTACTGCCAACCTTTTAGTTTAAACCGACCTTGAGGTCCAGTGCTTGTTGTAGGTTACAGGTTTTAGATCTAGAACCACCTCTTTATTATACTATATGGAAAAAAGTCATTTCAATACTTAACTGATTCATTTAATGGTTTTTTAAAGATAAGAAAACTAACAGCAATGCCTAGCCAAGGGTGGGCAAGAAATACAGAAATTTTGCCAATGTACCTCATCTTAACAGCAGCATCCTTATGTTCTCTCATTAGACTCTCCTGAGCAGATTGAGTAGAACTACTGAATTAAATAAAGGCCAAGGAATTTCTCTATTCAAATCAACAGACCATCTGCTCTACTATGCTGTTTCTGCCAGTGGTCACAGCAGAAAGTTAAGAGAAAGCAAATGTGGACATCGTTAAAGAGTTGTATGTAAGTGGAGAGAGAAAATTATGCGTAACTGAAATTATGAGAGAATATGTAGTTTTGACCTCAGGTTCAAATATTTATGAGGTGTGACTAAGTGATAATGATACTGATTTAGCAAAGATAACAGAACATATAGCTACAGCAAATAAGTGAAATCTTTCCAAAGAAGTTATTTCAGGTGTATCTCATCGTACTGAACCCTATTCAAATTGTTTCAAATATACCTACATTTATATTTTCACCCATCTTGATCCATTTGACAGTTTACTATGGTAGTTTATTAACAAAGAAAAGACCATTATTTTCTGGCATACGTGGGGACAAGTTGCCAGGTATTTTAAGTAGCACGGTTTTAAAGGCAATGCAATGGATTTTATGCTCAACTTGCTGCAGAGAAAAATATGGCTTCTGTTTAAACTTCTCAGACACCTTTAAGAAAACTCCCAGTTCACATAAATCAATCCAGAAATTCATTTATAAGCTGCATAACATGAAAAAGAATGTAGCATCGGAATTGGAGGAACACTCATTAACAACCTGAAATATGCAGAAGACACAACTTTACTGATGAAGATCAAAGACCACAGTCTTTGATCAGTATGGACTGCACCTCAATGTAAAAAAAATTTAAAAACCTCACAACTGGAACAATAAATAACATCATGATAAATGGAGAAAAGACTGAAGTTGTCAAGGACTTCATTTAGCTTGAATCCACAATCAACATTCAATTCATAGAAGCTACAGTCAAAACAGCAAACAACTTATTGGATTAGGCAAGTCTGCTGCACAAGACCTCTTTAAAGTGTTCAATAACAAAGAAATCAGTTTGACGTGCACCTGACCCAAAGCACAGAATTTTCAGTCACCTCACATGCATATGAAAGTTTGACAATGAATAAGGAAGACCATAGAAGAATTAATGCATCTGAGTTACGGTGGGGGAGAAGAATATCAAAATTACCAGGGAATGCCAGAACAAACGAAGTTGTATTGGAACTATAGTCAGAATGTTCCTTTGAAGCCGGGATGGTGAGATTTATCCTCTCATACTTCGGAACATGTTATCAGGAGGAACCAGTCTGTGGAGAAGGACATCATTCTTGGTAAAGTGGAGGGTCAGTGAAAAAGAGGAAGATCCTCAGCGAGATAGACTGATATAGTGGCAGGAGCAATGGACTCAAGTTTAACATCTGTGAGGATGGTAGAGGACTGGGCAGTGTTTCGTTCTGCTATGCAAAAAGAATTGGAATTGACTTACAGCATCTAACAACAACACTGATAGTTATTATACAGCCAGCATATTTGTAAGTTAAATTTGATAAGGCAGAATTATAATGGTGTAGTACTGTGGGTTAATGCACTGGATTACAAAGTCAGTGTGAACTGCAAGGTCAGTGGTTCAAGCTCACCAGCCACTCCTTGGAAACCCTAAACAGGGTCATTATGAGTTGGAACCAACTTAATGGCACTTCACACTCACAACAAAGCCAAAAAAGTATTATAACAAAAGTATTACTATTGTTGTTAAGTGACATAGATTCTGTTCTGACTCACAGAGATCCTATATAGAGTTTCCGAAGACCAGCTGGTGGGTTTGAACTGCTGACCTTGTGGTTAGTCCAGTGCTTATCCAGCAATGTCACACCAGGACTACCTAAGAATCTTTATTAAACAAACGCATCAAAATGTAAAGCTATTTTTTCTCAGCATACTGTCCATTTAGATCCAGACAATTCTGAAGGCGGTATTTCCATTACTATAGGATAAGCACTGGACTGTTAATTGCAAGGTCAGCAGTTCAAACTCACTAGCCATTCCTCAGAAACCCAACTGGATGGCATTTAACAACAACAGCCCTTCCTCAAAGAATTTTGCACTCTTCAATTTAAACCAAGCTAGGCATCCTCAAGGGACTCAAATCATGTTCCTTTTAAATGTTCTTTGAGTTTGGCGAATGAAAAGTATCTGAGGAGACAAGATCAGGGTGGTAGGTTAGATGAGCAAGGATTCCCTCTGAAATACTCATAAGAATGCTCTTGCTACCTTTGAAGAACAAGCAGGGACACTTTCACGAAGGGAAAAAAATTCCTCGGCGCAGTTTTCCTACCACCCTTTCCTCACCAGTAGAGTTTTCAATTTTCTTAAAACTTCTTTCTGTGAAGGCCTGTGATCATCCTGTGTCCTTGGCGGCAATCTACCAAGATTATCCCTTGGAAATTCCCCAAAACAGTCAACATAACCTTTTGAACTGACCTCTCTGCCTTGAATGTGTGACACAGAAGATTCCTTTGGATGCCAGTTCTGACTGGGTCTTTTTCTTGCAGGTACTCTAAATAGACTAAGACAAGTGTATTACTGAAAGAACTTGCCTGTAGCCACCCACTAATAGCAGAGACATGTTTCAACATGTTTCATTTGAAATAAATCAGTATCTGTATGAGCTGGAACCACAGTAGCAGTACTTTTTTACTTGTCCTCATATATTACATATGCAGTACAGAGAGGTCCTTCCTATCATCAATGTGTACTTTCAAACATTTGATAGGACTCAAACATGTAGTCTATAGTCATTGTGGAATCCTGGTGTAGCACTGATGGATAAGTGCTGGACTGCTAACCACAAGATTGGTAGTTTAAACCCACCAGCCGCTCCTCAGAAACCCTATGCAAGGTGGCTATGAGTCGAAACTGATTCAATGATAATACAGTCACGGTATCTTTACTTCCAGGAAGCTATTCTATTAGGACATGTTGTTCTTGTTGTTAAGTGCCCTGGATTCAGTTTCAACTCACAGGGACCCTGTCTGCATAGGGTTTTCAAGGAGCAGCGGTAGATTAAATCACTGACTTTGTGGTTAGCAGTCTAATGCTTATTCTACAGCGTCACACCAGGAGTCCATATTTAGTTCAAATTCCAATTATAATATTTCTTTACCCTTAGAAAAAAATGCTATACTAGTTAAAATAATTATGCTTTATAATTCAAAAGAAAATGTCACAAAAGTAATTTTCAACATACTGTATCTATATTCCAACAATGTTTCCCTCTGCAATTCAAAAGAACTCAGCACCTTATTACCTTCTTTATATATTTCTCAGTTTGTGGGCTCACTACCATCCCCAGAATTACCTCTCAACAGCTTTTTGCTCTTCCTCAAAATCAGACACTCTCAGGAAATTAAGAGCAGCTACCAATGAGAATGCTTTAAAGATTGTTATAAATCGCTAAAACCAAATTAAACAATGACAATTGTAACAAAATAAATATCATATCCCTGTGACTACCTTGAAAGAATTTCACAATTATTTAAATATATAAACTCTGCTATGAAAGAGAAAGAAAGAATGCATGGCTTTAACCCACACTCAGATGCAACTACCCTGATAGTTGGGGATAGAAGGGATCAGGGAAATAAAACTATTATTCAGATTACAATATCACTCAAAGTAACATTCAATGTATATTTTTATACAGAATATACAACAGAAAATCCTCACAAATGGACCAATAAATAACATATGATAAACTAAGAAAAGACTGAAGTTTTCATTTTGCTTACATACACAATCAATACTCATGGAAGCATCTGTCAAGGAATCAAAGGACATACTGCAATTCAGGTGTGGTACTGTAGGTTAATGCACTGGATTTATACAACAAACTTGGTTTGAACCACAAGGTTAGCGGTTCACGCTCACCAGTCGCTTCTCAGAAACCCTATACATAGTCGCTATGGGTCAGAACCGAATCAACAGCATTTAATAATAATAATAATAAGTTGCACTAGTTTAGTTTGAGGACTAAAGCGTGCCTCCCAAGCCACATATACAAGTAAAAATTAGATATGATTATGGCAGAGAGTAGAGAATTGATGCATTTGAATTATGGTGTTGGCCAAGAATACTGACCGTACCATGAGGTGCCAGAAGAACAAACAACTGTCTTTGAAGTGCAGCTCCTTAGGAATCAGGATGGCAAGACTTTTTCTCTCATATTTTAGACATCCTATAGGCAAGAATCAGTCCCTGGAAAAGGACTTTATGTATGGTAAAGAAGAGGATAAGCATAAAATAGGGTCAGCAAGAATGACCGGCACAGTAGCAATAATGGGTTCAGGTACAACAACAATTGAGGATGCTGCCAGACCGGGCAGTGTTTCATTCTGTTGTGCATAAAATAAGGTTGCTAGGTGTCAGAACTGACTCAATGGCTTTTAACAACATGCACATAGCAAACTGACACCTGTTGAATCCTACAAGGCTCAACATATCTCTCCTACAGTATTATTTCATGTGAATCTATGGCAAAACCTATCTTGATGTTGTTGTTGTTGTTACGTGCCAATGACCTGTTTCCGACTTATAGCGACCCTGTATAGGGTTTCCAAGGACCATCTGGTGAGCTTCCACTGTTAACCTTACAGGTCAAACCAACTTTGCAATGCAGCACAAAAGACCCAGCAAAATTATTTGGCCTAAAGAATTTCGATCCACCCTAACAATTTGCTTTCAGTCCTCATACTCAAGTATTTGTGGAGATAATGCATATATGGCACTGTGTCTATGTATTTAACTGAGAGTTCGTCTCAAACCCAGCAGTTGGTAACTGGAAGTTAAAAATACTTTTCTACATCAGTCTTCTGTACAGAATGTAACAATTTTCCCAGACTAAGTATGGAGAAAGATAATACCAGAAAGATCACATTTCGCATTTGCTTCTACTGTCATTCTGTCACTGAAGTGCCTCTCACCTCATTAAGTAAGGGTTCTGGCCAAAAATTGCAAGAAAAGTGTCTGCTGAGTGAGAAAAATCTTCAAAAGTACCAAGAGGGAAAAAAAAAATTTCCCCCACATCAATGACACCTCATGTAGAAGTTGGAACCCAAGTTGCTTTAGTAATACCTACATTCCTCAACAATAGAGGGAAAGAGGAACAGCTGCCCTAACAACAACAAAAACTGTTCAAAGCACTCTCATGTAAAGGTATCCAGAGAAACTGTTAACCCAAAAGGGTGAAGCAAGTAGGATATTGCAATAAATTAATAAATAGACTTCAAATTGTTAATATTTACATAAGTAGATACAGCAGGTATGAAAAATCTTTAAAAAGTAAAACCCAACAGGGAATGGGGAGCGCTGGTATGCTATAGGATAATCACTGAACTACTAACCACAAGGTCAGTGGTTCAAGCCCACCAGCTGCTCTGTGAGAGAACTATGAGGCTTCCTGCTCTGGAATCCCTAGACAGGATCCTTATGAGTTAGAACTCACTTGATAGCACACAACAACAGCATGGGGACTGGGGGAGGCATCACAGGCTGTTGGATTCAGGAATGGGAGTGAGATGTCTGCCATTCACTAACATGAATGATGTTCATATTTGTTACTTATGAACTACATACACATATTGATGCTATTGTTAGTAACTGCTGACAATATTTCAACTCATAATGAGCCCATGTGACAGAGTAGAACTGCCCCCCAGGTCTCCTGAGCTGTACTCTTACAGAAGCAGACTGCCAGGTCTCTATCTCGCAGAGTCACTGGGTAGACCTGAATCACCAACCTTTTAGTTAGCAGCTGAGTGCTTTAACCATTGCACTACCAGGGCTCTTTTCATAGCATCTATCAGTTACAAATTTTGTTGTTCTTGTTTATTTAATAAATAGGTAGAAGAAAGATAAATGTGTTTTCTGTGTGTTTCAAGTCTCAAAATGGAAAAATAATACATTTTCCCCTTCTGTTTTCAAAGTCATCCAAAATAAGATTTAACAAAAATATTAACTCCATATATAGTTGTTGTTGTTGTTAAGTGCCGTCGAGTCAGTTCCAACCCACAGTGACCCTTTACAGGATTTCTGAGGCTGTAAATCTTTACGGGAGCAGAAAGCCTCATCTTTCTTCCGCAGAGCCGCTGGTAGTTTCGAACTGCTGACCTTAAGGTTCGCAGCCCGATTCGTAACCACTACGCTACCAGGGCTCCTTCCATATATAGTAAAACCTGTGAAAAAGGCAGAACCTGTGTAAGGAGGAAACCTATCAGGGGAAAAAAGTTCAAACATTTTCCAATAAAAGAAGCTAGAAAAGTGGTAACTGTACCCACTAATCAAAGGCAGAAAACTTGCAAGACCATTAAGTTCCACTGTCAGATGTTATTGAAAAAGGAAACCTAGTTTTACTATGCTAAAAGCTTTAACAGATTAAAATTAACAATGAACTTTTATATATTAAAACATAAAGTAGCTGGAACAATGGTAGATGAGTTAAGAGATGAAAAAATACCAAATTTGAGGACCAGGCAATCAGAAACAATCCAGAATATTCTGAAAACCCCTCAAAATGCTCAAGAACTAGAGGGATGAGGTCTGTGAGAAAAGGTGTTATTACTAGACATAAAAAGGCAGATGGCTTGCATATCTATACAGAATGCTGTTACACAAAAATTCATCCCCACCCCTTCTTTAAAGAGTTAGGCCACTACTTCTATTAGCACCTAAGGGAAATACAAAGGGACATCAAAGACTACATGGAAAAACTCCTTTATCTTTTCATTCTATTTTTCTATGAACTTTTTGAGGTACCTTTGTATAGTCTTCAGAGAACTGGAGTTGGAGAAGCTCCAGGGTCCAAGGTGAGATGAAAATGATATCCCAAATAATGAGATAGCCATACCTCAAGCCATCTTCTCTCACCTAGCTTCCACCCACTAGACACCAAGCTTATTTTCCCAGACAGAATAATGAATCATTCTTGTCTGAATGAACTATAAACCTTTGAAGAAAGGACCTAAAGATACCGTCGTATGGATTTGCTAATTCATTTTAACAATACTGCCCTAAAATGGAAATTAGAAGTCCTGGTAGCATAATGGTTTATGTGTTGGGCAAGGTCTCAGGTTTGAATCTACCAGCCACTACAAGGGAAAAAGATGAGTCTTTCTGCTCCTGTAAAAATTTACAGCCTCAGAACCCTATACAGAGTCGCTATGAGTCAGGGCCAAATCAACAGCACACTACAATGAAGTGGAAATTACTAGCCAATAAGCATAACTTTCAATAACCATTTTATTGTCTCATTTTAAAATATGAAAGGGAAGCCAAAAATCAACTTATTGGATAAATGTCTGCATCACAGAACAACAAGACATGACAAAAAAACGGAGAAAATAATCAAATATATTGACTGAAACGGACAATAACTTCAAGAAACCATGAATAATATTCTGAAATAGATGGCAGAATTAAGGTCCAGATACTATACAAAAAGGAACGTCCAGAAATATGAGGTTCCTATTGTTGTTATTGTTTAGTGCCATTGAGTTGGTTCAAACTCATAGTCACCCTATCTAAGGTTTCTGAGGAGCAGCTGGTGTGTTTATACTGCCAACTTTATGGTTCAGCCAACCTTGTGATCCAGTGCATTATCCTGCAGCACCACATGAGGACTCTGAGGGTTTAGAGTGTTTAGATGTTGTTGTTGTTAAGTATCATTGAGTCAGTTCTGACTTAGCAACCTAAAATATAGGGTTTCTGAGGAGCAAGTGGAGTTGAACTGCTGACCTTGCAGTTCAAACCAACCCTGCAGTCCAGTGCTTATCTTGCAGTGTCACACCAGGATAGTAAAGATAAAATTACTGAAACAAAACTGTTGTTTCAAAATGGAGACATAAATTAAATGGAAAAAAAAAAGACCAAAAAAAGTGGAGGCATGAAAGTAAGAAAAAAATTATAAGAAAATTAGATTAATCCAATAGCCTCAAAATCTGACTTACATAAATCCATAAACAAAGAAAAAAGAGGCTATAAATGTATGATAAGAAAGAAATAATATAAGGAGGAAATTACACCATAGAAGAATAGATTAAAGGGGTTATAAAATACCTGGTATGTCACTGTAGGATAAAGCACTGGACTGCAAGTTCAGTTTGAATCACAAGATCAGCAGTTCAAACTCACCAGCCACTAGACAGGAACCAAGGAGCTCTGGTAGCATAGTGGTTACGAATCGGGCTGTAAGCCATAAGGTCAGCAGTTTGAAACTACCAGCTGTTCCATGGGAGAAAGATGAAGCTTTTTGCTCCCGTAAAGATTTCCAGCCTCGGAAACCCTGTAGAGGGTTGCTGTGAGTCGGAATCAACTCCACGGCACATAACAACAACATACAGGAACCAACTCGATAGCATGTAACAACAACAGCAAAGTACCCTCACAAAGAATGAAAAATAAAGTCCCATATAAAGACATCTTTCATCATTAAAATCCAGGACAAAAGCAAGCCATAAAAGACAAAAAAATACGGATGATTTGGAACACCTAACCATATGTAAAATGCAAGCTAACAGACAAATATCTTTAAAAGACTAAAAATTGACTAGAATTCTATGTTTAGCAAAACAATTATTCAATGGTGAGGCTAATATAAAGACATTTGTAGACTAGCAACAGCTCAAAAAATTACTTCTCCTCCTTTATTCTCTCTCCTGGGTATGAACATCAGCAAAAAAAAAAAGGGGGGGGGAGTAAAGTGGGGAGAAAGGACTCATGAGACACAGAACACAGAAAATGCAATACAGGAGAGAGGCAGAATGAATTCTCAGAATAAAGGCAAAGAAAAGTGATAACAGCTCATAACAATCTGGGAGAGCTGCAACCCCTCCAGAAAGGAAGACAGAAACAAGAATGGAAAATCCCAAGAGGGATGCCTGAGACTGTGGAAAGCAAATGATAGACTAACTGCAGAGATAAAAGCTGTGTAGGGAGTTGAACTAGGTTTTGCAGGGGTGAATAGATTTGGATCAAAGAAAATGAAACAAATTGGAAAAATGAGGCCATGATCAACTTTAGAAAACACATTTCCTTGTTTCCACTGGAAATCCTGAACACTTAGATAAAAAAAAAAAAGATAGTTACCCTGTTAAATCATCAAAATGCCAATCTTTGAGGGGGGAAAAAGTAAATAAAGACAAAGAAATAACCAAAATTCTTTCAAAGTGATTTCTTTCTTACTATTCTGTGTTTCTCTTAAAATTAGTATCTAAGATTTTCTCACAGTCTTGTTTGCCTCCTTGATGACTTGAAGAATTATTTAAAGTACATTTGGTCCTAAAAGATAAAAATAGCAAATACTTACAAATGGTTAGAGCAAAAACTGATAAATACATAAAGATACCATTTTAAAGAATAGTATGTTCTTCACCTTGGCATCTTATTTTTACACTTCAAATCAGACTCAAAGAAACATTCAACTTGAAAATTACCTTGAACTTTTTTAGCACAATTTTTGTCATTATCCTTGAGGAAAGTATGAATTGTCAGAGTGTAAATGGTTTTGTTTGAGTGAAGAACTATAGTTCATTTGTCATTAAAAAATAGCTAGTCAGAAAAAATAAATGGTACCTAGATCTAGCTTTTCATCCTTGAAATAACCTCTAAAACCTACATGTATGTCATTCTACTCTAAGGAATTTAATGCCAGATATTCCCTTGTTTCTTAGTGACTTTACCAGACCGCACCTATGGTGTTGTTTGTTGTTGTTGTTGCAAAGTCGAGTCTGTTCAGACCCATAGTGACCCTGTATAGGGTTTCCAAGGAGCAGCTGGTGAGCTTGAACCACCAACCTTGCAGTTCAAACTGCTTTGCAGTCTGGCACATTAACCCTCAGCATGTTATATGGCATTGCTAAATGGTACGGTAACAAGAGAGTAAAATACTTCAAGAACATTGGTGAAAATACAAAATAAAAGCAAATGAAAAATTGACTATAAAACTTCATATACAAATTACATGAAAGACGCACAGCCTAGAAATATGAGTGGTACGCAGGAATTCACATGATTTTAAAATAATGTTTTGTTCATGACATCCATCTCCTTTCATTGCATAGATACATAATCATTGAGAAATTGTCATAACAGTGATTTTTTTATGTTTACTAAGTAAATAGTGTTAAGCATTTCAAAATTATGTTAGAGGGCTTATAGATACAAATTAGATGTAATCCCTATTCTCGAGGGCTTTCAGTTAAGTACAATATTTATCATTTGTCTTAGTTATAGAAACAGTAAAGACACAAACCACTGGTACTCACTTTCCCTACATCTAAAAATAACTGAAAATTTTAATTAACTTTACCAGCTAACAATTCCCAAAGCATAAAAGAAACTAGGGTGATCCTAAGAAAAATAAGGCAATAGGTCAAGGCAAATAAAAAAGAAAAGAAAAGCAATGTTTTGTCTTTAGAAGTAGGAAAGTAGAGAAAAATAGACTCATTCTGTTCTCCACTGAATTTGAGAACTGATACTTTGTAAAGAGGAAGCAATTCATAAAGACAGAAAGGAAAGCAAGACAATCCCTAGGTTACTTAGAAGAAAGAGGGAGGCATTTGCAGCTGACTTGAAATTAGAAAGGAACCAAGGAGACATCCTGAGTGATACTGTTGATTGTTCTTTTTCCCTCATCACAAAAAGCACACTCTTCAACTGCATGGAGCCCCCTGAAAAGTCTCTCCCTTAACCAGAAGAAGGCACCTGCCACCAGCTCCTATTATGAGCAAGGTAAAGTGAGAGACTGTTCAGAGGGCTCCATGCAGTTGAAGAGCGTGCTTTTTATGAGGAGGGAAAAAGAGCAAGCAACAAACAGTATCACTCGGGACCTCTCCTTGGTTCCTTTTCTAATTTCAAATCAGCTGTGGATGCCTGCCTCTTTCTTCTAAATAACCTGGGATTGCCTTGCTTTCCTTTCTGTCTTTATGAATTGCTTCCTCTTTACAAAGTATCAGCTCTCAAATTCAGAGCTGAAACTTTGTAAAGAGGAAGCAATTCATAAAGACAGAAAGGAACAAATAGGTTTTTCATAAAGAACAAACAGATCTGTGTTGGAAGAAGTGCAGCCAAAGTGCTCTTTAGGAGGCCAGGATGGCCAAACTTCGTCTCTCATACTTAGGACATATTGTCAGGAGGGTACAGTCACTGGAGATGGATATCATGTTTGGTAAGGTGGAGGGTCAAAGAAAAAGAGGATGACCCCCAGCAAGATGGATTGGCAATGTGGCAGCATCAGTGTTGCAACAATTGTGAGTTTGGCCCAGGACCGGGCAGTGTTTCGTTCTGTTGTGCATAGGGTCGCTATGAGTTGGCACAGACTCAATGGCACTTAACAACAAGGTGCTCACTCCATTGCAGGACAAATAGAACAGAACCCAGTTCATCTTCCAAAGCCAAATCAAGGGAAGAGTCAGCCTGATACGTTCACAAATAATAGGTTGGAATTCAGAATGTATTTTCCCATGTTGTTGTTTAATGCCATCGAGTCAATTCCAATTCATAGTAATCCTACATAATGTTTCCATGGAGTAGCTCATGAGTTTGAACAGCCAACCAGGATCATCAATCTAGTGCTTATCCTACTGCGCCACACCAGAACTCTGTATTTTCCTAGAAAACTGATAAACATGGTGATAATTTAGAGTAATAAAGTTTATTTTGTGTTACATTGAATTTTAGATATCATTTCTATAGGTAAATGCATTCCAAGTTTCCAAATTTACCAGGAATTTTTATAATAAAATTTCTCATAAATATTGAGTACTCCTAACATAAGGAATTACTATTTGTGTGTGTGCTTTATTTAGTTTTATAGTTTTATTTACTATATTTGAATGTTAAATGAATCACACATACTAAAGTTGGTGCTTTGTGATCAATACTGGACTGCAAGCCACAAGGTCAGCAGCTCAGATCTACTAGCTGCTCGTTGGAAACCCTATACAGGGTTGCTATGAGCTGGAACCTACTCAACAGCACTTAACAACAATACCCTTTTTCAATGTTGGCACTTAACAGCAACAACAACAATACACTTTTTTCAATGTTGTTGTTGTTGTTAAGTGCCATCGAGTAGGTTCCTACTCATAGTGACCCTGCATAGGGTTTCCAAGGAGCGGCTGGTGAGTTTGAACCACCGACATTATGGATCAAACCAACCCTGCAGTCCAGCGCTTTATCCCACAGGGCCACACCAGGGCTCCATGCTTTTTTAATAGTAGTTCAATAATACAAAATGGCTAGTCTGGGTATTTCTGGAACAAACAATGTTAGGGTATTTTCCTGTTTGAAATGGTAGAAGTTCTTTATGTCATGGTAGCAGTTCTTTAGGTGTCTAGAGACTTTTTCTGGAGTCCTGGTATGGCACTGTACAATAAGCATTGGACTTCTAACCAAAAGGTTGGCTGATCAAACTCATCAGCTGCTCCTTGGAAACTCCACACAGGGTCCCTATGAGTTGGAACCAACTCAGCAGCACCTGACACCAACAGACTTTATCTAGGAGTCCCCACATGTACAAACAGTTAAGCGCTTGACGTTTTGCAAGATACCTTGAGTATCCTCAGGGAAAATTGTGTCATGAGTCCAAATCTAGTTGATGACAACTAACAAAAAGGCTATATCTAGAAGTTTTCACCAATTGTAAAATGCAAAATTTTAAATCTTGCTTATGGTTTTCTAACAGAGTCAGAGTGGAGTTCTGACTCTGCCCATCACTTTAGCTCTCTGAAATGTAGTGTTTTCACCTACACCAGGAATGGTTCTCCAAAGTTCCTTCTGCTTCTATAATCCACTCTTCTTTCAGGTACTTAGCCTACACTATGGTTCCTCTAGGTGGTGTTCTTACTTTCCATCTTGTCGGTTCCGACTCACAGCCATCCTGTATAGGATTTCTGAGAATCTTGCGGTTAGCAGTCCAGTGCTTATTCTACAGCACCATACCAGGACCACTGTTTTTCAAAACTGCCTGCTAAAATAGTAACTTTAAACAACAACTATTTCATTATAGTTCACTATTTTGTGCATCAAGAGAAAAAGGCTTGGCTATGTGATTCTTAACAACAACAATAAAAGGCAATTCTTCAATTCTACATAATGTCAACAAAGGTCACAATGTATTCAGCAGGTGGACAGACTGGTCTGGAGGATCCACGATTGCTCCACTCTCGTGTCTGGAACATTGGCAGGCATGCTGAAAAGAAAGCTAGAATCGGCAGGAACTGTCAAACAGAGGGCCTACACATGCATATCGATAAGCTCATATTTCTTTTTTCTCTCTCTTTTTTTAAGCTTTCATTGTGAATTGAGTGATAGTTCATATGGGAGAATATTGGTTTTGCACTTATCCTATTTTGTTTCACTGCAATGATTACAATCCCCTCCATTCATCATCATTAAACAGTATTTGCTTCTTTCCCTATTTTTTTTTTAATGTACACAAAAACATTCAGAAATATATAATCATTTCAACAACCCAAGGGCACATTCTACAAGCCTGCCTCCTGTCGCAAGCACACAGCCTTTCTCTTCCCATGAATCTAGAGTCCTCAACTCTGTTCGAATTTCTTATAAGGCAAATCAGAGTTCTCAAAGAGAATGCTCCAAGACATAGGAAATGGAAGGCACCAGTCTCATATATGTTCGAACCAGTAAATAGCACAGTGTCATTTACACTATACTTTTTTCTGGTTAAGTGCCATCAGTCAGTTCCAACACTTGTTGTTGTTGTTGTTAGGTATCATCAAGTCAGTACCAACTCACAGCAACCCAATGCACAACAGAATGAAACACTGCCTGGTTCTGTACCAACCTCACAATCGTAGCTATGCTGGAGCCCATCACTGCCACCACTGTGCCAATCCATCTTGCTGGGGGTCTTCCTCTTTTTCTCCAACCCTCCATTTAACTTAACAGGATATCCTTATCCAGTGATTGGTACCTACTGATAAAATGTACAAAGTATGAGTCAAAGTTTGGTCATTTGGGCTTCCAAGAATCACTTTGGCTGCACTTCTTCCAACACAGATTTGTTTGTTCTTTTCACAGCCCACAATCCTGTTAATATCCTTCTCCAACACCATAACTCAAATGCATCAATTCTTCTACTGTCTTCCTTATTCACTGTCCAACTTTCACATGCATATGAGGAGGTATGCCATAGTCAGGTACACTGTAGTCCTCAAACTGACATCTTAGCACTTCAACACTTGAAAAAGGTCTTGTGCTGCAGATTTGCCTAATGCATTACATCATTGGCTTTCTTAGCTGCTACTTCCATGAGTGTTGATGGTTGATTCAATCAAAATGAAGTAACTGACAATTTCAATCATTTCCCCATTGATATAGATGTTGTTTATTGGTCCAGTGGTGAGGAGTTTCTGTTTTCTTTACATTGAGATGCAACTAATAAAGAAGGCTGTGGTCTTTGATCTTCACCAATAAGTATTTTAAGTCCTTTTCACTTTCAGCAAGCAAGATCGTATCATTTGCTAATCACAGGTTGTTAAATGAATTTTCCTCCAATCCTGATGCCATGTTTATCTTCATAAAATCCAGCTTCTCAGATTATTTGCTCAGCATTCAGATTGAATAAGTACGGTGAAAGAATATAACCCTGGCACAAACCTTCCCTAATTCTAAACATTTGGTATTCCCTTGTTCTGTTCTCACAACTGCCTCTTGGTCTACGTACAGGTTCCTCATGAGCACAATTAAGTGTTCTGGAATACTCTAACTTCACAATGTTGTCCATAGCTTGTCATGATCCATACACTCTAAAGCCTGTGCATGGTCAGTAAAGCACAGGTAAACATCTTCCTGGTATTCCCTGCTTTTAGCCAACGTCCATCTGATGTCAGCAATGATATCCCTCATTCCACATCCACTTCTGAAACCAGCTTGAACCTCTGGAAGTTCTCTGTCAATATGCTTGCAGCCATTTCTGTATTACCTTTAGTAAAACTTTGCTTGCATGGGATATCAATGATACTGTCGGGTGATTTCCACATTCCCTTGGGTCACCACTCTTTGAAATGGGCACAAATACAGATTCCCTCCACTCAGTTGGCCAGGTAGTTGTCTTCTAAATTTCTTGGCATCGATGAGGGAGTGCTTCTAGTGCTGCATAAGTTTGTTGAAAGTTTTCAATTTGTATTCCATCAATTCCTGGTGCCTTGTTCTTTGCCAATTCCTTCAATGCACACCTTGAACTTCTTCCTTAAGTATACTAGCTCTTGATCATATGCTACCTCTTGAAATGGTTTTACATCAACCATTTCTTTTTGTTACAGTGACTCTGTGTATTCTTTTGATGCTTTCTGCATCATTCCATAATTTGCCCAGAGAATCCTTCAATACCACAAGTCAAGGCTTGAATTTTTCTTCAGTTCCTCCAGCTTGAGAAATGCTGAGCGTGTTCTTTCCTTTTGGTTTCTAACTCCAGGAATTTGCACATTTCATTATATTTCACTTTGTCTTCTCAAGCTGAGCTTTGAAATTTTCTATTCTGTGCTTGTACCTCCTCACTTCTTCCATTTGCTTTAGCAGCTCTATGCTGAACAAGTTTCAGAGACTCTTCTGACATACATTTTGGTCTTTTCCTTCTTTCTTTTCTTCTTAATGACCTTTTGCTGTCTTCTTGTAGGATGCTTTACATTCCAATCACTAGTACTTGTCAATATATCTTGATTGCATGTTTGATCAATTTCAGACTAAAGAAGTTGGTAGAATCCTTCAATTTCATCCTCACTGGCTTTAGTGGTTGTTGCGTAAATTGAAATCACAGGGATATTAACTCATCTTCCTTATAGGTGTATGGCTATTATCCTATCACAGACAATACTGTACTTCTTGACAGATCTTGAAATGTTCTTTTTGATGATGAATGTGATACCATTCCTCTTCAATATGTCTTTCTTAACATAGTAAATCATGTGACTGTCATATTCAAAATGGCAAATACTGGTTCATTTCAGCTCACTATAATGCCTAGGATATCAATGTTTATGTGTTCTATTTCATTTCTGACAATTTCCAATTTTCCTAGATTCATATTTCATATATCATCCCATGTTCTTATTATTAATGGATGTTTACAACTGTTTCTCTTCATCTTGAGTTGTGCCCAATCAGCAAATGAAGGTCCTGAAGGCTTTACTCCATTTGTGTCATCATGGTCAACTCTAGGAGACATCCCTTCCCCAGTCGTATTTTGAGTACCTTCCAACCTGAGGGACTCATATTACAGCACTATATCTGAAAGTGTTCCACTGATATCCATAATGTTTTCAGTCACTAAATATTCAGAAGTAGTCCGTATCTCCTTCTTTCTAATCTGTCTTCATCTGGAAGCTCATCTGAAATCTGTCCACCATGTGTGACCTTGCTGGTATTTAAACTACCCATGGCATAGCTACCAGAATCACAACAAAACACAAGCCACCACAATACGACAAACTGACAGGTGAGTGATGGTTCTGACTCATAACAACCCTTTATAAGACTTCTGAGGCTATAAATCTTTGTGGGAACAGAAAACCTCATCTTTCTCCCACAGAGCCCATAGTGGGTTCAACCCGTTGACATTGTAGCTCACAGTCCAGGGCTTATCCTCTCGAGCCACCATGCTCCCATCCACTATAATGTTGTTACTAAGTGCTGTCAAGTCAGTTCTACGTTATAGCAACCCTATCTATATAAGGGCTTCCAAGGAACTGCAGAACTTGAGGTTTGTAGTTGTGGTGCCCTGTATTTACTTGATTTGTCTTTTTTATCCAAAGTCTTCTTAATTCTCACCAACTGATTGGGTGGAACCATGCAAATAAAGTATACAGCACTCTGTTATTAATACCACATGCAAGTTAAATCTTGCTAAAGATACTACAAAAACAGCTACAACCACACATTAACAGAGAACTTGCAGAGGTTCAAGCTGGATCAGAAGAGGACATGGAACAAGGGATATCATTGCTGATGCCAGATGGATCTTTGCTGAAAGCAGAACATACCAGAAATATGTTTACCTATGCTTTACTGACTACACAAAAACTTTCAATTATGTGGATCATGACAAGCTATGGACAACACTGCAATGCACTGTGTATTCTGGAATACTTAATTGTGTTCATGAGGAGCCTGTACATACACCAAAAGGCAGTTGTATGAACAGAACAAGTGAACACCAAATGGTTTAAAGTTAGGAAAGGTTTGTGCCAGGGTTGCATTCTTTCACCGTATTTACTCAATCTAAATGCTGAGCTAATAATCCAAGAAGCTGGATTATATAAAGAAAAGTGTGGCATCAGGACTGGAGGAAGACTTATTAACAACCTGCGACATGCAGATGATACAACCTTGCTTGCTGCTAGTAATGGAATATGTACTGATGAAGATCAAAGACCACAGCCTTCAGTATAGGTTGCAATGTAAAGAAAATAAGAATCCTCACCACTGGACCAATAAACAACATCCATATCAATGGAGAAAAGATTGAAGCTGTAAAAGACTTAATTTTGCCCATATCAAACATCAACACTCATAGAGGCAGCAGTCAAGAAATTAAAATGACCTACTGTAAGGACGCTATGGGTTGGAATCGACTTGATAGCACTTAACAATAACTACAACAACAACACTGCATTGAGCAAATCTGCTGCACAAGCCTCTTTAAAGTATTGTAAAGCCAAGATGTCAGTTTGAGGACTAAGGTACACCTGATTCAAACCATGGTATTTTTCAATCTCCTCATATGCATGTGAAAGTTAGCCAGTGGATAAAGAAGACCATGGAAGAATTGATGCAGTTGAGTTATGGTGTTGGAGGAAAATATTAAAAG
>NW_006408617.1:4495614-4497232 GCF_000296735.1 Chrysochloris asiatica
ATCTCTGAGTCATCATGAAATAACATGAATGACACATGAGATCCCTACCTAGAGAAACAGTGACTACAGAGGGGAAGGCTAGCTTGGAGAGACAGAGCACCGTCTGTCTTTAGTCCATAGACTGAGTAAAACTGAGTGCCTAAGGGAAGAGACAGGCTTGAAGAATGTGCCCTTTGGACACTCACAGATTGGCTAAAAGAACTTTATAACACTTTCTGGAGCAGGACAGAAGCCAAGGGATCACATGGCTGAGAGGCGGGAGGCAAGAGTGAGGCGGGCCTGCAATATGGCAGACAAGAGGCATCGCTGACTTGAGAACTATTGAGTCCTGAGTTGGTTTTGATCCTGTACTGTGCCCTGTTCGCTTCCCTAATAAACCCCATAATGGTGAGTATTGTTATGAGTTCTTTGTGGCTATTGCAATGGATTATCGAACCTAGATGTGAAGTAGAGAGTGCTGTGGGCAGAAAGATTAGTGGCAAAATAGGATAAAGAAGGTTGTAGGTTGGAAGCATTTCTGACCTCCACTTCATAGGAATTGGCCTTGAGCTGATTTTGAGTTTGATTCTCTTTCCCTCTTGTGAAGCCAGGGGAAGTCAGACATGGCTCCCCATGGTTTTTGCAGTAGTCCAGTGCTAAATATATCCCATTTCTGTATCATCTGAAGAACAAATCTGATACATTAAACACTAAAGACCAAAGACCAGAAGAATTGTGGGATGACATCAAGAACATCATACATGAAGAAAGCAAAAAGTCATTGAGAAGACAAGAAAGAAGGAAAAAGTCAAAATGGATGTCAGAAGAGACACTGAAACTTGCTCTTCAGTGTAGAGATGCTAAAGCAAATGGAAGAAATGAGGAGGTATAAGAGCTGAACAGAAAATTTCAAAGATCAGCTCGAGAAGATAAAACCAAATATTACAACAAAATGTGCAAAGATCTGGAGTCAGAAAACCAAAAATGAAGAACAAGCTTAGCATTTCTCAAGCTGGGGGAACTGAAGAAAAAAATACAAGCCTTGACTTTCGTTATTGAAGGATTCTCAGGGTAAATTATTGAATGATGCAGAAAGCATTAAAAGAGATGGAAGGAATACACAGAGTTGCTGTATCAAAAGGAAAAGGTTCATGTTCAATCGTTTCAAGAGGTAGCATATGATCAAGAGCCAATGATACTGAAGAACTAAGTCCAAGGTATATTGAAGGAATTGGGAAAGAACAAGGCACCTGGAATTGATGGAATAAAAAACTTTCTTGATATCTCTCAAGAAAGTGAGATGGTACAAGAGGCACTCACTCATCTATGCCAAGAAATCCAGAAGACAACTGTCTGGCTGACTGATTGGAAGAGATCCATATTTGTGCCATTCCAAGGACAGGTGACCCAACAGAATGCAGAAATTATCAGACAATCTCTTGGATATCCCATGTGAGTAAAATTTTACTAAAGGTAATACAGAAACGGCTGCAAGCATACATTCACTGACAGAGAACTTCCAGAGGTTCAAGCCAGATTCAGAAGAGGCCGTGGAACTAGGGATATCATTGCTGATGTCCAAGGGTACTTGGCTGAAAGCAGAGATTATTAGAGAAAGATGTTTGTTGTTGTTGTTGTT
>NW_006408617.1:4497827-4506093 GCF_000296735.1 Chrysochloris asiatica
ACAAAAATTCACCACTGGACCAATTAACAACATTCTTATCAATGGAGAAAAGACTGAAGTTGTCAAGGACTTCATTCTTCTTAGATCAACTACCAACACTCATGGAAGCAGCAGTCAAGAAATCAAACGACGTATTGCATTAAGCAAATTTGCTGCACAAGACCTTTTTAAAGTGTTGAAGAGCAAAGATGTCAGCTTGAGGACTAAGGTGTGCTTGACTCAACCCATGGTATTTTCAATAACCTCACACGCATGCGAAAGCTGGACAGTGAATAAGGAAGACCTTAGAAGAACTGATGCTTTTGAGTCATGGTGCTGGAGAATATTTAAAGTGCCATGGGCTGCCAAAAGAACCAACAGATCTGTTTTGAAAGAAGTGCAGCCAGAGTGCTCCCTAGAGGCCAGGATGGCCAAACTTCATCTCTCATACTTCGGACATATTGTCAGGAGGGACCAGTCACTGGAGAAGGATATGATGTTTGGTATGGTGGAGGGTCAGAGAAAAAGAGAAATACCCTCAACGAGATGGACTGGCCAAGTGGCAACATCGATGGACTCAAGCTTGGCAACAGTAGTGAGGTTGGCCCAGGATAGGGCAGTGTTTCATTCTGCTGTGGATAGGGTCACTATGAGTCGGTACCAACTCGATGGCACCAAACAACAACAAAAAGTGCTAATCCTACAGTGCCACACCAGGAATATATCCACTATTTTATTATGGCTATTAAGTGCCATCGAGTCGGTTCCGACCCCTAGTAACCCTGTATAGGGTTTCCGAGGAACAGCTGGTGAGCTTGAACCTCTGACCTTGCAGTTCAAACTACTTTGCAATATAGTGCATTAATTGACAGCGCCACACCAATGCTTGCCAAATACAGAGCCATCCAAGAATTTACAGGATAAGACACAGGTTGACCTCTCAATATGAAGTGTTGTTGTTAAGTGCCACAGAGTTGGTTCCGACCCATAGTGACCCTGTATTGGGTTTCCAAGGAGCAGCTAGTGAGCTTGAACTGTTGACCTTGCAGTTTAAACGAACTTTGCGGTCTAGTGCATTAACCTTCAGCACCACACCAGGACTCCATAATGGGAAGTGTAATAAAGAATATATAGTACAGGGAAATTATTTTCAAGTCTTTAATAATGTAACATTATCTGAATGATACACGTATCTTCAATTCTTGGGCAATACACTATAAAATTTTGTTCTACAAACAAACAAACAATAAATAAATAAGAGAGCTCTGCCAATTAAAGTTTTAAAATCAATTAAAATGTTAGCAAATCAGATTTTTAATCCATAGAGCTAAGAACAAATACTAAATCCAACAAACAAAGAAAACCTACCTATAAGAGAATTTTAGCTGGAGCTATTATTCAAGACATACTGTGAAAATGTGAAAAGAAACCAAAATTACTTCCTGTAAATGTTTAAAATCTGTTTCTTCAAATTGCTTATAAAAACTCTGATGGTCTATTTCCATTTTAGCTTCAAATCACCTGGTTCTTTCTTAAACAGTTCATTTACTCAACAAATGATACTTCTCCAATAGGCTAAATGAAATGAAATTAGCAATACTAATCTAGGATAATTCATACGTAGGTTATGTCATTGAATGCATACCCCCTCTGCTGTTTGTGTTAGGAACTATTCACAGATAAACCATATTTAAACAGCGCCCCCAAGTGTATCAACTTGGGTAATCACTTTAGCAGTCCTGGAGACCCCAGTACCAAAGGTTCTTATTAAACAGTTGTTGTTGTTATTGTTGTTAAGTGCTGTGAAGTCGATTCTGACCCATAGCGACCCAGTATAAGGTTTTCAAGGAGCAGCTGGTGAGCCTGAACTTCCGACCTTGCAATTCAAATGACTTTGCAATCTGACACATTAGCCCACAGCACCACACCAGGACTCCTATTAAACAGTATACCCTTTCATTTTAAATTTAAAATTTGAACAAAAGGCTATTCTGCTTTGAGAGGAAGTAAACAGATTTATACAAGTGTTATCACTTTAAAAATTAAGAAATGTGGATATATGAGCAAAATCTCTTCCATAGCTACTGCTGTTGTCGTCGTTAAGTACTGTGGAATCAGTTCCGACTCACAGTGACCCTGGCACAATGTTTCCGAGGCTGTAAAACCTTTACGGGAGCAGAAAGCCTCATCTTTCTCCCACTGATAGTTTAGAACTACCGACCTTGAAGTTAGCAGCCTGATTTGTAACCACTATGCTACCAATGCTCCTATAGATTACCTTTTGCAGATTTTCCTTTGCAGGAAATTTTCCATTGCTACCAATGCTCCTATAGATTACCTTTTGCAGATTTTCCTTTGCAGGAAAAATACGGATCTTTCAACCCCTGCCTCAATCAAATTAATACCAGGGTTTCCTCAAAACATAATTTGTATCAAAATCTTAAAATCTACCTGAAAGGTGCTGGTTAAAAATTCTAATACCTTGACACCAATCTATACCTATAAAAATAAACTCTGCATGGATATTATTATTGTTGTTATAGCCATCAAGTTGGTTTTGACCAACCCTGTACAGGGTTTCCAAGCAGTGACTGGTGGGTTTGGTTTGAACCACCGGCCTTGCAGTTTACAGTCCCATATGCTTATGCACTTATATCAGAAAGGTTAGGTCAGGTATATGGCCTTTGAGATCTGAAGATTTCCATCCTGTATTATCACATATTAACAAAAACTTTGCATATTTTCAGGGCAAGACACAGAGTCACTGAGTGGACCCCTTCGTAACAATGGCATATGAAAGCTGAAACAGATACAGATGGAGATCGTGGAACCCTGAGCTTCAGAGGATACAGCAGAGAGGTGGACTGAGTGCAGACTGGTAGATGAAGCTGAACAGTAGCAGCAAGAGAGAAGAAAAATGGGCAGGCTGTCAGCTGATAGGGAGCAGCACATTCAACTTGAGCTTTATGTAGCTATAGATACAGCGGTCTGCAGACACTGGACGAAGCTGGAGGTTGGCAGTAAGGGGGATGCAGGTCGTTCTTGTTCCCATGTCCCCCTCGTAAACAGAGCATGTCTAATCCCTGCCTTCACCAACCCAGCATTCAGGGGCAACTCCTCTTCTCAGCTTCAGCTCTGCATGGGGTTGGGTAACATGAATGCCACCCCTGCCTCTAGAGGCATGTGAACTTGCCATGATATATACTACACAAACAGCAAACAATGATCTGTGCTCACACTTCCAATGTCTATCACATCCATGAGGAGACAAGCTGTGAGTATCTGAGAACAGACCAATACACAATCATCAGTGAAACATAAATAACACCATAGTGTCTCAGAGAAATCAGACAATTTCAACTTACATGAAGTCCTTTGGACAGAGAACCAACAACAGCAGACAATCTAAGACTAACATCCATAGCAGTATCACCAACAACTCATCCCACATAAGCTGTTTTTGTTACAGATCTTTGAGTAGGTTCCAACTCAGAGTGATCCTGTATAAGGTTTTAAAGAGTGTCTGTTGTGTTTCAACTACCGACCTTGTAGTTCAAACTGACATTGTGGTCCAGTGCTTATCCTATAGCACTGCATCAGTATTCCAAACACAGATATAGGAGTATTCAAACTAAAACAAAAATTCAAAGAATTAGCAAAAACCAGACCACCTTTACCAAAAATACTAAAAGGAGTTTTTTGGACAGAGAACCAACAATCGCATATATAAATCTAAGATAAGACTAACATATATTACAAACCTGTAAGACTGAAAATAGGGAATCAGAGGTAACCGTTTGCAACAACAACAAATAAAGTAAAAAGAAGGAATAATATAATTACAGAACTTACAAATTAAAAAAACAAAAACAAAAACAAAAACAAGCAGACTTTAAGAAAGCTCCTATAAAGATTTTCGGAAACGCTATACAGGGTCGCTATGAGTCAGAACTGACTCCACGGCACATAACCACCACCACCAACCCTAAAAACTAGACCAAGCCTCACTTCTAGTCCTAGTTCACCCCCTACCCCTAGTCCAACTCCTACTCCTGCTTAGTCATAACCATATGATTCTAGCATTCTAGGCCTAGCCTAGACAAGCCATAGACCTTACCCCTATAAAGATAAAGCTTTCTATACTGAAGAAACTTATATTAATAAGCAAAGAACTGCTAGCTTATTTTTTCAATATAATTTAATATCTAAACATTTGAACCATATTTTTGATTCTAAGGTTTAATGATAGAATTCCTTATACTGGAGAGTAGAGTGTTTCTCCATTCAATAAGCACTGAACTGTGAACCACAAGGTCAGTGGTTCAAACCCACCAGCTAATCCACTGGAGAAAGACGAGGTTTTCTACTCTAGCAAAGACTATTAATAAATAGCCTTGGAAACTCTACACAGGGTCACTATGAGTCAGAATAAACTCGGCAGTTCTTAAAAACATACAATAATTCCTTGCACTGCTATTTATAGCCTCATATTGATTCTAACAACGAGTATTTAACTTGCTCATGATGACCTGTGGGAGCAGCAGGACAAGTTACTGCAAAATCTCTACAATCTCTGCAGGTGCCTTGGGTTCTGCCCAATAGGAAAATAGGTTAAGAAAATATGTTCCTCTCCAGCTCATCTACTTTGTCCAACTGCTCTCTAGGCCACAGAGCAGGGTGGTTTTTTTTTTTAACTAAAATCTCAGTTAAACCCGAGACAAGGATCTGTCAATGAAAATTAATTTAGCACCGGAGAGTACAGCTAAGCTCTTTCAGTCAGAATACATCCTGATATCAGAATGATTCAATTTCCCTAGTAGTTTCTGAAAATCATTCAAAATCCTACAAATTAAAATAATAATAATAAAAAAGGTTTCTGGCATTTCCTGAGGGCACTACACCCATACAAAAAAACACTCTAGAGGCCAAGACCAAAATATAAAGCTTGATTTTTACATGCAGTTTTTAAGATAGCTCTTTTCATTATTGTCACAATCCATGTTTCACTGTAGAAAAATCTACACTATTAAAGTACAAGAAGATATTTTTCTTAGAGATTTTAAACAGAATGCTACCTGTCAATTGTGTATTACGAACTCAGTGCTGCAACTGAAATCTCAAAATCTCAGTTCAGTTCCTGACTCTGTCATAAATATCCATGTGATTTAACCCTTGATCTTTGACCTGATTTGTTTCCATCTGTAAAACTGGAATAAAACTAATTTGTTTATTTAATACACTCAGATGTTTAAAAATATAAAAATTATAGCATATCTGAAAGAACCTTGAAAATTGTAAAGTATTCTCACTAACATACAAGTATGATATATGCACACTTACAAACCAGTGTTAAGAGACAAGAACTTACACTGTTTTAGAATCTCAAAGACTAACACAATCTAAGATATAGTCTTAATAGTTTGAAAAATCTTTTTCTCAAAAGAGTCCATTTTTTTATATATATATTTAAATTCTGCATAATGGCCATAATTTGGCTCATCAATCAATTCCAAACTAAAGTTGAGAGAAATCTTTCAGTAAATCTAAAACTAGTCCTGTTCTAATTATAGCACCTAAGGGGATGTCTGTCTCTAAAATTTTACCCTGCACTAGCTCTGGTAGCGTAGTGGTTACGAATCGGGCTGCAAACCTCAAGGTCAGCAGTTCAAAACTACCAGCTGTTCTGCAGGAGAAAGATGAGGCTTTCTGCTCTCATAAAGATTTACAGCCTTGGAAACCCTGTACAGGGTCACTATGAGTCAGAACCGACTCCACAGCATATAAAAACAACAACTATGCATGAGGACTCCTGGTATGGCACTCTAGGATCAACACTGGACTGCGAACCATAAGTTCAGTAGTTCAAACCTACTAGCTGCTCCTCAGAAAGCCTATACAGGGTCATTCACTCAGAACTGACTCAATGGCACTTAAAAACAACTATCCACAATATGGGCCTTGTCCACAAATCTCACTCATACAACAAGGCTTCAAAAAGTTTGTGGAAAGTTGACCTAAAAGATACTGAAATTCCCCCCCTAAGACTGAAACTCAAGGGAAACACATGAGTAGGCACAGAAGCTTGCTGACAACCATACTGGTCTACTGGTGAGTAGAAGAGGGGGAAAGGCAGCAAAGAAGAAATGGGCTGAGTTCAATCATGTTCCATAGACTTCCGTTGATCTGGAGAGAGAGAAGAGGAAGGACTGGTTGGTCCAAAGTGTGGTGAGACCTGGGGACACCTGAGCCCATGAACAAGGACATAGCCACAGAGGGCTAGAGCTGACAGTGAAGGATCCAGCTGATATGAAGGGAGAGGAGATGCACAAGAACACCCAAACTTGCAGATAGCATCCATTTGACCTAACCTCAATGGCTTGTTAATCAGAATACGACTAGAGAAAGATTTAAAAAATTTTTTTTTTTTTAATAAATGAAATGAAGGTAAAATTGCTACAATTTGATGAACTTGACCTATACTCATGGGTGTAGTAGCTCAAAATATAAATACAGAGGGAAGGAGTCTTCATATCAAGTATCAATCCTATCCTGTCTGTGTACAGGGTAGATAGGGATGGGCAACTTAGACATTGGCTACCTAAAATGAGGAGAGGATAAAGGCATGAAGTAACTGGCTTACAATTTTTCAAGAGAGAGTTTAGTCTAAGAGAGTGCAGAAGAAGATGGAGTCTCCACTGACTAGTTTTTCATCTTGTCTAGATGGGTCTGGTGAAAAGAGATGGGGATAACATTCTTATGATTCAAGAGTGAGTAACTATTATGACTAATTGTGACTCTCACAACTGTAAAGGTGTAAGTTTTTAACAACAATAGTGGAGTAGTTAATCTTATACTATAGTTCAGAAAAAAAGGACCTTAGGTCTACATCAAGGGAAAACAGCTCAAGTGGAATGCAAGACCTTATCCAGAGAAGTAATGACACCAGAGATGGAGGCAGAGATGGGGACATCGAGAGAGGGAAGAGCTGAGGACATGGGAAGAGAGGCACTAAGAGCTGTCGGCCAGGAGGCAGACTTGCCGAATATGCCCTTTGGAAGTGTAAATTATTATATATGCTTGAGTGTTTAAAAAAAAGCTAGAGTGAATAGAGAGAAATACTGTACTGTTAACTGATGGTACATGGAGGGGATTATAATCATTGTAATGAAACAAGGTGTATGATTTGTTGAATATAAAACTGATGATCTGCCCTGTAAACTTTCACTCAATACACAACAAAAACTTTAAAAAAAAAAGATACTGAACTTTTTCCACTAACTTTTTGAAGTCCCTCCCTCTCCTCCTCCCCACTCCCCAGGCCTGATTCTACAGACTATTAGCTGTGCTATTTTGATGAAATAATTTAACCTTTCCTAAATCTAAATGTCCTCTGTAAGATGGGCATAATGGTAGTATCTACCTCATTAAGGTGGAATCCTGGTGTGGCACTGTAAAATAAGCACTGGACTGCTAACCAAAAGGTCTGCAGTTCAAACCCACTGCAGAAATCCTATAAAGGACTGCTTTGAGTTGAAACAAGACTGCATAGCACTTGACAAAAACCACCACCTCATTAAGGTATTGAGTAAAGTGAGTATTATAAAACTTTCCAGCTTCTTTGTTGTCTGTTGTTGTTAAGCACCATCGAGTTGGTTTGAACTCACAACAACCCTGTATAGGGTTTCAGAGGTTTTTAATTTTCAAAAAAGCAGAAAGTCTCATCTTTCTCCCTAGGAGTGCCTGGCAGGCTCAAAACTCAGACCTTATGGTTCGCAGTCCAACGCCAGTTTCTTGTTAAGGACTGAGAAAATGTTAGTAATAATACAAATAACAGCTATTTTTTTAAAGCAGAACTCTAAGTTAAGAACAAGGAATATTGAAGACTGAAAACATTTTAATTTCAAATTAAGATGAGTAGGGTGAGGGGAGGGAGGGAAGATGGAGCACAGGGTACGGAATAGACACAGGTTAGTTTGGGTACTGAGGAAGGGGTCAATAAACAAGAAGGGGGAGGGGAATGGAAGAACAAGGTGGATGGGAGAACAATTAGACAGGTTTGCATGGGTTAAGTGGGACAGAGGTAAATAATGATGTATGCACAACCTTGGAACAGGGCTCTGGGATACAAGAATTGAGACACGGTGGGAATGGGCCAAAGGGGGAAACAATGTTAAGCTACTAGGCTATCTTTTGAATCTTGGTTTCCCTGGCATACCATTATAAAATAGGCACTTGAGGGGGAGAGAAAGGAATAGCCAGAAATATCACCATAGAAAGCTTGTAAGTC
>NW_006408617.1:4509260-4510944 GCF_000296735.1 Chrysochloris asiatica
CAACAATAGTAAGGTTGGTCCAGGATCGGGCAGTGTTTCACTGCTGTGCCTAAGGTTGCTATGAGTCAGTACTGATTCGATGGCACCTAACAACAACAACCTCATTTTAAATATAGTTAATAGCGAAGGATTTATACAAGAATTTTATTTCTTATAAACAAGATGAGCACTATATCTCCAAGTAAATAAGAATTATCATTGGAAATACTTAAGCAGAGACTGTAGAGATAAACATTGATCGATTATTTTAGAAACAAATACTACTTTGGGTAAGAGTGTTATTTGGCCTATGTTTTATAATAATTCAGCAAATAATTATAGAAGACTTATTATGTCTTGGGCACAACACTAAGATCAGGATAAACATGAAGACCAAAACAGGTGGCATCAGGACTGAAGGAAGACTCATTATTAACTTGTAATAGGCAGATTATATAACATTGCTTGCCAAAGCTGTCAGTTTGATAACTGAAGTGCGCCTGACCAAGTCATGGTACTTTCAAAAGCCTCATATGCATGTTCAAGTCAGGTAATGAATAAGGAAAACAATAGAAGAAATGATGCATGTGAATTATGGTGTTGGAGAATGTTTAAAGTACCATGAACTGACAGAATAACAAAAAATTCTGTGTTGGGAGTACACTCAGAACGTTCCTTATGCATCTCTCATATTTTGGACATGTTATCAGAAGGAACTAGTCCTTGGAGAAGGACATCATGCTTGGTAAAGTGGAGGGTCAGCATCAAAGAGGAAGACCCCTAATGGAATGGATCGACACAGTGGAAGCAGCAATGGGCTCAGGAAACAATAGCTATGACCATGTCACAGAAACGCAATGTTTCCTTCTGTTGTTTAATGGGTCGCTATGAGTTGAAAGTGACTCAAGGACACCTAACAACAACAACTTCTTGAAAAATCACAGCCTGAATGTTCCTTAGTAGCAAGGATAGTCAGACTTTGTTTCTTGTACTTTGGACACATTACCAGAATGAGCCAGTCTTCAGAGAAAGATACCATGCTTGGCAAAGTGCAAGATCAGCCAAAAAGAGGAAAATCTCCGACAAGATGGACTGATACAATAGTAAAAGATTAAAGAAAAGTAGGAAAACTGAATTTCTTGTGTGAAGACCTCACTCCTGAGGTAGCAAAAGGGTTGAAAACCGAAAAGAATTTCAGTTAAGTCAAAGCACACAGTATAGAAGGAAAAACCTAAAGGGGGATTAGGGAGGTAGTCCAACAATGCAGTACCTGAGAGCCTGGTTAGGGTCTTTTAATAGGTATTTAAATAATACTGGGAGACCTCTGAAATGGTTTAAACAAATGAAGAATGACACATTCTGTTTTTCTTTTACCTATAAACTGGATGCACTCACTCATCTATGCCAAGAATTTGCAAGAGAGATGGCTAGCCAACTCATTTGAAGAAATCCATATTTGTGCCCATTTCAAAGATAGGTGGATCCAATGGAATGCAGAAATCATCAAATAGTATAATCAATTTCACATGCAAATAAAATTTTACAAAAGCTAATTTCAATAACAATTGCAACAACACATTGACAGGAAACTGCCAGAGGTTCAAGCCAGATTCAAAGGAGGATGTGGAATTAGGGATATCATTGCTGATGTCAGATGGATCTTGGCTGAAAGCAAGTAATACCAGAAAGATGTTTACCTGTGCTT
>NW_006408617.1:4511126-4514985 GCF_000296735.1 Chrysochloris asiatica
TCAATCTGAACACTGAGCAAATAATCAGAGAAGCTGGAATATATAAAGAAGAACATGGCATCAGGTTGGGAAGAAGACTCATTAACAACCTGTGATATACAGATGATAAAATCTTGTTTGCTGTAGGTGAAGAAAGACTTAAAATTTGATGAAGATCAAACACCAGAGCCTTCTATAGGTTGCACCTCAATGTAAAGAAAACAAAACTCCTTACCACTGTACCAATAAATAATATCATGATAAATGGAGAAAAGATTGAAGTTATCAAAGACTTCATTTTGCTTGGATCAACCATCAAAATTCACGGAAGCGGCAGTCAGGAAATAAAAAAGACAAATTTGCTCCACACAATCTCTTTAAAGCAAAGATGTCTGTTTGAGAACTAAGGTGCGCCTAACCCAAGCCATGTGTATAAATAGTTAAGGTTCTGTGTCAACTTGACTAGACCAGAAAATCTGGTGGTTTAGCAGTTATTATTGTTGTTGTTAAGTGCCATCGACTCAGTCCCAACTCACAGTGACCCTGTATAGGATTTCCAAGGAGCAGCTGGTGAGTTTGAACCATTGACCTTGCAGCTCAAACTGTCCTTGCAGTACAGTGCATTATCTTGCAGCACCAAGATGTGCTTATTCCCATGGCTATGAACCTATATACTGGCATAGTTAACTCTATGATGAATGGCTATCAGCAGCCAATCAATTAAGGGTAGTGTGGCCTTTTCCCAATATAATGAACACAATGGAAAGGCTCTCACTCTCTCTTCTGCTGTGAACGTGGGACTCTGCAATTGTAAGCCATTTCTTTGGAAATAAACATATATATGTATATTTCATTGGTTTTGCTTCTCTAGAAAACCCAGCCTAAGACACCATGGTATTTTCAATAGCTTCATAGGCATGTAAAAGTTGAGTAGTGAATAAGAAAAATAGTAGAAGAACTTATACATTTGAGTTACAGTATTGAAGAAGAATATTAAAGGTATCATGGACCGGCAGAACAAACAAACATGTGTTGGAAGAAGAATAGCCAAAATGCTTCTTAGAAGCCAGGATGGCCAGACTTCACCTCTCCTACTTTGGACATATTATCAGGAGGGACCAGTTCATAGAGAAGGACATCATGCTTGGTAAAGTGGAAGTTCAGCAAAAGAGAGAAAGACCTCCAACGAGATGTACTGATCCCTTTTACAACAGCCATGGACTCAAGAGTAACAGTGATTGTCAGGATGCTGCAGGTCCAGATAGTGTTTTGTTCTGGTGTGCATACAGTCATTATGAGTAGGAACCAACATATAAAAGGGAGAACTTGATATATAACCAAAGAAGTGTTAACAGGTTTTTAGAAGAGACAATTAATTTAATAAGAGGTGCTAGTATGAACAGATGTCCTTTTGGGTGAGGGGTAGGGGGAATAAGATTCTTATATATATAAACTATGTTATCATGCCATAATAAAATTTATTATGTATCATGCCAATATTGAAGACCTAAATATTAGAAGAAAAATATGAAAATGTCTAAAAAAAATCTTCATGACATGGAAGGAGAAATAAACTTAGTAAGAAACACAAATGAACAAAATCAAATTTTGTGAAAATAAAACAACAAAAAATTCTGAATAAGAAACACAGTAAACAATGTAAAACAAGCCACAATTTCTGAAAAAGTATCATTGCAATGGTTATACTCGCAAAAGCATTAGTATCCACAATACATAAAACACTCTCACAAATTGCTAAGAAAAAAAGAAAGAACCCAATACAAAACTATGGATAATTCAGTAATTCAGAGAGAAAGAAATTTGAGTGGCCAAAAAAAAAAAAAAAACAAATGAAAAGCTGCTCAGCCTTACAAGTAAGCAAGGTAATGCAAATCAACACAGTAATTAAATTTCATTATACTTACTACATTGGCAAAAAAATAAATTAAATTCTGAAAATACCAGCTGTTGATAAGAAAGTGTGGAATGGAGACACATATAGTGCTAGTGGGTACAATCAACTTTGAGAGCAATTTGGCAATATCTAGTAAAGCTTAGCATGCACCTGCTCTTCAGCCAAGCAACTCCACTTCTAAGTAAATATAACAGAGAAACTCTTGCACACACCACACGAATGTACATGACAGTGTGGTTGATAATGATGGTAATTCTCAATTTTCTTCAGTGAGAAATGGATAAATTGTGATGTATGCATATGGTTAAACAAAATTAATTAAACAAGGTCTACCTTTTAACACGGATTCATCACAAAATGTTGAAAACACCCAGCAAGTCGCCAAAGTACACATGCAACATATTTTTACATAAATGATTAAAGCCCAGAACAGTATTATTATTTTAAAAAGGAGAAGCGGATACTCAGAAACTTCAGAACAATAGTTCCTCATCAGAGGAGGGAAGGAGAGACAATATGGGACTAAGAACAAAGGCACAAAAAAGGGAACTACCATGTATGAACAAGCTCTTCTTTCTTAAAAAGAAAACAAAAATGTCCTTCTCTATATACTTAAATATGTCATTGTTAAAGCATACTATTACATGATGAAACATGGATGAAACTTTGAAAACATGATGCTAAGTGAAAGAAACCAAACACAAAAGGCCACAGATTTTATGATCACATCTAAATGAAACATCCAGAACAGGTGAATCTACGGAGGCAGAAAGAATAGAGATTGCCAGAGGTTGGGAGAAGGAGGAAATAGGGAGTGATAGTTATACGGATATGGGTTTTTCTTTGGGGACTCTATAAAGGTGTTTTGGAACTCAATAAAGGTGATGATTATACAAATACTGTGAGTGTACTGAATTCTACTGAATTGGATACTTAAAATAGTTAATTGTATGCTATGTAAATGCTCCCTCCTCAGTTAAAGAGAAACTCTTAAAGCATATTATACTGCTAGAACTAAAGCAAGACTAACAATAGAGCAATCAGTAAGGAGACTGTCAAAGTAATTATGAAAAAGATGGTTTGGCTTGAACTAATACAGTGAGAGAGAGGGTGAGAAGAGCAGATACATTCAAGAGTAATTTTTCCAAAAGGACTTGGTAACCATTTGGATGATGAGGGGGAGTAAGAGAGAACAGCCAAATATGAACTAAGCACTGGACTGCTAACCACAATGTTGGTGATTCAAACCCACCAGCTGCTCCTTGGATACCAGGGTCACTATGAGTTAGAACTGGCTAGACAGTACTTAACAATAACAATTCAAGCAGAGAGTATGTCACCCCCAATGATGAGAAACATAGGAAGAATAAGTTTATGAGGAAGAGTATTCACTCAGTTTGTAAAATGCTGCTTGAGATACCTATGGACTGTATAAGGAAGTACAGACCAGAAAACGGCTGTTGCTGTGTCTAAACTTAGTATATTGCACTTCAGGCCATAGGAGTAAATGGAATCAACAAGGCAGCACAAGGAAAACGCAAACAAAAACAAAAAATTCTAGGACATAACCCTATGGAAAACCACCACTGAAGTCCTACATGTCACACCTGTATGGATGGAAGTCAAGAAAAGAAAGTGGTTCCAGAAGAAAAGTGCAGCCAAGAATGTCCAAAATTACTCAGATATCATAATAAAAATTGCTAAGTAGGTCTTCAGGAAGAAAGTGATCTTCAGAGACTTCAGAAACAATTTCCTACCACATCGCAAGAAAATGCAGTTGAAAAATTTGTCAATGCTTACAAACCCAATACCTCAATATTAACACAAAGAGGTACCAATAAAATCAAAGGAGTCCTAGAGAGAAAGAAGTTTGTCTAGATAAGTATTGAGAAGAAAAAGAGAGATGACAACCTATCCCTCCCACCCCCAAAGGTTATAAAGAGCCACTTTCAGGTTCTCAACACT
>NW_006408617.1:4515115-4517509 GCF_000296735.1 Chrysochloris asiatica
TATGATCATAAGATTCATGCAAATTGTGCATACTGTTCATAAATGTAAACAGATATTTTCCCCATTTTTTCAACTGTAATTAATAGGCATAAAAGACATTCCCGTATGTTTACAGATCTTTAACATTGGTCTTCATATATATATATATATATATATATATATATATATCCCTACTTTCTGAAACAGGAAGTCTTCCTTCCACAGAGTGGCTTCCTCTAGAAATCTCTTCACAAAACATCTGCCAAGGCACAAGATCCTACTACTTCCTCTTTTCATTTTTCTTAAAACTGTCTCCTTCGACCTTCAAAGGACATCTTAGAGATCAGGGAATTTGATGATTAAATCCAAGATGAAGAGACTAATTGTGCTTCCTATGTTCCTGGGTGTGTAAATGGTCTGTGCTTGCCTATGAACAAAAAGGTTAATAGTTCAAATCCACTCAGCAGCACTACAAAAGGAAGACCTGACAATCTGCTTACGTAAGGTCACAGCCACTGAAAACACTATGGAGACGAGTTCTACTCTTAAACAACACATCGGGTGGCCATCAGTCAGAAACAACTTGATGGCAACAGGTTTTTTGGTTGTCATTTATCTAAACTACACCTTTAATTCATTAAAAGCACTCTTTACATGGTGTGTGATCCAGTACCTTCAAACATTTATTCACTTTCTGTAAATCTCTCCCATATCTTTCCTAAGGTGCAGACATGGGTTTCTAAAAGGGTCCTTATGCCTTTGGGACAAAGGCAGGTTCAGCCTAAATGAGGTCATTAAAACAAACCATGAAGTTCCCAGTGCCCTAAGATTCCAAGTCAATGACCTACAGAGTGTTCCAGCTGATCTTAATTTCCTTGGCACTGCACAGTAAGAGTACTGTAATATAATGCAAAATGTCTGCAAAGAGAAACTGGATACTGACCAGTCTTGCCAATACACAGTTAAATAATACCCAAATACCCCTTTCATCTGAATACGGTTTCACACGCTATGTCACCCTTCCAGAGAATGAAAGTAATCTTCCACTGTGAATGTAGGTTGACTGAAACGCTTTTAAAGGAATCAGTCCCATAAAGTATATGTGCTTTTTAATTGGCTCACATGTGCTGGGAAGACTAAAAACATTCACAAGAGGACCAAAGAAACACAAAACAGAACTTATTCTGAGCAAGGGTAATCCAAATTTAGAAAGTGCTAAATCAGCACTCAAATATTTATCCTGACTAAGATCTCTTTTAACATTTGACAATAGAAGACCCCTCTCAGGGTAACTAAACTAAATTTCACTATAATACATTTCCTTAAAAGGAGCTCTGGTAGTACAAATACTGTGAGTGTACTGAATTCTATTGAATTGGATACTTAAAATAGTTAATTGTATGCTATGTAAATGCTCCCTCCTCAGTTAAAGAGAAACTCTTAAAGCATATTATACTGCTAGAACTAAAGCAAGACTAACAATAGAGCAATCAGTAAGGAGACTGTCAAAGTAATTATGAAAAAGATGGTTTGGCTTGAACTAATACAGTGAGAGAGAGGGTGAGAAGAGCAGATACATTCAAGAGTAATTTTTCCAAAAGGACTTGGTAACCATTTGGATGATGAGGGGGAGTAAGAGAGAACAGCCAAATATGAACTAAGCACTGGACTGCTAACCACAATGTTGGTGATTCAAACCCACCAGCTGCTCCTTGGATACCAGGGTCACTATGAGTTAGAACTGGCTAGACAGTACTTAACAATAACAATTCAAGCAGAGAGTATGTCACCCCCAATGATGAGAAACATAGGAAGAATAAGTTTATGAGGAAGAGTATTCACTCAGTTTGTAAAATGCTGCTTGAGATACCTATGGACTGTATAAGGAAGTACAGACCAGAAAACGGCTGTTGCTGTGTCTAAACTTAGTATATTGCACTTCAGGCCATAGGAGTAAATGGAATCAACAAGGCAGCACAAGGAAAACGCAAACAAAAACAAAAAATTCTAGGACATAACCCTATGGAAAACCACCACTGAAGTCCTACATGTCACACCTGTATGGATGGAAGTCAAGAAAAGAAAGTGGTTCCAGAAGAAAAGTGCAGCCAAGAATGTCCAAAATTACTCAGATATCATAATAAAAATTGCTAAGTAGGTCTTCAGGAAGAAAGTGATCTTCAGAGACTTCAGAAACAATTTCCTACCACATCGCAAGAAAATGCAGTTGAAAAATTTGTCAATGCTTACAAACCCAATACCTCAATATTAACACAAAGAGGTACCAATAAAATCAAAGGAGTCCTAGAGAGAAAGAAGTTTGTCTAGATAAGTATTGAGAAGAAAAAGAGAGATGACAACCTATCCCTCCCACCCCCAAAGGTTATAAAGAGCCACTTTCAGGTTCTCAACACT
>NW_006408617.1:4517609-4520386 GCF_000296735.1 Chrysochloris asiatica
TTGAGAAATATATCAAACATTTTCCCTGTCCTCACACAGCTAATGTTCTCATGGGAAAAGGCAGAGAATGAATGCCTAGATGCACTGCCATATGTTAGATAATAATAAATGCTACGCAGAAAGATTAAGCTGGGTAAGTGATGAGAGGGAGTACTGATGTGGTGGAAGGCAGGGTCCATCTCTGAATTCCTTCTGAGCTAGTATCATTTTTAATGAGACACCATCTAAATCAGTTAGAGGTTCCAATAATGAGGCAACGACTCCCTCCCTGGGTGTTGCAAATGGTTAATGTGCTTGGCTAATAACCATCCAGAGGTGCCTCAGGAGACAGTTCCGGCGATCTACTTATGAAAAATCAACCAGCGAAATTCTATGAAGCACAGTTCTGCTCTGACACACATAAAGTTGCCATGAATTGGAATCAATTCAAAGACAATGGTGTATTTTGTTTTGGTTGTTTTTTTGTTGTTGTTTTCTTTTGTTTTTTTTTATGACAACTGTTTTGTGGTTGTTTTTTTGTATAATGAAATTGAAAACAAAGAATCAGATACAACCTGACTTGAAAAAATATTTGTTACACAATCAGATTAATTCGCTTTCCCAATTTCTGGTTAGTTGATCAATAAGGCTTTAACCATAATTATCTTGTTTGACTTTAATTTTTATTTTGTTGAAATTAATACACTGAGAACATTTAGGAGAAAATGATCATTTTATTATACTTGTGCCAAACCAACATAAAGGCAAAGCTCAATCAACTACAAGGCATCAAAAATCAGCTTTGGCCCAAGTTTAGAGCTTAGAAAACAGGTAGGGGTAAGTAAGAAAGCAGGGCAAATGGCAGTGGTAAAAGCAGGGAGGAAGAGGGAAGACTACTGCTACATTGTGGGGATTGCAATCAATAGAGTTTGCCAAGCCTCCAGATATCACAAAATAAAATGTGTATAAACTGTTGAATGGAAAACCAATTTGCTCTGTGCACTTTCACCCAAATCAAAATAAAAACTTGAAAAATACACTTTTTAAATTTTTATAGTGAGTTTACATTATAGTAAGTTGCTGGGTTACAAACATTTGAGTTACTAAGAACTCAATGTTTTGCCCTCTGATGCTATGTAAATATGGCCTCACTGAACCAACCAAATGACAGAGCCAAGCCCAGTTGCTGTTGTTCACATTAAGTGCCATCGAGTTGGTTCTGACTCATGGTGCCCCTATGTACCAGACAATACACTACCCTGTCCTAGGCCATCCTCATTATTGTCACATTTGAGCCCAATGTTGCAGCCACCTGTGTCAATCCATCTCATAGGAAATCTTCCTCTTTTTCTGTGACCCTCTACTTTGCCAAGCATGATGTCCTTTTCCAGGGACTGATCCCTCCTGATAACATTTCTAAAGTATGTGAAATGAGAGAACCAACCACTATTCACAGCAAATTCATAAAAATCACCTTCACTTGCTGCATATTCAGCTTTTAAATCATGGAAAATGCTTCAAGCCTTTTTTTGCACTAAAGCAGGTATAAACTCAAGGAGCCCTGGTATGTAGTGGGTTCCGAGTTGGGCTGCTAATCGTAGGTCAGCAGGTCAAATCTGCCAGCCAAATAAATCTCCCATTCCAAGGGAGAAAGATGAGGTTCTCTGTTCCCTTAAAGATTTGAAGCCTAAGAAAGGGTCACTATGGGGTGGGACCGATTCAACTGTACATCACTACTACCACCACCAAGGTACAATATGCACCTATACAGACTTACCTGCAAATTCGACTTAAAGACACACTCAGGAAAAAAAAAGATACACTTAGAAATGGACTCTTGTTCATGTCCTAAAGAGTGCCTATATTATAATTTAATCAAAATTTTAGAGAAGCAGATTCAGTTTCATTTAAGTTAAGGAAAATATTAATCATATCATTGAAAAAGTCAGGACTTACTCTTAAATCAATCAGACAAATCAGGCATACTTTCTCAAACATAGTCCAACTTTGCTTTTTAATTCAAATAAAATAATCACTATGCATTTCAATTAAAAATTATAAAAACATTGACAAATAAATTAAGAATTCTATCTTAGAAATAACTAAGAGAAGTTAAATTTAACGTAGATCATGCACTACTAAGAAAGCACTGCAGTTCTGGTGTGGAGCTGCAGTTTATGTGCTGGACTACAAGGTCAGTTTGAACTACAAGGTTGGAGGTTCAAGCTCAACAATCGCTCCTCAGAAACCCTGTACAGGGTCGCTATGAGTTGAAAATGACTAGACGGCACTTAACAACTAAGATAATGCTCCTATAATAATGTTATAAACATCAGATCTTAAATAAATATTCAATTTATCATTAGTTAGGAATATGCTAATACTAGGAAATATGCTCCTAAAATTATGGTTTATTTATGAATGAGAATCATGCTAAAAGACTTGAAATTCCTTTGGTAACTGTGTGAGTAAACATTTCTAACTGATTCTCATCCTTTGGATGAAATTAAATAAAAATCAAGTTGGAGTCAGTATAAAATATAAATTTAGAAATAGCTCCATTACTGTGGTACTGATCATGATTAAAATGTGCTATGTTTTTAACAAAAGCAAATTGTAGATCTAAAAATAAACTCCACTATCAGACAGTTAGTCTATAGGAACCACAGTCTCCAGAAGAACTGGATGGTGCACATGTACCACTACTGGAATTTCTAACCAGGCCACAACAGATGGCCCCTGACAGAATGGGAGAAAAATGTGGAACAGAACCTCAAACTGCTTTAGAACAACAACAA
>NW_006408617.1:4520551-4536008 GCF_000296735.1 Chrysochloris asiatica
GCTGCATCAATCTATGAGATGAATAGTCAGAAATTTCTCTAAAATGAAGAAGAGAATGCAAGGTGTCAGGGCAACTAAATTAATGGAAACAAATCAAACAGAATGGAAATAATGAGAATGTTCATGCATTGTGGACAATAAAACCAATGTCACTGAACAACCTGTGTAGAAATAGTTGAGTGGGCACCAATTATTTTTAGAAGTACAAAGTAAGTGGTACACATTAAATAATTACTCCAACAGCTAGCATAAATTTTGTTATTACACAAAAGTGGAAAATACTCAAGTATTTTTACAATGAAATAGGATATGAATTGACTTAAATTGGAATATCTCATGATGTGGTTTGACAAAATAGGAATTAACCATAATATTGAATAACATACACAAAATCTGAAAGAAATCATGCAGAAGTTTTATCCAATTTATTTTGAAAAATATTGCAGTCTCAGAAAAGATTTGTTACATTTAAAAGAATCAGTCACTGACTAGTTGGCACTATGACTCACAACCCAATCCCCTTCAAGAATTCAGTCTCAGTCTTCTGGTTGTTAGTAGTGTCAGCAACTGGAGAGCTTACGCTTATGCCCTCTGTTCCTGCCTCAGCGGTAGAGAACCGCCATGCCCAAGGTCAGGCCCTTTATGGACAACTGGTAGCGTAGTGGTTACGACTCAGGCTGTGAACCGCAAGGTCAGCAGTTCGAAACTCCAACTGCTCCGCGGGAGAAAGATGAGGCTTTCTACTCCCGTAAAGATTTACACCCTCGGAAACCCTGTACAGGATCGCTATGAGTCGGTTCCGACTCCACGGCACATAACAACAACAACAACAATATCCAATAATTGATGGCTGTAGAGGTAGAAAGACTGCATTTCTGCTCTAATTCTGCAGCACCATCCCAGCTCCAGAGTTGCTATGGGATCTCTGTAACCCAACTTCTCCCCTGTCCAGTTCCACAGGTATTGTTTCCAAGAGTGCTTGCTAATAAACGTCCTACAGACAAATCTCAGGGTCTGTTTCCCAGGGAACCTCACCTGCAGCACTAATCTATACCACAACAGGTGACTGTAGACACATTTCCTTTTACCTACTTTTACACAGTCTACAAATGAGCATTAAAAATAGTGGGAAATCAAATTTTAAATATGAAAAATGGTCATTTTTGGCATTTTCCATTGCTCACTGATGCACTTTTAGCTTTGTTCTTAAGGCAAGAACTCTCTCCCTCCAAAGTGATGGGTTCTCTGACAGTGGTCAGAAGATTTGAGAAAGCATAGTCAATAAATGAAAACTGTCATTACTTTCATCTCCCCCTCATACACCTGAATTCAGAATATTTCAACACCGGCTAACATTCCCTTTTCTAACCATGATCCATCCTTAACAGAAATACATTAAAGACTTAAAAGAAGAGAAAAGAAAATCAGGAACCCTTTCTGATGTTTGGTACTTTATTTAATCATTAAAGGAAGCTTTCCCTGTGTGTGACTACATAGAGGTTTGTAGCCCCAGGTAATGTACCAGGTAAGAATGGTTACAGAGAACCCAGGTGGGCTCTCAGGAAGATGGTAGTTGTTAAGTGCCATCAAGTCATGTCCAACCCATAGCAACCCTGTGTAGGGTTTCCCAGGAGCAGCTGATGAGTTTAAACTGCCAACCTTGCAGTTCAAACTGACCTTTCGGTCCAGTGTTTATCCTACAGTGCCAATTTTAGAAAAAAGTAAATATGGAAGATGAGGATCTGGAAACTGACTTTCTTAATCAGAGTTTGTGCCCCCCTTGGAAAGGAATATTGCCTATTTCCATAAGATGAGCACTGGCCTAAACTCTTTGCTAATGAAATTAGTATTTAACTATTAAAACATGGTTAGAATCACCCCTTATTCTGAGGACTTCAAATTATTACCTGAACTGTTATTTCCCATTTTTTTTCTAACTGTATGGATGCCTGTTAACACACATGACCTTTCTTCTGAAAGACTCTGGGTGATTCAACTACCAAGCTTTTATTTAGTAGTTGAGAGGGAACCGTTTGTACCACCCCATGCACCTGTTTTATATAACACATACACACACTTCCATAATAGGATTTTTAACATAATTATAAAACATTTTTTAAAGTTTGATGAAAATGAGGAAGCTGGTCAATAATGATTTGTAACAATGCAATTTATCACAATCCAATTTGATACAGTTGGTTCAACTGTTTAGCTTCAATTTATTTATTCATTCTTTCTTTCAATATCTGGACGAGACACCAGAGGTATTTTCTGTGAACAAGAAAAGCAAGATATTCTACTTGAAACAATAAAGAGAAGCAATAAATATTAGGTCAAACAAGTAAAGGAATCAATTCAGATGATGGTAAATCAAAGAAATAAACTGGACAATGTGATGAGAAGGAAAAAGAATGGGTGGAGAAGATTCCTGAAGACAGTCTATAGTTGGAAAATGCTCCCTTGATGTGATGACCATATGCTGAGACCTAAAGAAATAGGGGGGAAGTAGGAAAGAGTTTGCCAAGCCTCCTGATATATAGGACCTCCCTTTCACATAGCTGGAATATAATGAACTAAAGGGAGAATACAGAGGAGGTTTAAGAAGTATGGAAGGCCAAACTATACAGAGTTCTGTAGACAAAGGGAGTAAGTTTGGATTTATTTTAAGCTAAGTGAGTTCTAAAAAATCACTGTAACAAAGGTATAGAAATGAACCAAGACAGGCTAAAGAGAAGCATGGAGGCTGTTTATGAAGCTCCTGTAGGTGAGGAAAAGGTGTCTTCAATTAGGGTGGTAGCAGTAAAGATGAAGAAAAGTAAATAGGTTCATACATATATTCTCTGGTAGTAGCAGCAAAACTTGATGACAAAAAAGAAAAGGAAAAAAAAAAAAAACAGAAAAAGGTTTGCTCGGTTTGGGGTCTGAGCAGCTAAATAGGTGGCATTTTAAATGGAAGACAAACACTGTTTGAGGTGGCACATTTGGGATTTATTTAGAAAAGAAAAACTTCAGGCTGTGACCATCTTGGACCCTGTAAACCAAGCACAGTGAGATGCATATTTGACTCATGCCACACTTAGATGTTCACATCTAATCTCACATCATTACAAGGTACAATCAACTCAACAGCAGAGTGAATCTCATCTCCTTAATTTTAAATTTAAACATTTGGTTCATATTTCAACTTCCCCAATCACCTGATCCCTCCCAGATTTGGTACCTTTTTAGATCTTCATTCTAATATTTGGACCTTGGTTTAATTTCTACTTTAACCAGCTCCTCCTACCCCCAGTGTTTTCCAGGAAAATGGGCCTCGGGCCCCACATCCTATGGCACATCACATGATTCTTTATTCAAAGCAGTATAGTGACCATGTGGAAAGATTGGCACATTAGTTGAGAGGGAGTTTCTAGGGCCAACATAATCAAAGAAGCCTCTTGAAGACTCTGGAAGCTACTGCACAGGAATCAGTGGTATTTTCAGAAACCATCAGAATCTTGCTCTAGGATTGAAATGACATTGTTGAGCTCTAAGGCCCCAAAAGGCGGGCAACAGTCTCAGATCACATTACTCATCATCATCAACAGGACCATATTAAAAGTAAATCTGCTAATTCCCTATCTATATTTTTCAGTAATGTCATCTTGGCTCCTATTTTCATATAAACGTTATTAAAAACGGTGCCATGGATCACAGCGTGCTCCATGTGAACAGAAAGTCTCATCTTTCTCCCGGTGGGTTTATACTGACAACCTTGTGCTTATTCAGGACTCTTTCTTGTGTTTGGGTTTAATAAGGGTTAAAATAATTTTTACTCACTAGTCAGAGGTCCCAATCGTTACATATAACAATAAGTCTATGGGAAACATATATAAATAGTCAATACTTTAATAATCTTTTGGAATGCAACTATCTGTAAATTGAAGAATAGACGTCAAATCTCCTTTGTGGTTCCTCTGTGGCTTTGGGGGAGGTGGGGAATCAAATGAATGGATCCAAAAGAAAGAACAAGAAATGGAGGTCATTTTCTCTTTCTTAGTTCTCCCATTTCTTTCACTCTTACTCTCTTGCCATGGCAGACTTGTGGCCACTAACAACAAGATGCTCTCTTAACCTGTTTTGCTTTGTGTTTTTTTTCCTATGGTGCAAAATACAAAATTCCCAAGTATGTTTATCCTCACTCAAATACACATGCCTCAAACACAACAGAATATACACTATTTCATGTTGAGTCCCAATTTTTAAAAGCAACATCCACTAGACAGAATTCTTTTTATGTTAGTTAAAATGCTCATTTATATTGAACCATGGATGACTCTAATTTTCCCTCTCTTGATAGAGCACAAGATATACCCCTAGGGAACAAATAAAACAGAAGCTGCATTTTCAATGAAGTGAAAAATAAAACCCATATTGTAAAATAAAGTTTGGACGGCAAATAAACTCTGCACATTAACAAAAAATTAGATGCAAGTTTTAAACTGGAAATAAAACTTGGCAAATAGAAGATTTGCTCGGGGGTTTAAGTTGTTTAAATAGGAAGAGAGCCATGTTATGCTACACATAGAAGTAAGCTAGCATGAGTGTAGAGGGGACCCTGAGTTGGTTGCTGCTATAATGTAAAGCAAAGAGATCCCACTAAAACACAAGTTCAAGCCAACTGCCAAGGAAGATGATCATCACTGAAGGGTGGCATCATCAGAAAGAAATGTGTGGTTATTGTTAATCCCATCAAGTTGGTTCCAACTCATAGCAAGCCTGAATACAGTTTCTGAAGCTGCAAATCTTTGTAGAAGCAGAAAGTTTCATCTTTCTCCAGTGGAATGGCTGATACACTTGAACCGCAGGCCTTATAGTTCCCTGCCCAGTGTTTATCCTACAGAGCCATGGTGCTCCCCAACTGATGAGCATGCTTCCAGTAAATGAAATGAGTTGAAGCAAAGTAATTGCACACAGTGAACTGGAAAGGTGAAGCCAGTCAAACCAACTGGTGGATCATTATGTGCCACATAGGATCTGCTTTTGTACTCTATTGTTTTTTGGATTGTGCTCTTTTTAATCTAGGGCACTACATGTTCATTTTCTCTAACCTCCATATTCCTTACCTAGTTAACCTGCACCTCTTTCTCACAGAGTGTGTGCAGTGGCCTAGGGCCCCTTGTCCCCTTGGCTACAGATGGTTGAATAAGAGTCTGGCACACTGGGATAATCTCCCTCTCTAGTTACAGATTTTGTTTACCAAGTACTAAACACCTAGGCAGAAAACGCTAGAGCAGCCATTTGGGGGTCACAAGTACACACAACCAACCAGGACAAGCAAGTAGAGAATTGTTGGAGAATAAAACAAATTTGTAAGGAGAAGAGAAAACTTTGCAGTGTGCTTGTGGGAAAATAAGAGAGAGAAGAGAAAAATGGCGGCCCTGACTTTTTGCTGACTTTCTAGTTCCCAATTCTAATCTCATGCGACCTGTGATCTCTTGGCCTTTCAAGCTAGTTCATGTGAGGTTGTGTTTCCTCCTAACAATCAATACCTGGCTAAAATACTAACTAAAGTCCATTTGTAATATCCCCATCTTTTTTCAACAAAATGAGACTGTCTATAATTTACTCAGTTTGAAAGTGGCACAGAATAAAAGCAGTGCTGATTCTGTTTATATGTTAAAGAGGAGAAAAAAGAAAAACCCAAATTCCTGTGCCCTTCTCCAATATTTTACTATTCATTGGGTTTTGTGAAAGTCCCAAGTATCTGTATATTTAACAAGCATCCCTGCTGATTCTGAGGAAGGTGGCTCAGTGACGACACTTTCAGAAGTATCGTTAGAAAGTTTGTTTCAAAAGTGCTACAAAGAACCATCTACTTGCAAATTTGTCTCCAAAAAAATTTATATTCACCATGTAACCAGCATTCAAAAGTAGTAAACTGCTGTTGAAAAGACTTATTTATCTGAAATCCTAATAGGAGCAAGTGTTGTCTCTATTATACTTTCCACATATATATGCTATTTGTGTTTCATTTCACATTAAATGGGATTTTGTGAAATAGCTTGCAGGGCTCTAAATACAATTTATGTTGTTTTTTCCATATAAAAATGAATTCCAACTTATGAAGCAGTAGTTTTCAGACTTCTGTAACATAACCTGTTTGTAACTTGAGGATTTCATGTGTCATTCCAACTAAGAAAATTTGATTATGGATGGTTTTAGATGATACCAAGGAAATATTATTTTTGTTAAGCAAATACGGCATTCTGGTTTTATAAGAAAATGTAAGGATGCAGTTATAGGAATCCAGGATCTGCTTTAAAATTCTTCAGCCAAATACATAAAGAGAGAAAAATTAAATAGAAGGAGATGAGCCAAAATCTTGATAATTGCTGAGTGCAGTTTCTGTCTGCTTTTAGCTATATGTTGTTGTTGTTATTGTTGTTGTTGTTGTTAAGTGCCATTGAGTCAGTTCCAACTCACAAACCCTGTATAGGGTTTCCAAATATTGGCCAGTGAGCTTGAACCACCGACCTGCAGTTCCATCTGACTATGCAGTCCAGCGCATTAACCCACAGCGCCACACCAGGGCTCCTTTATATAGAAGAAATGAATACATGATTATTGAGTAAATGCAGCAGCCAGACAAGATTCCTATGTTGTTGTTAAGTGCTATTGAGTCAGTTCCAACTCACAGCGACCCTGTATAGGGTTTCCAAGTAGTGACTCGTGGGTTTGAACCACTGACCTTTCAGTTCACAGCCCAGTGCTTATCTAACAGCACCACACCAAGATTCCTTTAAGACCAAACATACAGGTCCCATTACTGTACAAATTGGGATAATTACTAACAAAGGAAAGACATCAAAAGCAAACCAAAACCACTGCCATCAAGTAGATTCTAACTCACAGCAAGCAACCCTACATGGGGTCTCTGAGATCCAATCTTTACAGGAGCTGACAGCCTCATCGTTCTCCCACAGTGCTGTTGGTGGGGTTAGCAACCCAAATGCGTAACCCACAGTACCAAGAGACATCAGACATTCTTTAATTTCAGGGCAGAGACCCACTTACCCTGTAATAGTCTCTAAGATACAAGAAGAAACAAAAATCGAAGTCTAAATATTAGAAGTAATTTCTTATTTGAAAGTTTTTTTTTTTTAATTTTTTCTGAGAAATACGAAAAGGCTGCATGCAATCGGGAATGGATTAGAAATGGAGTAGTGAAGGGCAAAGCCTATTGAAACATGATATTCTTTTAGAACTCTAAATTGTGAAACCATGGGCAAATCCTTTTTTTTTTTTGCACATCCTTTTTTAAAACTTAAAATGGGAATGAAAGAGCCACTTCCTCATGGTGTTGTGTGATAATGCCATGCTGTGGGCTATAAACTATACACACAAATAAATTCTACTGGATGACATAACCAACTTATTTAACAGATTTTTTTTCATGTCAATTTTAGAAGATGGAGAAGAAAACTAGAAGAGTCACAGTGACAGTTATATCTAAGGAAAGAAAAATAATGAGAAATTCCAGGTAGCTTAGATGAATGTTAACAAATATCACCCTGCTCTTCTTGTATTATGGGTAGAGTTGTATCCAACAACACTGATGTAAGTTAATTACTGGTACTGCTCCAAGGGTCCTCACTTGCTGTTGAAATTGTACCTTCGGAAAGGTCTGCGTATGCCTCTGGCCATGCAGTCGTCAATCACACAGAATTTTTTAAACGAAATTAAGAGGGTAACTCAAAAAAGTACTCTAACAAAATCACAGAAGCCATAATTAAACAAAAATAGCAAAATGTGAAGATATTGTTTCTCAATATCTCCTCCATGTAGGTCTCCACACTTCCAAAGGCTAAGTTTCCATCTCTCTAACCATTTCTTGAAAAATTCAGTACTTGAATTTACACCATGTCAAAATGGCAGTTTTGGCAAGCCCAAGTGGCTAGAATCGTGTTCCTTTTCAATGTTCTTTGAGTTTTAGAAACAAAAGTATGTCTGAAGGGATAAAATCAAGGTTGTAGATGGCATGAGGAAATATTGCCTTTGAAGAATAAGTAGGGATATTGTAGTGATGGGAAAAAAAAATTCTTCAGCACAATTTTCCTGGCCTTTTTCTCACCAATACAGCTTTCCCTTTTTTGACATCTTCTTCCTAAAAAGCCCCCACAATCAAGCTGTGTCCTTTGAGAAAATCTATCACAACTGCACCTTTGGAATGTCATGGAACAGTAACCATAAACGTCTGAGCTGACCTCTCTGCCTTGGATTTAACTGGCCCAGCAGATCTCCTTGGAAACCACTGTTTTGATTGGTCATTTTATTGAAGGCACCCTAAAGAAAATAAGACAACTAACAAGAACTTGTGTGCAGCTATCAACTGATCACAGACACGTGTTCAAACACAATTTGTTTGGAATAAACCCATATATGCATGAAATGGAACTCTACTAGCAATAGTTTTTGATTTATACTTGTAAACCAAAATCAAACATTGCTGTGAAGTTAATTCTGACTCAGCAGCTCCTAGACACAACTTAATCATCTATAAAAGACTGTTGTCGTTATTGTTGTCAAGTGCCATCAAGTAAGTTCCAACTCATAACAACCCTGTGTAGGGTTTTCAAGGACTATTGTTGTTGTTAAGTGCTATCGAAGAGTGGCAGGTAAGTTCGAACCGCCAACCTTGCAGCAACCTTGACTGCTTACCCTACGGTACCACACCAGGACTCTTACACAGTTGTAAAAGAAGACTATCATACTAAAAGACCTCAAACATATCTTCCAGCTACAACAGTTCAAATGTACATACAGTTTTTCATCAATTATTTATCTTTAAACTCTCCAGAGGGTTTATTTTGAATTAAGATATACATATACTAAGGTGCACCTGAACTAATCCATGTTATTTTGAGTCACCTCATTTGCATGTAAAAGTTGGGCAATGAATAAGGGAGACAGTAAAAAATAGACACATTTGAATGACGGTGCTAGAGAACAATTTAAAAACACTGTGGAATACCCAAAGAACACACAAAATCTCTGATGGAAGAAGTACAGCCAGAGTGCTCCGCAAAAACCAGGATGGAAAGATTTCATCTCTCATAGTTTGGGCATGTGATCAGTAAGGGCCAGTCTCTGGAGTCATCATGCTTGGTAAAGAGAAGGGTTGGCAAAAAAGAGGAAGACCCCTAACAAGATGGGACTGACACAGTGACAGCAGCAATCAGCTCAAATGTAACAAGAGTTGTGAGGATTGTGCAGGGCCTAGCAGTGTTTTGTTCTGTTGGGCATAAGGTTGCTATGAGTCAGAACCAACTCGACAAAACCTAACAACAACAACATATTAGTCTTGGGGAGCAATTACTAGATCTACTACACAAACTATTTCCCAGTACAATCACCTCAGGGTAAACAAGCTTGATAAAAGAATTGAATCTTCTACAAAGGCTACTTTTTCACTAAATAGTTAAGTTTTAAAGATTCATTACTAAATATTTTCTGGTCAATACCAATCAGAAATTTAAAAAATGAATCAGGATTCATTCAACTCAAGGCAAGTCACTTATAGTATAAAAGTTAAATTGTAATTAACCTTTCTGAACCATCTTTACAAAGGAGCACATACTTTAAAATCTGCTTTATTAGTAAACACACAGAGCTATTCCTAAAATAGTATTATACCTGGCCAGCATTATAAAGAGAGGAAACAAGAGGGGGGAAAAAAATCCAGTTTTTATCTCATTTTAGCTCTTATTTTTAAATAAAAATATGAATGTCTAAAGCAATATAGACTTTAGGGCATTTTGTTTGCAAAAAGAGTTTAAGCATATCCTATTTGTGGCTTCAATACACTTTACCACTCATGCATTATGTAATCATCTCAAATTGTAAAAAAATATTTATGTCCTGTAAAATGATTTTTGACTGTGGTTTTGAAAGGTTAGGTGAAATTTAGCATTTCAATCAGCATTGTTCCAAATTTCTGAACACTTATTTGTAAATAACAAATGCAGTTCTTCACTTTTTCTTCGACAAAGAAAGAACTGCTAAAATGAAGAGCATAAAAAAATAGATTATTTAAAATAAATGCAAATAGAAAGACACATCTTCTAATCTGTTTCAACCATTAACAATATTTAGTAGAATCCATCACATACCACTATTTACATCATCTCAACTGAAGGTCAGGGATAATTTGGCCAGAAATGCCATCTCGTAAGTGGTAATCTGTGTCTAAAAGGTACTGGGTTTGGAGAAATTACTGACAGAATCATCTATTCTTAAAACCACATTCACTCCAATGAAGTGAGTGTGTATGTATAAAGCAGTAAGAACAGAAGGAACCATTCTCAAGGCAATTCAAAGTGGGGGTTAAAGGATACAGAAAAGAATTTTTAAGGAAAATGTTTTCTTCCCCAATTTTGGAATATACTTCTCCTCATAGCTACTCCAACCCTCAGGCAAAAATAAGAGTTCAGCAGGCATAGACTTTGTGAGGTAGAAATACTCCCTTGGGATTGGTTTGTAGGAGTCAGACCAGAACTCTGCTCATTCAACCGTAGAGCTGGTTGTGTAGGAACATTGCTGTCTGAGAAGGTCATTATAGAACCAGGAACCTGCATGAAACCACAATAGTAACTTATCCTTTTCCCATTTTACCTATTTACTACACTTAACCTAAAGACATTACTATAGGATAAGTGCTAGACAGCATGCTAACTGCAAGCTCAGCAATTCAAAGCCACCAGCTGCTCCTCAGAAACCCTATGCAGCCTCATTATAATTCATAGCCGACTCGGTGGCACTTAACAACCATCTGAAGACGCGCTGCCATGGCACAAGATAGGATATGTTACTATAAAAGGATTCTCTACACCTAGAACTCATGCTGCCTTAACTCATTCACACCTTACCCACTCTCTTTCTCTTTTATTCTCCCTCTGTTGGTACAAACAAGGAGTGCTGGTGTAGCGCTGTTAAGGTAAGCACTGAGCTGCTAACCTCAAGTTCAGCAGTTCAAACACACCGGTTGCTCCTCAGAAACCCTATACAGGTTTGCTATGAGTCAGAACCAACTTGATGGCACTTAACAACACGGGCACAAGCAAAGGTACCCTTGTGGCATAGTGGATTACGCGATGGGCTGCTAACCACAAGGTCAGCAGTTCCAATTCATAAACCACTCCATGGGAGAAAGATGACACTTTCTGCTCCCATAAAGATTTACAACCTAAAAAACCCTATATAGGGTTGCTATGAGTCAGAACCAACTCGACGACACTTAAAAACACAACAACCCAACCCAAGTCAAAGCCCTGCTTTGGTAAATACACTTCAGATGACACCTATGATTAGCCAAATGCTTCCATGTCTAAAATCCTGGAAATAATCTATTAAATTCGCCTGTTCACTACTGTAGCATAAGCCAACATTTTCTTTTCCCATTCTGAGTCACATGAATATTCCAGACTGATGTTTATATTGTATTATTTTGTATTATATTTTATGTATGTATGTATTGTACATATGTATTATATTGTATATAAATGTTGTTAAGTGCTGTCAAGTCAGTTCCGACTTACAGTGACCCCCATATAGTATATCCAAGGAGTAGCTGGTGAGTTTGAACCATGGAACTTATGGTTCAAACAAACCTTGTGGTCCAGTGTGTATCCCACAACACCAAACCAGGACATTATATATGTGTGTGTGTATAAATATATATTGTTAAATGCCATTGAGTCGGTTCCGACCCATAGCGACCCTGTACAGGGTTTCCGAGGCTGTAAATCTTTACGGGAGCAGAACGCCTCATCTTTCTCCCACGGAACCGCTGGTAGTTTCAAACTGCTGACCTTGTGGTTCGTAGCCTGATTCATAACCACTATATATATGTTTATATACATATATACACATATATTAAGTGCAAGGTCGATGGTTCAAGCTCACCAGCTGCTCCTTGGAAACCCTATACAGGGTCGCTATGGGTCGGAACCGACTCAATGGCACTTAACAACAACAACATATACATATATAGAGAGTACGGTGGCTCCACATGATAAACAATGAACAGATTGTGAACCACAAGGTCCGCAGTTCGAGCCTGCCAGTCACTCCATGGGAGAAAGACGAAGCTTTCTACTCCCGCAAAGACTTAGGTTCACTATGAGTCTGAACCAACTAGACGGCACTTACCAACAACAATAGGACATACTGATTTTTTTTTCCCCTAAAAATGTTTAATTATGATGGAGCTTCCCTTTTTTTTTTTGGTTCTATTTTCCTTAACATATAAATTTCTTAAGTCAACACCCAAACTAGAAATCTGAATAGAAGGAAAATCATAAAAATAAGGTCCACCTTCTAATTATCACTTATAAGTCATCTCCTTTCTGCAGCCAGAGACCAGGAGAATTCACTGAACTAAAGATGCCATGTCTCATCCTAAACTTCATATACCAATTGTAACAGATGTGCTATATCAATTTCCTTTAGCAAGTGAAATTGATTATTTTGAGAATGTCAGATTATAGAAGATTATGATGGTCAATTTTATGCGTCAAATGTTTTATTTAGGCTGTTTGGTCAAACACTAAAGTAGACTATGCGGGGAATGTTATTTTATTGATGTGATTAACATTTATAACAAGTTGACCCTAAGTAAGGGAGATTACTCATAATAATGTGATTGGTCATCATCCAATTAGTTGAAGGCCTTAAGAGAAGAACCTGCAGTAGCAAAGAGAAGAAGGAATTCACCTCTAGATTGTTAGAGATCCTGAATTTCTAGCCCACCGCATTGCCTATCCACTTTGGACACCAGAGTTTCCAGCCTGCTGCCTAACCTACTGATGTCAGATTTGCCAGAGAATCACACGAGCCAATGCCTTAAAATCAATTTCCACCTCTTTCTCTATTGGTATACATTGGTTTTGTTTGTGTGAATAATCCTGACTGATATAAAGGTATTAAAGGAATCAGTCAATACAGTTCTTGCCCACTAGCATCACCGCCCTCTCCAAGTTGTAACTTAATATTGATAGTCTATTATTTATAATGTTTCCACTTACCGTCAATAATAGTTTCCAGGCATTGCATTTTATATATGTTCTGTCTTTTAACCCATTACCAAACCCCAAATGTTCTATTTTAACATCCCCATTACACATGAGAAAATCAAGAAAAACCATGCCAAAGAACTATGCAAGTCAACAGTGATTTAACATTTGTTGGTGTTGTCCAGTGCCTTTGAGTCAGTTCCAACTCAGAGACCCTGTATAAGGTTTCCGAGGAGGGGCTGGTAAGTTTTAACTGCTGACCTTGTGATTAAAAAGCAGTCCACTGCTTATCCTACTGTGTCATACCACATTAATCCTTTGTGACTATTGTTAGACTGTATGATCCTAAAACTCCTAAAACTTTTAAGATTTTTTGAAAGAGACAATTTTATAACGCATACCTGTTTTTTCCTTGAATTTGCTTTGGGAAAGAGGCCTGCTGACAAAACAGATGTAAATGGAGAACAGCACAGCTCAGGAAAAGGGTTTGGAATAGACGGCATTTCCAGAACATCAAGATCTTTCTTTTTTCTCCTACACCAAGAGAACATAGGATGTAATTTACATAAAACAGAATGTAAAATAAAATTGCTGTCATGATTTAAAAGTGTGTTAAGGCCAACAGCTCATTGACGATACTAATATTAAATAAAGCATACAAAAAAGTCTGCAAAGTACTTTGGGTCAAATGAAAATATATTATTACAAAAAATCTTCAATAGAACCCCTCTCCTTTTTTGATGTTATTCTTTTCTTTTAATAAATTACTAGCATGAAAACCTCATTTCCAGAACTTTCAGTAATTTTCCTAAATTATAAACATGAACAATTATTTATGTAAAAATCATTCTGAGGACAGACATTGTTACACCTCTATGAAAATAACAAAATCTGTAAGTTTCATTTAGTGAATTCATCTCTATGATATTTTACTAATCACTTTTGGAAGTTATGCTTTCTTAATTATAGCTGTGGTTCATCTCACTTCAAGTTTCATTCACAATGTTGCCCACACACAGTCTGTTGATTTTCCAAGTACTTATAGATACTAAACAGCAAGGCAGTGTTTTGAGGAGGTTAAGTTAATAGAACTTGCTAGTATACATGTACTCTAGTCCACTGGTGAGTAATTTTAACTTTAGTGAAGTTGGAGTACTTTGAAAATCGGGATGGGGGGAGGGGAGAGAAAGGACGATTTAAATTATGAATATAAAAGGATGATAGATTTTTGCATCGTTGCAGTCTTTTCCTTTTCTTAAGTATGTACAAAACTATGAACTCTAAAGGCAGTCAGAGCTATGGAGATTAGGAAACCTTTTAAAGCCTCTATTCTTTCCTACTGAACAGTAAGAGTTGTTGTTGTTGTTAAGTGCCATCGAGTCGGTTCCGACCCATAGCGACCCTGTACAGGGTTTCCGAGGGTGTAAATCTTTACGGGAGCAGAAAGCCTCATCTTTCTCCCGCGGAACGGCTGGTAGTTTCGAACTGCTGACCTTGCGGCTGGCAGCCCGATTCGTAACCACTACGCTACCAGAGCTCACTGAACAGTAAGAGTAAGACTGCTCAAATGTCAATCTAGTGCTTTGCTTCTCCTGGGTCGCTGTTAAGACTCTATGTGGGAGGTGAACTGCTTTATGCTATGATTTTCATTTTTAAAATACAAAATAAAATGGATTGTTTGTTTAATTTAAAAAAAAAAAAAAAAAAAAGGCAAGGCCATGAAGAAAGTAAGTAGGAGGAGATGGTCGACCTGAAGCTTGGCCTCCTAATTCACACCGATGGGCAGAGGCAAGAGAGAACGACAGCTCTCTATGAAACGGTGATGCTATTTATAAGGCGCTGTGAGATCGCAATGTCCTGCTGATCTGGTAGAAGCCAGCTTAAAGGGAATTGTCTTCAGAGACTTTCACAAACTTGGCCCAGCTCTGGGCACATGGCTCACCCCCTAGGACCGCCTCCTACCCCTAAGCCGGTTGCTAACCCAGGACACTCCCCCGCGCCCTCCGAGGGCTGCCTACCTGTCTGCAGCACAGCCGCGGGTCCCGTCCGGAGGGGGCAGGAGCGCCCGTGCGTGCAGCCAGGGGGCTGGCGCCAGGTCGCGGGCGTCGCCCCTCCCTTGGGCAGCGCCGCACACCTGGACAGCCAGCGGCGAATCCCGAGCAGCCGCCCTGCCCGCGGCGCTTTGCCCATCTTGCAGGGAAGTGGTCATTGTCGCCGACCGAGGGGCTTGGACGTCATGGGAGACCCGGCGCTGGGAAAGAGGGAGCCGGGTGGCGGATAGCGAGGTGCTGCTTAAGCAGCCAGAACGCTCTGCAGGTGTGGTGGCCTCGCCGCCTGCGCCCCGGGCCCGGGCGGCTCAGACGCGCGGCCGAGCAGTCTGCGAGGCGGCGGGGGAGGGGAGGGGG
>NW_006408617.1:4536305-4561741 GCF_000296735.1 Chrysochloris asiatica
CCTCCAGCTGCCTGCGCCCGAGGCCAGGTCACCGCCTCCCCAAGTGGGCGCCGGAGCACCCGGCTGTGCCCAAAGTCTAGATGAGCCCGGCGCTGCGGGAGGCAGAGACTGAGCTTAGCCTGTTCTCCCACTAGGTTTGCTTTGCCGCCCGCAGGCAGGGCAGGGGTCTGGGCCACGCCGACCTTCAGACCCTACCATTCTTCCTGCTTTGCTATTTGAAATCACCTATGATTTCTCTGGGCCGCCATGACAGGCCCCACTGTTCCAGGAGGCCAGGGGTCCCAAGGGCTAGATTTGCCCCCTGTCGTTCCCGCACGTCCCTCTTCTTCCATCCACTCCACAGCCAAAATGGGGGCGGGGAAGGAGCAGAGAGTACAATTATTTTAGAAAACTGTACTGAGGTTTTGAGAATTCTTGGTTAAGCATGAGTAAAAAACCTAGAAGTGTCTTTGGAACTAGGATTTTTTTTTTTAATTGAATTTTAGTCTCTCATCTAACGATTCTCTTATTCTGCTTGTCCTGTTCCACTTCCACCCTCACAACAGCCTTATAAATTAGATGCTTCCCATTTTACAGAGAATGACATAGGGGCACAAAGCCATGAAGAACCTTACACAACATAGCACTAGTGCAGCCAAGATTCCAATCCAGAGGCTTCCTTCTCAAAAACCCAGACTTTGTGAAATAGTTATTACATTATGCGCTCTCTCTAAGAGGCAGCAACTCTACCTAGGTTGAAGTTAGAAATGATACTGTGTCTGCTCTTCCTTCAGTGCCCCCATCCCAGGGTACTGTTGAGAATTTCCAAATGTTATGCACACTCTTTGTTCTTTGACCAAATTAGGTAACATATGTCCCTGGCATCTGCTTCACCAGGTTTTCTTAACCTCCCCAACCTCTGCCCAGGGAAAGGCAAACACCATTTCCTGAAGAAACCTGCAACTCCCCACCCCCACTATAGTCTTGTATCCTCCCACCATTAGGGGGGGGAAACAGAAAAAAAAAAAAAAAGACAAAACCCAAACCCAGTGGACTGGGATAGCAACCCTAACAGACAAAGAATACCCCATAGGGCTTCCATGGTTGTAAATATTTACAGAAGCAGATTGCTACATCTTTCTCCTGCAGAACTGCGGGTGGTTTCGAACTGCCAGCCTTTCGATTAACAACACTGAGCCTCACATAAAGCAAAACAAAAAACAAAAGTCCATAACCAGACTCAGTTTCAACTCATAGTGGCCGTACATAGAATTTCCAAGACTCTATACCTTTATGGCAGCAGACTTATCTTTAGCATACAGAGTTGCTAGTGGGTTTGAACCTCCTACGTGCTGTTAGCAACTGCCCAACACCTAACCCACAGGAAACCTTGTATACTCCGTGAAGACAGATGTCTGACTGAGAACCAGAAAAAGAGCCAGACTGGTTTCACATGGTAGGTGTTCTCCAAGACGCATTATCCTATGCAATGGCCAAGCCAAGAAAAAAGGATTAGTACTTCTGAGGGATAAAAATAATAATACTAATAATGATGATGTTGTTATTAAGTCAGCTCAGACTCATGGTTACTCCATGCACAAAATAGAACAAAATTTACATGGTGTGGTGCTGTAGGATAAGCACTCGAACGCAAGGTCGCTTTGAACTGCAAGGTCGGTAGTTCAAACTCACCAGCCTCTCCTGAAAACCCAATACAGGGTCGCTATGAGTCAGAACCAACTCAACAGCACTTCACATCAGCACCACCACCATGATTCTTGTTGGCATGCTGTGGCTATTATTGTGATCACTGTATTTGGAGTGCCTTCCAACATGAGAGATTCATCTTCCAGCATCTTTTCAGGCAGTAGTCTATTGTTATGCAAATATGTTCATTGGCTGTTTTTGGAAGTAAGATCCCCAACCTTTTCTTCCTCATCTTAGTCTGAAAACTCAGCGGAAGCCTGTCTATCTACCATGGGTGACTGCTGATGTTTGAAATACCAGTGGCACTGCTTCCAGCCTCACAGCAACATGTAGAGCACCACAGTATGAAAAATTGACAAGGATAATGCTGACACTGTAGACCAGGCAAAACCCTCACTCACATTCAATTCCCTGATTTATGGCCTCGAGTCTATCTGTGAAATTCATGTAAGCTTAATGTCAAAGCCCTGGTGTGGCACTATAGGACAAGCACTGGATTGCTAACCAAGAGCTTGCCAGTTCAAACTCAGTAGCTGCCCTCGGAACTTAGTGGCTATGAGATGGAACCGACTCAATAGCACATAACAACAACAACAATGTAAACATGCATAGATAAATTTAGGTCATTCCAAAGAAATAAAAATGAGGTCTCTGAATGCTGCAAATGATTAAGCATTTGATTTCTAACCAAAAAGTCTCCACAACTCTGAGAGCAGAAGAACTAAATGGTATCTGCCTACCACTACCAACAGCTCTGAAAGAGATTACATTAGAAGATGCAGGGTAGAGTGGGATAAAATGTGGAACAAAACTCAAAATTATTTATTAAAACAAACGGGTTTACAGAAAAAGACTTGAGCAACCTGAGACTATGGCCTGCAGCCAGCCTTCAGGTTAAAAAGAACACCTTTGTGATCCAAATTATAGCCAAGCAGTAGATGGGTACAGAAGGAGACAACAACACAGGTAAAGTATGCTCTCTCTGAATGATGGAATGGTCAGTTATTCCAAATCAAAAGAGTAATATTTACTTAAGGACAAAGTTGAGAAGGGGTAAAAAGGTGGGTGGAATGAAAATAGCCAAGGGAGGAAGCTGTGTAACTGCTGCATGGAGGGGATTGAAAACAAGATGAAACAAAGTGTCTGATCTGTTGAATGTAAAACAGATGATCTTGTCTGTAAACCTTCACTCAATTCACAATAAAAACTTAAATAAAAAAAAAGTTAAAGACTAAGTCCACCCAAAAATGACTTCGAAGAAAGGCCTAGTGATCTACTAAAAATTAACCATTGAGAACCAGATGATCACCAACAATCAGTCAGTCGAGGTCAACTTGGTTTATGTGTTGTTGTCTTGTTTTTTAATGTATTTACACATCACTGGAATTAAAGAAAAAAAAAAAAAAAAGGAAAGAAACTTTAATCATCATTATGCTTCTTTTCATCCAAAACTTCTTCAAACAAGTAGTTCTAAAAAATGATAGTTTGAGCATTTTGCTATCAAGGTGATTCAAAAGCAGAAGCTGGTCCTCTCCACACCTCAGCAACACACCTTTCTTTCTCTCTCTATGCCTCTGTCTCTGTCTCTCTTCTCTCACATACACACACACACACACACACACACACACACAGCAGACTCTTTTGTTGTTGTTGGAGAAAGGACAGAAGGAAACTACATGTACCTTTAGAATCACTGAAAATACAATTCCCCATTCGTGTATCCTGTTCCACTTCCCATCCTAATTTTTCAACCTGAAGAAAATGTATTCATTGGTTGGAATCATAACTCAATTGTGTCTCTCCTATCCAAGTATTCTCTTCTCCCATTTAGTGAAAATTCAAGGTGTATCCATTTGCAGGCTTTAGGCTCCACCTGTAATCCTCACCGGTAAAAATTACAAACCCTGCAATCATCGGGAAAGAAAAAGGAAAAGAACACGTCTCTAAGGAACAAAAACCTAAATTGTCGTATCTTGTAGACTGGTGTTAAATGAAATTACTCCCAATAATATTTTGAGGATCTGTACCAAGAATTATAAGAATTAGCTCATTCACATTTTTAAAGCAAGTCAACAAAAGAACTAGCTTTCATATTCAAGAGGTTTACAAGAAATTATTCTAAATAAAGAACTATGCAACATTATAAAGGGTACAGAACACTGTCAGACTTACTACAGCTGAAGAGAAGATAGAGCCATTTTTTCTAGCAAATGGGAAGGTAAAAGGGTAGATTTCTCTCCCCACAGCTGGTAAGGATTTTTGAAACTATAAGGCAAAAATAGTGGTGACAAAGAGTGGATACTCTTCTGACATGAACCCCTAAAATTGAGAAAGAACCTGTTTATCTCCAAGTCCCTCCCTCACTATGGGCCTCTGCTGTCCATTAACAGTGCCCTTTCATGTCCCGATCACTCAGAGATCCCGGTTTTCGCACCCTTCATGGCTTCTATGCCCTCCTTGTTCTCTCGCTTTGCTCACCAAATCAAGTTTCTTAACCTTTTATATTGGTAAGGTAACACACAGAAAACATGCTCACCAAGCAAAAGCGATGGTAAATCACTATGTGCGGTCATGAAATGAAGCTTCTCTCTTATCCCGCCCCCAATTACTGCTTTTCGTTGTTTTGTTATGTGCTGTGGAGTCGGTTCCGACTCATAGCGACCCTGTGTAGGGTTTAAGAGGCTATAAATCTTTACGGGAGCAGAAAGCCTCATCTTTCTCCCACGGAACAGCTGGTAGTTTCGAACTTCTGACCTTGAAGTTCACAGCCCGATTCGTAACCACTAAGCTACCAGAGCTCCTTTAGTCATCTAAATATCTGTCCCTAAATACAATCACTATGAGTCGGAACCGACTCCACGGTGCTCAACAACAACAAATACAATAGATTCTTTGACTAGATTTTGCCTTTATATAAATGAAGTCAGACATGTTGCACACTTTTGTACTTGTGTTATTCTTCCATGCTTATATGGGTTCAGGATTGGGCTGCCAACCAAAATGCTGTCAGTTAGAACTCACCAGCCATTTCATGGAAGAAAGATGATGTCTGTTTCCGTCTCAGAAACCCAATGGAGCAGTTCAAGTCTGTCCTCTAGCATCACTATGAGTCCCTATCAACTCCACAACAATGAGTTGATAATTCTTTCATTCTTCTATTGAATGAAAATTCTACTGAATATCATCATCTGAGCTGTTTCAAAGTTCTTACTGTCATAAATAATACTTCAATAAGCATTCTTGTATGCAGCTCACTCAGTACACAAATGCATACATTTCTGTAAGGAATATACTAGAGGGGCATTGTGAGGTCATGGTATATGTATATTAAACTTTACTGCCAATTTCCACTACCACCAGTAATGCAGAAGCCCACTTTGTCATGTCATTGAAAATTAGTATATTACTCAGATTGTAAGATTAGACTTTTCTAATGATTGTATGGAGTTCTGGTGTGGCGCCGTAGCAAAAACACTCAACCTCAATGCAAAGTCAGCGATTCAAACTCACCAGCTGCACCCATACAGCATCACTATGAGTCAAAAGTGACTCGACAGCACTTAACAACAACAACAAAATGATTGTATAGCATATCTCGTATAATTTGACTTTTCATAATGATTAATGAGATTGAACCGTTTTGAAAAGTACCAACTCAAGTCTCCTGTCCATTTTCATTATGGGCAATTTGTCTTTATCTTATTCATTTTTAGGAGTTCTTTTTATATTCTGGTTTCTAGCTCTTTGTCATTTATAAGTTTTATAAATATCTTCTCCCTTTCTGAGGCTTGCTTTTTTTCAACCTCTTAATAGTAACTTTTGGTAAACAGAAGTTCTTAATTGTTAAGTAGTCGTTTCTCTTTTTATGTTATTTGTTTAAATCCTCTTTAGAAGTCTTTTATCAACAAATTCCAGAAACTTGTTTGTTTTGCCTTTTGCATTTAAATCTATGATCCACAGATTTATTTTTTTATAAATGTGTGAAACATAGATTGTTGTACCAGCACTGTTCATTGGGAGGATCATCCTTCCCTCCCAACATTGCAGTACCTTCTTTATCCATATATCCATGGGTCTGTTTCTAGGCTGTCTAGTCTAATTCATTAGAATATTTGTTGATCTTTATCCAAACATCCCGTTGTGTTAAATTCTATGATTTATAACAGGTCAGAATATTCAGAAGAGCTAGAGTTTTTATTTTGCTCTTATTCAAGATTGTCATTGAATTTAGGATTAAGATCTCAAATTCTACAAAGACCTGCTAAAATTTTGAGCAAAGCTTGTATTATCAGCCTATCGCAGGTTGTTAATGAGCTTTCTTCCAATCCTGATCCATATTCTTTATTATATAGTTCAGTTTCTTAGATTATTTGATCAGCATCTAGATTGAATAAGTATGGAGAAAGGGTCTAACCCTAACACACACTTTCCCTGATTTTAAACCATGCAATATTCCTTGTTCTGATTGAAGGACAACTAGTTTGTGTATGTACAGGTTCCACATGAGCACAATTAAATTTTCTGGAATTCCTATTCTTCACAATGTTAGACATATTTTATTATAGGCCACAAAGTAAAATCGTTTTGCATAGTCAATAAAACCAGGTAAGCAGCTTTCTGGTATTCTCTGCTTTAAGCCAAGATTCATCTGAGATCAGTAGTAATATTCCTCATTCCATATCCTCTTCTGAGTTCACCTGAATATCTAGCAGGTTACTGGCAATATATTACTAAAGCCATTTTTAAATTATCTTCTGCAAACCTTTGTGTGTAATATTAATGATATTGTTCAATAATTTTCACATTCTGTTGCATCACCTTTCTTTGGAATGAGCACATATGTGGATCTCTTACAAAAGAGATCTCTTCCCGTCTTTGGCCAGGTAGCTGTTTTCCAAAATATTTGGCATAAACAAAGTGAGTGCTCCCTAGTATTGTATCTTTGTGTTGAAACATCTCAGTTGGTATTCTGTCAATTCCTGTAGTCTTTTTCACCCATGCCTTCAGTGCAGCTTGTACTTCTTTCTTTAATACCATAGTTTCTTGATCATATGTTACCTCCAGAAATTGTTGAATGCCAACCAATTGTTTTGGTCCAGTGACTCTGTGTATTCTCCATTTTCCCTTGATATTTCCTGTGTCATTCAATACCTTGCCCCTGGTGGGGGCAGTGGTTGTGTGCCATTGAGTCGTATCTAACTCACAGAGATCCTGTATTTCATTTCCGAGGCCATAAATCTTTACGGGATCAGAAAACCTCATCTTTCTTCCGATGAGCAGCTGGTTGATTCCAACTGCTGACTTCACCTCTTGGTCTATGTACAGAGTCCTCATAAACACAATTAAGTGTTCTGAAGTACATATTCTTCACTATGTTATCCATACCCTGTCATGATCGACACAGTTGAAAGCCTTTGCAAAGTTAATAAAGCCCAAGTAAACGTTTTTCTGGTTTTCTCTGCTTTCAGCCAAGATCCATCTGACATCAAAAATGATATCCGTCATCCCATGTCCTCTTCTTAATCCAACTTGAATTTCTGGCATTTTCTTGTTGATGTATTGTTGCAACATTTTTTTGAATTGCCTTAAGTAAAAATATACTTGCATGTGATATTAATGATTTTGTACAGTGGTTTCCACATTCTATTAGGTTGTCTCTCCCTGGAATGGGCACAAATATGGATCTCTTCCAAGCATCTGGCCAGGTAGTTGTCTTCCAAATTTCTTGTCATAGATGAGTGAATGCTTCCAGTGCTGCATCAGTTTGTTGAAAGATAGCAATTTGTTTTTATTCAACTCCCGAAGTATTGGTTTTCGCCAATGCCTACATAGCAGCTTGGACTTATTCAATACCATCAGTTCTTTATCATATGCTCCCTCGTGAAATGTTTGAACATCGTCCATTTATTTTTAGTACAGTGACTCTGTGTGTGTATTCCTTCCATTCGTTTGATGGTTTCTGCACCATTCAGTATGTTGTCCATTGAATTCTTAAATATTGCAAATCAAAGCTTGAATTTTTTCTTTAGTTCTTTCAAATTGAGTAAGGCTGAATATGTTGCTCCCTTTTGGTATTCTTACTCCAGGTCTTTGCTTTGTTGTTGCTGTTAAGTGCCATTAAGTTGGTTCCTATATAGGATTTCTGAGGAGCAGCTGGTGAGTTTGACTGCCTATCTTGTGGTTCATAGTCCCGTGCTGATCCTACAGCACCACACCAGGAATAAGAAAATCTACATATCAATGAATAACCCTTATATTTCTTCCATATTTAGAATTTCCTATTTTCTAGTATTTACATTAAGTGTGTGTATGTGCTGTACCAATAAAAATAAATTATTATTAATAAATTATTTTATGATTTCCATTGTGATGAAGATTTGGTTTGTTTTGGTTTACTCTTTTTTTAAAAAGACATATGGCTTAATTACCTTGTTATCATGTTATACTCCAAAATCCTTTGAAGTTTGTTGGAACCTCCTTTATGTCTAAACATATGATAAATTTTTAGAATATTCTTAGATGTTTTCTACAATTGTTGGATTGTTGTTGTTGTTAAGTGCTGTTGAGTCAGTTCCTACCCATAGCAACCCTGTATGGGATTTCCAAGGAACAGTTGGTGAGCTTGAACCTCTCACCTTGCGGTTCAAACTAACTTTGCAGTCCAGCGCATTAACCCACAGCGCTATACCGGGTCTCCCTCCATGATGGTGAGCTTAACATTTTTTAAGTTTGTGTTTTGCTCTGAATAGTCTATTTTTGCTTTATATGCTTTAAAAGTATATTTTCAGATGCTTAAAATGTAGAATTATTAGGTCTTGATAAAGCTTTTAACATTTTAAAGTATTATACTTCTTTAACTCTGCTAACTTCTTCGCCTTTAAGATTTTGTCTTGTTTAATAGAGTTTTGACAGATGTTTTGTGGTTAAAAATTTTTTTTCACATTTTCACTCTCAACATTTTTGTAACTCTGGGTTTTAGAAATGACTTTTCTGAACGACATATGGTTGAAATTTATTTTTCATTTGTTTGTTATCCAATCAGACAATCATTGTTTCGAGCTGGAAAACTTAAACAGTTTAGGTGAAATCTACTAATTTCACCTAAATGCTATCTCCTTGTTAAACCCGTCTATGTTCCCTTTCCCCTTCTTTCTTATTTTCTTTTGAATTGTTTTGTATTATTGCATCTTTCCTTCTCTGCTTATCCATTTCACTGCGGTGGTAGTTGAACTTTCTGAGTCACCCACTGTTAGTATGCAATTTACGAACATTGGCATAACCTATTCATGTACATTTAACATGTTGGTGTTGTTAAGTGCCATCGAGTTGGTTTGATGTAGTGACCCTCTGTAGGGTTTCTTAGGAGTGGCTGGTGGGTTTGCACCTGTGATAATTCTATTTAGTTTCAAACTAGATCAACAAAGTGACTTTAGAAGATACCCAAATGCACTCACAAAATGATATCTTACTGAACTAAACAAATGTACCTCTCCATGAGCAGCACACTACCTAGCATCATCAAATCCATTTTTTTGTTGTTGTTGTTGTTGTGGGTTTTTTTTTTTCAGTCCTCCCCCCATAAATTTCTGTCCAATGGTCTTTGAGTTACAAAAGGTCTTTTATCTTATCATATGACTTGATAAAACCCTTTATCTTTGATTCATTAATTCCCGGTTTTATTTCAATTCATCTCTGAAAATTCTTTTACTGTTAGCATACAATTTTACTTATCATAATTTTTTTATTACCTTGAGTTATAGTTTCTCTTTTGTGCACCTATTAGTTCTAGTACTTTCACTTGAAGCAAGTATGGACAATGCAGTTTCCAATTTTCTATTTGTCCCATCAGACTCACTGGTCATTCTTCTCTATCATGCCCTGTTCCCCAGGAGAATTAGCATTATAGATTAAATTAAAGGACTTTTTTGCATTCTAGTTGGGTTTATTTAATGCGAACTACCATCAGGACATTGAACAATAAGAAGAATATTGTTAAGACAACACTCTGCAAATTGACCTACAGATTCAATGCAAAATCAGAATACCAGATGGCTCCCATAATAGTTAGTGGATTTAACATATCATAAGTGGATGGATTTAAAAAGCAGAAACTTATTTTCTTATAATCTAGAGTCTAAAAGTCCAATTCAGAGATTTGACAGTGTTGATTTCTTCTATGGGTCTCTCACCTAGTTTTTGGTGATGACCATCAATCTTTAGCATTCCTCAGCATCTGGCATCCCCCTAAAGCCTGTACCACTTGTGCTCTTTTTATAGCATAGAAGTGATTAGGTTTAGGACCGACTTCACTCTAGTCAGCTGCTCCTTGGAAACCCTACACAGGGTCGCTATGGGTCAGAACCAACTTGAAGGCACTAACAACAAAAACAACCACTCTAGTATAGGATCATTAACATAACAAAAGAGAATTTCTATTTCCAAAGAGGGTCTACAATTTCAATATGTGTTTTGGAGGGACATAATTCACTGGGCAAAGTATTGAATGATGCAGAAAGCATCAAAAGAAGATTGAAGGAATATACAGAGTCACTGTACCAAAAGGAAATGGTTAATGTTTAACCGTTTCAAGAGGTAGCGTATGATCAAGAGCCAATGATACTGAAGGAGGAAGTCCACAGTGCATTGAAGGACCTGGCAAAGAACAAAGCACTAGGAATTGATGGAATAAAAATTGAAATCTTTCAAGAAAGTGAGGTGGCACAGGAGGCACTCATCATTCTATACCAAGAAATTTGGAATACAACTATCTGGCTGACTGATTGGAAGAGATCTGTATTTGTGCCCATTCCAAAGAGAGATGACCCAACGGAGTGTGGAAATCATCAGACAATCCCTTTGATATCCCATGTGAGTAAAGTTTTGCTAAAGGTAATACAGAAACGGCTACAACGATACATTGACAGAGAACTTTTAGAGGTTAAGGCTGGATTCAGAAGAGGCCATGGAACGAGGGATATCATTGCTGATGTCCGATGGATCTTGGCTGAAATCAGAGAATATCAGAAGGATGTTTACTTATGCTTTATTGACTATGCAAAAGCTTTCAATTGTGTGGATCATGACAAGCTATGGACAACATTGCGAAGTATGAGTATTCCAGAACACTTAATTGTGCTCATGAAGAATATGTACGTGGACTAAGAGGCAGTTGTTCGAACAGAGCATGGGAACACTGAATGTTTTAAAATTAAGAAAGGTGTGCGACAGGTTGTATTCTTGCACCATACTTATTCAACCTGTATGCTGAGCAAATAATCCGAGAAGCTGGGTTCTATGAAGAAAAACGTGGCATCAGAATTGTAGGAAGACGCATTAACAAACTGCAATATGCAGATAATACAACCTTGCTTGCTGAAAGTGAAGAGGACTTAAAACATTTACTGATGAAGATCAAAGAGCACAGCCTTCGGTATGGATTACATCTCAATGTCAAGAAAAAAATCCTCACCACTGTGCCAATAAACAACATTCTTATCATTGGAGAAAAGACTGAAGTTGTCAAGGACTTCATTCTTCTTGGATCAATGATCAACACTCACGGAAGCAGCAGTCAAGAAATCAAACGACATATTGCATTAGGCAAATTTGCTGCACAGGAACTTTGTCAAGTGTTGAAGAGCTAAGACGCCAGTTTGAGGACTAAGGTGCGCCTGACCCAAGCCATAGGTATTTTCAATAACCTCATATGCATGTGAAAGCTGGACAGTGAATTAGGAAGACCATAGAAGAATCGATGCTTTTGAGTTACAGTGTTGGAGGAGAATATTGAAAGTGCCATGGGCTGCCGAAAGAACCAATAGATCCATTTTGGAAGAAGTGCAGCCAGAGTGCTCCTCGGAGGCCAAGATGGCCAAACTTTGTCTCTCATACTTTGGACACATTGTCAGAAGAGACCAGTTACTAGAGAAGGAGATCATGTTTGGCAAGGTGGAGGGTCATAGAAAAAGAGGAAGACCCCCAACGAGATGGATTGGCCAAGTGGCAGCATTGATGGACTCAAGTGTGGCAACAATAGTGAGGTTGGCCCAGGATCGGGTAGTGTTTCGTTCTGCTGTGCATAAGGTCACTATGAGTCGGTACCAACTTGATGGCACCTAACAACAACAACATCGATTTTTCATAGATGCTTTTTAGGAGTTGAGGAAGTTTTCTAGTATTTCTAATATATTCAGTGTTTTTGTTACAAAGAGGTGTTGACCTGTAAAATTATTTTTCTTCTTGCTTACATATTTAAAGGATGACATTTTTGTTGGTTGTTAAGAGTTTTGGTTGATACTACATTTTTCAACATTTTACACATATTCTTTCATTTCTCTGGCTTAATTTGTTTATATTATCAACTGCTAATCTAATTATTTGTTTTGTAAGTAATTCAATTTTTTTGCTTTCTATGGTTTCTTTAAAAAAAATTTTTTTCCTGGGTTTTCAGTAGTTTTTCTCTGGTGTACCCAGGGAATTTTTTTCTTCTTCTTCCTGCAGTTTATAACTGCTCTTGAAGATGTGACATACTATTTTTGTCTACTTAAAAAATATTTTTAGCCATTATATTTTCAAATAACAATTCTGCTCCTTTCTCTGTTACAGCTGTTTGTGACTTTAATTGTACATACATTGTTGTTGTTAAGTGCCGTTGAGTTCTGACTCACAGCAACCCTATATATCGATTCCAAAGAGCAACTGGTGAATTTTAACTGCTGACCTTGTTATTCAAACAGACCTTGAGGTCCAGTGCTTTATCCCACAGTGCCACACCAGGACTCCATACATATATCCCACATTTTTTATTCTGTCCTCTTTGTCTATCAATTTTGCAGAGGAGGGTGTTGGGAGGTAGTAATAAGGATTTAAAGTTAGGATTATGGCTAAGTCTAGGCAAGGCATAGGACTTCGTTTAGTGTTAGGGTTATGGATAGGACTAGGTTTACTGTTAGGGGTAGGGATTAGGCTAGGCCTAGGAGGAAGACTTGGTCTAGTTTATGGTTACAATTAGGCTTATTTTTATTTTATGTCATTCTTGAAATCTACTTGATTTCTACTTCATTTGGAAGTTCTTCAACTACATTTTTCCATCTTTATGTGTTTTGGTTGTTGCAAACCGGTATCCCTGATTCTATCTTATAGGCTTGTTTTACTTTGAATACTTCTATATCTGTGTTAAGATCTGGATGATATTATCATGTATTTTAGTTTCAGACTGTTGTTTTCTGTCCAAAAACTCCTTTTGGTATTTTTTATAAGATTGGTCTGTTTTTCACAATTTTTAAAAATTTCTATCTGGAAATGTCTTAATTTCATCATTATATTTGATTGACCATTTTGTCCTGTATATGATTCTTCGTTGGCAATTTTTTTTTTTTTTAACAGAGTTTTATATATGTCATTCCATTATCTTCTTACCTATGTTTTTTTTTCTGCTGAGAAAACAGAACTTAATCTTGTTAGTTCTCTTTTGTAGGTACCTTTTGATTTTTCCTGAGTTTCTCTCAGGATTCTTTCCTGTCTTTAGTTTAGAAATGTTTGATTATAGTATGTCTTAGTGGTTTTCTTTTGGGTGCTATATTGTTTAGAATTCATTTAATTTCTTGAATGGCTGTCTTCTCATTTTTCATGATGGTGTGGCACTGTAGGATCAGCACTGGACTACGAACTACAAGTTAAGGCTGTTCAAACCCACCAGCACTTCTTAGAAACCCTATACAGGGGTGCTACAAGTTGGAACTGACTGACTAGAAGGCACTTAGCAGCCACAACATCAGAGAAGTTTTCTTCCATCAACTGTTGGACAGTTTTCACCATGGTTTTTGGTCTCTTCCTGTTCTGGAATTCTAATCACACATAAATTATTCCTCTTGATAGTGTCCAAGATAACTCAGTCTTTCTTCAGATTTTCCATTCTTATTTCTGATGGTTCTTTGCAAAAATTATTAAGAGATTTGCCTTCAGGCTCACTAATTAAGTCTTCTGATTCAATTCTTCTTCTTTGCCCTTTCTATGTACTATTTATTTCAGAAATCTTAATACTAATTTTCTGAGTTTCTAATTTCTGTTTTTGTATGGTTTCTAATTTTTCATTAATTTTGTCAGACTGTCCTTGTGGTGTTTTCCTATATTCTTCTAAAGTTTTTGTTGTTTTTTTTAAAAAAGGTGTTCTCCCTGCTTCCATCGTCTTTCTTTTAATCCACTGAAGGTATTTAAATTCCTTATCAACTAGTTCTGATATCATTTCTAGCATTAATATTTTTCTGACTATTTTGGTAACTATTTGAGTATAAACTGAAGTTGTCTGTTTTAGCTGAGACATTGTGGTGCCATTGTATTTATATTTGATGATTGTGTCTTGGTGTGTTTTAGGCCTTCATCACCTGTCTCCTAGTGGATGTGGTAAAGTACTGGAAGTAAAAACTTAGTTCTACCTTCATTGTTTGTGTAGCATATTTCAGTGCGGATTCTTGTCCTTTATTTTTTTCTTTGGCATTTAGTATAAATAATAAAACTTGTCTTTATTCCTATGTTTTATTCTAGGTATTCTCTTTTGATTTGTCTTTCCTCAGCTGACTCCAATATGTAACTAAAGCATCCATTGGTACATAATTTTGGTTATTCAATTTTTGTAGTTTCTGAATACTTACTGAAATGCTCAATCTGGTCTCTTATTTCATTGAAAATAATAGGATTCTATACGTTTGATAACTAATATTTGAAGCTGCTAGGGATCTACTATATTTGCTATTTCTGCTCTTTTCTTTTCATGTCATGTTGTCTCCTTGAGCACCTCATTATTTATTTATCTTTATTGTTGGTCAGATTTTGATTTACAAAAATCATTTTTAAAATAATGAGAGGCCTAAAATGATGCTAGATTCTTTTGGAGATGATTATGCCTGTTCTGCGTGGGTCTTGGAGTTCTAACACTCTAGAGATACATCATTTGGAGATGACTCAAATCTGAGTTCTCAATTCCATGAAGACTCATCTTCTTGTTCCCCATTACTTCTGGAATACAAATCAAAATGTGTTAGCCAGCAACTTTTCATCCCACTTGGAAGTCATGTGTCCTTACAGTCACACAAGAATATGAAAAGTATTGCTCAGCTTTTCAGCAATCCTTTAGATTGGCAAATGCTCCCAAAAGGAGAAAAAGCTTCCTCACTAAAGTTTGTTGTGGTTAAGTACCGTTGAGTCATTTCTAACTCATAGCAACCCTATAGGGTTTCCAAAGGAGCTCTGATAGCATAGTGGTTACGAGTTGGGCTGCTAACTTCAAGGTCAGCAGTTCGAAACTACCAGCCGTTCCATGGGAGAACTATGAGGCCTTCTGCTCCCATAAAGATTTACAACCTCGGAAACCCTATCCAGGGTTCTATGAGTTGGAACCAGCTCTGTGGCACATAACAGGTTTGACCTGCCAACCTGTGGTTCGCAGTTCAGTTCTGATCCTACAGCACCACACCAGAAATCCTACTAAAACTTAGCCTACTTAGTATTTTATTCCTAAAAACAGGATTTATTTTTCCCCTCTGTGTATAGCTAACTATTCTAGCAAAAAGTTTGTACTTGTAGAAAGTATTTCCACATCTTCTATCTGATCTAGGGGCCATACACCCTTTCAATGACTTTTGGAAGATAAAGTCTATGCATAAGTAATATAAACTCAGAAGATAATGCTATCAATTTAAGTTCTTTTAAGGAGGAATTCCCTGAGTGAATTAAATGATTTGTGCTTGACTACTAATTAAAACATTGGAGTCCTGGTGTGGCGCTGTGGGTTAATGCACCAGATTGCAAAGCCGTTTGAACTGCAAGGTTGGTGGTTCAAGCTCACCAGTCACATCTCAGAACCAACTCGACAGCACTTAACAACAACAACAACTAATTGAAATGTTAGTGGTCCCTAACCACCCAGCATTGCCATGAACAAAAGGCCTGATATTCTGCTTCCTTAAAGATTACGGTCAAGAACTCTGTGGAACTCATTTCTACTCTCTATATATGGAGGCCTCTTGAGTCAGATTCAACTTGATGGCAATGAGTTTGACTTTTGGTTGAAGATAGGAGGATGTTGCTATAACCAGCTGGTAATGGTTCCTATTTTATAGGAACACAACTTTTATATATTCCATTTTGGTGTTGTTATAGTTTTTGTTAGCTACAGGACCCCTGGTAGCATAGTGAATCACAAACTGGGCTACTAACCCCAAAGTCAGCAATTCAAATCTACTAGTTACTATGCGGAAGAAAGATGAGGTTTTCTGCTCCCGTAAAGATTTATAGTCTCAGAAACCCTATACAGGGGTGCTATGTGTTAGAACTGACTCAGTGACATACAATCACCACTAAACAGCCCTTTGAATAGGGCTCCAACTTAAGGCAAGCCCTTGCATGATGGTATTCCACCGTTGTAAACTAAAGGGTTTTCACTGACTGATTTTTATTTCAAAAGTAGATCACCACATCTTTCTTCCTAGTTTATTTTAGTCTAGAAACCCCACTAAAACCTGTTCAACACCAAACAAACAAAAGCCTCTACTGACAGACGAGCCGTAGCTGCACTTGAGATACATTGGCTGAGAATCAAACCCACATATCCCACATTGAAGGCAGGAATTCTACTGCTGTACAACCTCTGTCCTCTCCGAGCTCTTCCATGTATAGCCATTTAAAATAATATTTGTGCCTAATGTAAAATGAAAATTCTGGGAGCAATCATTGAGTTGACATGCAAAGCTGCCTAAAATTCTTATGAATTTATCCATTTATCTCCCATGACAGCCTTCAGATGCTCAATCTGATTCATGCAAAAAATTTGGCATGCTTATGAGCTTCTATAATGCCCTAATTAAGTCCTATTACCAAGAAGGTTTCTGCAAGTTTGTAATATTCCTGCCTGTACTCATCTTGCTTTATGGAAAGAAGAAATTTGGGGCTCTGAAACTGTCAATCTGACACTTTTATGAACTACATTCAGTACAATTTCACTTTCTTAAACATAGGGAAGGAAACCACAACAGTGCTCCAGGGAGCAAGCTTTAGTCTTCAGCCCTAAATGCATGACTTTTAGTGAGTACCTCTGAGCACTTCTGTGTATGCTTGCTTTTAGTAGAAGAAAAATGTACACACTCATAGACCCCTGAGTTCCAAGTGCCTGGTGGTGATTCTGCTACCAGCTTTGCATAGGAAAGTTTAAAGTGTAGCTATTTTATATATCAACTTTTATTATTTTCAGTAGCTGGCTGTAGTTCTGTTCTCATCGATTTTTTAAAAAATTTTTTTGAAATATGAAGAAATTAGGTATCTCTTCTTTAAGTAGCGATGCTGGCAAGTCTAGGGTCTACATTTTAAATGAATGTCTCAAGGGAGAACTAGTATTATATTAAAGAAAAGAGAAAAGAAAGAAAAGCAAAAAGATTGTGGTGTAGGGCAAGATTGAATGGAATTCCCTTAAGAAAAATTCTATAGGAATGGAACTTCTCAGGCAACAGTTTTTAAACCACCAATGCATCATGGGCTTAGGCCTAAAGATATTGAGCAGTAAACCTACAGAAAGGCTAACATGTGTCCCTCCTGTCCTGTATCCTTTTTTGATTTTGTGTTCTAAGGAACTTGGATATTCCAGGTAAATCAGAATATATTTGTACAGCTCAAATCCTTGCATAAGAAAGCTCAGTGCCAGGATTGTAGTCCATTTGTGGCAAGTATACAGATACTCAAATCCTGTACTCTGTATAAAAATAATATCCCTGGCTTTAGTTTATTTTCTTTGTCTTATTGTCGGTATTGACTTGGACGTTCTGTTATTGTTATTTTATTACCTTGCTGTATTTGTTCAAGTATTTAGCATGATCTTATTGATGGATTGTTGTTGTTAAGTACCATAGAGTCGGTTTCAACTCATAGTGAGCCTGCACAGGGTTTCTGAGGCTGTAAATCTTTATGGGAGCAGAACACCTCATCTTTCTCCCACGGAACCACTGGTAGTTTTGAACTGCTAACCTTGAGGTTGGCAGCCCGACTCATAACCATTACGATGGATAGATAGACATAAAATAATGACATAAACAGCTTATAATGATTACTGTGTATGCTACAATTCTGTGAGAGCCTAAATGGCCTATAGAGTACATGTGGGGAAAGTCAGAGAAATCTTATTTTGTTAAGGTTATTTGGGCTCAATATTTTCCCTTCTATGAATACCCAGTCAATGATCCTTGGAGATCTGTCTTTTATTGGAGACTTGAATAGCAAAGGAATATCAAAAGGAGACTTGAATACTAAAGCGATATATGCTAGAGATAAAAATTTAACCTCCTTTCCGGATCAACCCTGTCTACGTAAGTCTCATGTTATCTAAGGTCTGCATTTCACACTCTACCCTCCAAATGTGTCTCTCAGAAACAGCATAAAGCAATATACAAATGATAACTGGGTCATTCATCCTTTCTTAAGCATTGATTTGGAGCTTTTCTATTAGGTGTGATGTTGCTATACAAAGTCAAACCAGACCTTGTACTCAGCAACCTTCAAGACATTTAAAAAATAAGTTAGCGAACACAGGATTTCAGTACATATCATGAAAATGTATGTGGAAATAATGACTGGGTTTTTTTGGCATTGAAATCCTGTCCTTGAGCTACCACCTTGCCTAATGCTAAGTGTTGTTGAGTCTGTGACCCTGTATGGGATTTCCAAGAAGAGGTTAGTGTGTTTGAACTGCCACCCTTGCAGTTAGCAAGCCCAGTGTTTATCCTACAGTGCCACACCAGGACAGCAGATATTTAATGGGATTCTTTCTCTATTCTTCTATGATGTTGTTGTTGTTGTTAAGTACCATGTAGCCAGTTCCAACTCATAGTCACCATGAACAAGGTTTTCGAGGCTGTAAATCTTTACAGGAGCAGAAAGCCTCATCTTTCTTCTGTAGGACAACTGGTAGTTTCGAACTGCCGACCTTGAGGTTAACAGCCTGATTCGTAACCACTATACTACCAGAGTATCTCTTGCCAAATGAGGAATCATTAAGTCCTGTTCAAATCTTAATTTAAAGTTCTGTGCCTTCTTCTCATCATTACTCCCAGTCTCAACATTAGGTGATATTTGGAGCCCTAGTTGCACAGCGGTTTAAAGTTGGACTGCTAACCGAAAGATCTGTGGTTCAATCGCACCAGCAGCTCCATGGGAGAAAGATGAGGAAGTCAACTTCTGCAAAACTCGACAGCCTTGGAAACCCTGTGGAGCAGTTCTACTCTGTCCTATAGGGGCATATAAGTCAGAATTGATTCAATGGCAGTGGGTTTCTGCTGTGTTGTCTTGCTTTTTGTTTTTGGTTTGTGCAGAGATCTGTGGCAAACATCTCCATCCCTATCATGAAGGTCCATGAAAATATTTGGGGACCTCTTTTGTAATACTAGAAAGCCTGGATCAGTTATGGGCCTTGTTACTTCACGTACCATCTCTGCCTGCCTTCATGCCTATGGGAAAAAGGGTGTCAAGCAGGCTTACACATCTCAAGAGTTCCTGGAGGAACGAGTGGAGAATGAATTCACTTGCCGTAATTCCCACCATTTTAAGAGTTACTCCAGAGTTGAAAATATAAGATACTAAATAGTCCAGGATGTGATAAATGCTACAAGAGATAGAAAACCAGCCCATAAATTCCAGGCATTTTATATTGTTTACGGGCCCTGGTGTGGTGCTGTGGGCTAATGCATCAGACTGCAATGTCATTTGAACTGCAAGGTCCATGCATGTTTCAAGCTCACCAGCTGCTCCTTGGAAACCCTATACAGGGTTGTCATGGGTTGGAATCAACTCAGCAGCACTTGACAACAACAACAACAACCTCATTATATTCTCACCCCTGATTAACAAGAAGTTGGTGGCATTATAGGACAACATAGGGCTGCCTCCTGCATTTGCTGATCATTGTTGCCTTTTCAAAAGTAGAGTGTATAAAAAGAGAGAAGTGCTCAGTTTTCTTAAGAGCATTGCTCATAAGCCAACACAAATTAACAGTAGCTAGATTGATAAATCAAATTTTACATCTTAATTAAAACAACAGCAGCAATAATAACTTGGTAATATTCTTATAACCTCTTTAAGACACACACGTCTTATGAAAAGAAAGTCTATCTTACTGTTTAGACACTGACCCATAGGGTTATCAGAGTCTTGATCCATCTGATTTTCAGACCTTGCCCTCCATTCATTCTGATTCCTTATGGCCGTCTAGTTAGACCAGTGTTGAGGGACAGTCTGCTTGACATTTACAGTTTAATAAATAAGAGATTTAAGCCTCATCTTCCCCCTGTGGAGTAGCTGATGGGTTTGAACTGCCAACCTTGCATTTAGCAGTCCAGTGCCTATCCTACCGCACCACGAGAACTCTCTGGTGTCATTGTCAGCATGAGTTACTCATTAACTGCATCCGTTGCATAGCACTACTGTTGGGATCAACTTACTGAGCTAGAATCTGGTAAATTCAGATGATAAGATTGGCTCTATATAGGCAGAGATGCATCTATTATGTTAACTTCCTCTAGTTTACAGAGCCTGACCCATAGTTGGCTTTCCATACGTACAACTGAATGACAATTTTACCTTCTCAGGTTTCTTTCTTGGCAGTCAATCGACTTGTCTATCTCCTGTAACATCAATCACAGTGTATTGGGCAATTCTTGGTAAGCTGTAGTATTACCACTTTATAGATGGATAAAGAAAACCCCCAAGATTCAAATGGGTAAAATAATTTTCCTACTTTCACAACTATGAAACCGAATCCATCAGAATAAAAGAACAGAGAGATGACAGCTATCTTGTGGAAAAGTTAAAACTATTGAACTTAGTCATGAACGTTGTATAGTACTTCAAGAGTTAGAGACAGGAGGCATGATAATAGCAAAAGTGAAGCAACAATATATTGGGAAATGTTAAGTAATGACATAGAACTTTAGTGTATTAGCAAGGGGATGGTGGTGTTGAACCTAGAAAAATATGACATTGCCAAATAAGAATTTGAATATTTTTCCATAATTGAATAGAAAGGAAATGTTTAAAGGTTTTGAAGATCTGAGACATGCATGAAGTCAAGCTTTAGAATGATGATTCAAGTTGGCATGTTCCTCATTTGGAAGTAAGGAAACTAGTTAGGAAGTTATTTTTAAAAATAGTGCTCTTGATAATAGTGAGGGTGGAAGTAGCAGGAGAGGAAAGGGAGGACTCAAAGAAACTTCATATTCAAGACAAGTTTAGTAGGGGAATGGAGAATTCACACAAATGGAAGAATTAAATTGACAATATAGACAAAGACTTTTGGTCTTGTAAACATTAAATATGCATTTGTTTGTGGTGGTATTTAGTGCTATCGAGTTGGCTCTGACTCATAGCAATCCTGTATAGGGTTTCAGAGGTTTTAAATCTTTGTGGGAGCAGAAAGCCTCATCTTTCTACCTGGCCGAGCGGCTAGTGGGATCAAACCATGAACCTTGTGTTCGCAGTCCAGTGCTTATCGTTTGGAGCCTCCACACTCCCAAATGTGCATTGCTTGTAGGATATCAAATGTATGATGGGACTTCAGAAAAAGTTTGTGAAAAAAATGGAATTAAATGTTAATGGAATTTTTCCAAGAAGTTTTTGAAGCCCCTTCGCATATGATAAACTACAAGCAGGTGTGTGAGCCTATAGCTTGGAATATGTCTTCTAGTCATAGCTATTTGGAATTCTTCTACATACAGGCAATGATTGAAATCATGGGGATGAATGAAATGATCAGAGGCAAGGCTATGAAAAGTAAAGAGTAGAGACTTGAAGAACAAACCTCAGGCAGGAACATTTAGAAGGCAGGAGAAGGAAGAGGAAGCCTCAAAGTAGACAGAGAAGGCGTGGTCATAGAGGTAGGTAGTTATTACTTACCCCAGGGGGTTATTTCTGCCAGTTACAAGACTGAGAACTAGTGTCTTACTTTAATGACAGAAGATGATGAAAATAGCTAGAAGGAAGTTGGTAAATATGTATTAGGCCAAGGCAAATTTGATGATGTACTGAATAGGATTTTTTTTTTCTTTTTCTTTTTTTTTGGGGGGGGGGGGGGGGATACCATTTTGAAACATTTTTTTTGCCATGTTAAAACTTCAAACCTTGTTTGTTTTCCCAGGCTTCTTCCTCCCATTTTGAATAAAAGCAGGTTGGCAAAGTCTAAGCAACCCTAATGAATAATGGTTTCCTAGTAAATCATGACTATAAAACAACTCAGGAATGTTCTTCTAAGCCATGTTTTAGACTTGCTTAAAATGGGAACTGAATTTTTAGCAATTAAAGTATTAGTTGATTTTGAATTGAAAATAAACTTATTTAATTGAATGACTTTATCTCAGCTATTAAGGTATTCTTTTGTTTTCCTACTATTTTGTCTCCAAATCACTAATGCCATTTTGTCTTTTGTCTTCTCAATCTTTATTAAATTAAATGAAATTTTACTTTTTAAAAATACGCCATAAGTAACATATGCTTCTCCATCCTTTCATAATGCTAAAGTCACAAAAAATCCTTTCTTTGGATTTTTTGTTGTCACTGTAATTTAATACTAAGCCTACAGCGTAGCTTTATTATTTCACTATATGATAGTTTTATGATAAATTAAAATTAAGGGGAAATACTAACTTTGTTATTTAAGGTCAAAACTTGCTACCTCAGTCTTAATGAGAAAATGCATACTCTATAGATTTCTGAATGTTTTCTGCTTATCTTTAAGGTGCTTTTGAATTGACTTCAACTCCTGGCAACCCTATGCACAACAGAACAAAACAATGCCAGTCCTGTTCCATCTTCTCAATTGTTATTTATTTTTTAGCTCATTGTTACAGTGACTGTGTCAATCCATATCTTTGGAGGGTCTTCCTCTTTTTTGCTGACCCTCTACTTTATTAAGCATAATGTTCTTTTCCAGGAACTGGTCCCTCTTGATTACATGTCCAAAGCATATGAGAAGTCTCATCATCCTTTCTCTTATAGGACATTCTGACTGTACTTCTTCCAAGACAGATATGTTTGTTCTTTTGACAGTCCATGGTACTTTCAAGACCAGCACCATAATTCAAACGCATCAATTCTGCCTTATTCATTGTCCAACTTTCACATACATATGAGGCAATTGAAAATACCATGTCTTGGGTCAGACACACCTTATTTCTCAAAGTAACATTTTTACTCTAAAATTTGAAGACTTTTTGCAGCAGAATTTATCAATACAATACTGAATTTACTTGAGATGGCTTTTCTATCCAATATCTTCCAGATTCCTACCAGGTGATTGAGTGGAACCATGCAAATAAGGTATATAGGACCTAAGGCTGGGATTGATTAGTTTTGCCCTCCAGCTAGGCTTAAAAGGAACCATCACAGAAGCATAGATGGAAAATCCCAGTACCATCAAGAAAGAAGAGCATGAGTGGAGCATGAGGCAGCAAGAGGCGATGGCAGGAGGTGACGGCAAAGCGAGTAGCATCGTGAGACAGAGCAACTGTGGGTTCTAGGTCATGGACTGAGGCAGAGGCCAAGGGGCCATGATTGAGAGGCTGAAGACAAGAGTAAGGTGGACCTGCAGTATGGCAGACAAGAGGCATTCCTGACTGGAGAACTACTGCATCCTGAGTTGGTTCTGATCCTGAATTGTATCCTGTTCCCTATCCTAGTAAACCCTATAATCATAAGTATTGTTATGAGTTCTCTGTGACCATTGCAATGGACTATCCAACCCACATATGAAGCATAGAGTGCTGTGGGAGAGATGGATGGTGTAAGAATAAGATAAAGAAGGTTGTAGGGTGAAAGCATGTCGGACCTCCACTTCAAAATCTGCCTTGGGATGATTTTGAGTTTGATTCTCTTTCCCCCTTCTGAAGCTAGAAGAAGTCATGACTTGGCTCCCATATGGTTTTTGCAAACACTTTGTTTGATTTCATAACTGCTGCTTCCAGTATTGATTGTGGATCCAAACAAACTTAAATCTTTGACAACTTCAATCTTTTCTCCAGTTATCATGTTTATTAGTTCACTTTGAAGATATTTGTTTTATTTACATGGATGTATAATCCATTCTGAGTACTTCATCAGCAAGTATTTCAAGTCCTCTTCACGTTCAATAAACAAGGTGTGTTATCTGCATATTGCAGGTTGTTAATGAGCCTTCCTTCTATCCAGATGTCCTGTTCTTCATATAGTTCATCTTCTCAGATTATTTGATTAGCAGACAGATTGAAAAGTGTGATGAAAGGAGACACCTTGATACACACATTTTCCTGACGGTCTTTGCATGTCAATAAAACAAAAGTAAACATCTTTCTGGTATTCTCTGCTTTCATCATAGATCCATCTGACATCAGCAATGATATCCTTCATTCCATATCGTCTACTGAATCTGACTGCAATTTCTAGCAGTTTTCTAGCAATATACAGTTACAATTGCTTTTAAATTATCTTCAACAAAATTCTATTTGCATGTGATATTAATTACATTCATATTCTGTATGGTCACCTTTTGTTTGGACTGGATACAAATGTGTTTATCTTTGGTTGCCAGGTAGTTGTCTTCTGAATTTCTTAGAATAGACTAGTGAGTGCTTCCAGCACTGCATCAGTTTATTGCAATATTTCTGTTGGTATTCCATCAATTCTTGCTATCCTAAGTCCTAAAATTGTTGAATATTGACCAATTCTTTTTGGTTCAGTGACTGTGTATTCTTTCCATTTTCTTTTGTGTGTCCTATATCATTCAATATTTTGCCCATAGAATTCTTCAATATTACAACTCAAGGCTTGCATTTTTTTCTCCTGTTCTTTCACATTGGGAAACACTGAGTGTGTTCTTCTTTTTACTTTTCTAGCTCCAGGTCTTTGCATATTTCATAATAATACTGACTTTGTCTTCCCCAGCTGCCCTTTGAACTTTTCTATTCAGCTCTTTCACTTCACTTGTTTCATTCGCTTTAGCTACTCTAAATTCAAGAGCAAGTTTTAGCATCTCTTCAGTCATCCAGTTGGTTTTCTCTTTCTTGCCTTGTTTAAAATGACTTTTGCTTTCTTCATGTATGGTTTTCTTGATGTAATCTCACAAGTCATGTGTTTTTCAGTCATTAATGTTTGTTGCGTCAAATATGTTCTTGAGATGGTCTCTAAATTCTGGTAGGATATGCTCAAGGTCATATTTTGGTTCTTGTGAACTTGTTTTAGTTTTCTTCATTTTCAACCTGAACTTGCTTATGAGCAATTAAAGCTCTGTTCCATAGTCATCCCTAGACTTTGTTTTGATTAATTGTATTGAAATTCTTCATTCCATCTTCCCACAAATGTAGCCAGTTTGATTCCTGTGTATGCCATCTGACAAGGTCCACATGATGGTCATCATTTATGTAGCTGAAAAAAGGTATTGACAATGAGTAAGTTATTGGTCTTGTAAAATTCTATCATTCGATCTCCATCAACATTTCTGTGGCACTGCATGTTAATGTGCTGGAATACAAGGTCTGCTTGAACCATGAGGTAGGAAGTTCAAATTCAACAGCTGTTCCTTAGAAACCCTATTTCAGAGTCACTATGAGTTGGAACCGACTCGACGGCACTAAACAACATATAGAAGTATAGTAGTCATTGCATCAACCTATTTGAAGTCATTGTGGAAATACAAGAGGATTTATACATTTTCCCTTTACAAATTAGAAACGTGCTCAAAATTTGATGAC
>NW_006408617.1:4563692-4573016 GCF_000296735.1 Chrysochloris asiatica
AATCGGGCTGTAAACTGCAAAGTCAGCAGTTCGACACAACCAAATGTAGAAATCATCTAACAATATCATTAATATATCATATGCAAGTAAAATTTGCTGAAAAAACCCCCACACACACAAAAAAAAAAACTGAACAAAACAAAACACTGCCATCAAGTCAATTCTTATAATTATGACCTTACATGACAAAGTAGAACTTCTTAGTGTTTCCAAGACTGAAAATCTTTATAGGAACAGACTGCCTCGCCTTTCTCGCATGGAGCGGCTGGTGGGTTTGAACTATTGGCTAAGCAATGCAGTTAGTAGCCCAGTGCTTACCCCACAGTGAGACTGGGGCTCCTCAGTGTGCCACAGGGTAGGTGTTTTCTTAAAATAATCCTTCAAGACATCATTATCTGATTTGAAATATAGTTGATTCCTCAGAATAGTAGCCAGGAAAAGAGAAGAGAAACCTGAAGCTACAACCAAGAAATAGGTGGACAACAAAGGTAGAATATGTATAGATACTGCCAGGATCAACACAACAGTTGTTGTTGTTATGTGCCGTGGAGTCTCATAGCAACCCTGTACAGAGTTTCCGAGGCTGTAAATCTTTATGGGACCAGAAAGCCTCATCTTTCTCCCGTGGAACAGCTGGTAGTTTCGAACTGCTGATCTTGCGGTTCACAGCCTGATTCGTAACCACTGCGCTACCAGAGCTCCTTAGTGAGGGCTTAATTTTAAATTAAACCTATACGTCTGGCCTCATTTCTGTCTCTCTCCTTGCATCACAATCCTCTCACATAAGTTTTTCTACTACTGTTCTCAAGCACTCTAAGCTCAGTCCAGCCTAAAGGTCTTTGATGGGACCCTCTTGCCCCAATAGGGGTAAAACTGTCTCCCTTGTGTTTTTTAGACCCCTGCCTCCTCTTTCAGAGACACCCATTCCCTCTTCATCGTTATATCACCTTTTTGGTTTTTTTTTTTTCTTTATAGAATTACTGCTGTCTGAAGTTATCTTGATTATTTATTCATTTGCTTATTTAGTGTGTCCCCAACTGGAATGTCAGGTCCAAGGCTTCAGAAGGCTCATTTATCTTTGTTCACTTGTGCTCCCTCAGTATTTAGAACAATGCCTGGCATTCTGTAAATATTGAATGAATGAATGAATGAATGAATAGAGTTCAGTTTGACAGTTGACTCAGTCTGTTCTTTCACATACGAAGCTCAGTTCATGTCCCTGACTCTACCACATGACTTTTCCTTTTAGAAACACCCAATTTAATTCAATAGGTGTTCGGTCTAATATATCAGAAAATAACTATCTCAGCAGGACACAGTATAGTGTAATACAACTAGACAGCTGAGGAAAACCTACCCAAACATTTTAAACCATTTTACTTATTAATACTAATAAAGAAGGACTTCAAAAAGTTTGTGAAAAGATGTCGTTATCTTTCAATTCCATTTTCCACGAACATTTCAAAATCCCTCTTATACTTCACATGAATATTCATCATAACCTTGTTAACTGTTTGAAATTCCATTATTACGTAAAACCACATTTTCCTAGATCTTAACTTGGTTTGGATAAAATATTATAATACAGTTGACCTTTGAACAACAAAGGAGTTAGGTGTACTGACCTCTGTGTAAGTGAATATCAGCTTACAAATTTCAAAATTTGCAAGGTACTTACTGAAAATACCTTTTGTAAACAATGTACAAGGCAACTATATACCTCGACCTCTCCAATTGCTCTGCAGGAGAAATATGAGGCCACCTGCTCCTATAAAGATTTACTGTCTTGGAAACCCTATAAAGGAACGCTATGAGTTGAAATCAACTCCATGGCAGTGGGTTTTGGGGACTTTATCATTTATAAAGCCTCTTTCTACACATCCATTACAGCTATTCCCAGGCAGGAAAGTTTTGAAGTATCTCACAATGCCTGTTCATTCTCTGTGGGGCCGTTGTTGTAAGCCTATTGTTAAATGGTCACTAATTGGTAATAGCTTCGGAGCTTCAGAAAACTAGACAATGACTGTCAAGTTCCCCCTTCCCAGACAAAAATTTCTGGCTACCGTCATTGGCCCTTCAGCTTAAATCACTTCAATTTTCCACTCCTCCTATTCATGTCACACTCCCCATCCCCCCCACTCACCGACAAACCAATCAACTAGGAAGTATTTATTGACCTTTGGTAATGTGCTCAGTACTATGCCAAGGCTTTGGGGATGTGTAGGTGAAGTGTAAGAAATCAGTCCTGTTCTGGGGACGATTATAGTCCATTTTAAGAGACAAAATTATAAGGCATAAAGCTACATTGAATCATAAAGGAAAATATACAACAGAAGGAAAATGGAAAGCTCATTCTCCAAGTAGGAGAGAAGGGCATTTCAGGCAAATGGATAAAGGGATAAAGAAAAGATGAATATGTATTGTTTGTGGACTTTAAAGAGACTAAATTAAAATGGAGTCTATGCTGGGAAAAAGTGGGAAATGAGGTTGGTTAGTAAATGAGAACATATCATCAAGACACTGAATGCTAGGTAGAAACATTTAGATGTGTTTGAGCAGAAAGCTTGAAATTATGTTTACTCTCATCTTTTGCCACATGTCCCAATTTTGGAGAGAAAATAAAAGACTTATTTTCTTTGAATAAATCCTTCCTGAAAGTTTTCTATTTGTAGCAATGGCTGTCAAAACCCTCTGAAGGTATGTTAAGAATAGTGGCTAAAACCTCAAGCTGGGATTTTTAGTATTTATATGGTGGTTTTTGTTTTGTTTTGTTTTTCATTAGGCCCTTCTGCTATTTTTAAACTTAAATAATTTGGTTGAAACGAATGAGAGAAGTAATCTTTAATGAGAGATAACTTTTTTTTTGTCAACGAATGGATTTTTCATTTCAGCTCATCATAGGACACAGTTACTTTCTCAGTGATCACTCTCCCCTTTTGATTTATTTTAGAATTTGGAAAAGAAAATACCACATGCATGTAGGGATATCATATGGCCTTTTTTTTTTTTTTTCAATTCAAAGGTTAATTCATTCTCCTTGTGACCTAAATTATTGTCAAAGGAAAAAAGAAAATTAGCATTTATAAAGCATGTGTTTGGACCAATGTGTTAGGATAGACAAAGACAAGTTTTCTGACCAAAAAAAAAGTCCTAAAATATCAGCAGCTTAACAAAACACTTAAAAAAAAAAAAAAAAATTTAAAAATATTATTTACTACCAAAAATAATTACTCTCTGGAAATAATCAGATATGTTTTTTAAAAAAAGTGCTGTCACATCGATTTCCTACTCATTGTTGTTGTTGTTGCTATGTGCCGTGGAGTCGGTTCTGACTCATAGCGACCCTGAACGCGGTTTCCAAGGCTGTAAATCTTTATGGGAGCAGAAAGCCTCATCTTTCTCCTGTGGAACAGCTGGTAGTTATAGCTACTCTATAGAGGGTTTCTGAGGAGCAGCTAGTGGACTTGCTTCCCTGACCTTGTGGTTTGAAGTCCAGTGCTTCTGCTTCATCACCATACCAGGGGTCCAGATATAGCCCATGAAAAATAAAAGAACAGGAGAAAATAAGATCAATAATCACTTTTCAAAAAATACAGCTGAAATGACACCAGCATTAAGAGGAAGAGACACTGAAAATTAATTGTATCATATGAAATACATATGGGAAGAACAGAAGATGCATTGAAAAGAAAAAAATATATATAATACTATTAAAAGTCATAATAGTCAGCTTTTAAAGAATACACAAAGAGAATGTACAAGTTAGAAGAAGAAAATCCCTGAAGAGATTAGAAATGAAGATAAAATGTTAATTCTTTCTCAAAGTTGTTTTTGACATATTACTAAGTAGAGAAAATAGGAACTATGTAGCATTTAAGGACAATGAACTTAATAGTAGGGAGCAATCATAAATCAAGAGATAAGCCATGAAGCTCTGTCCCTCAGCCATTAACTTTCACATGTTCAAAACTCATCTCATCTTAATTTTTCACCTCCCTTTCTTGAGAGTGATGCTATTGATGTACTGCCGCAATCATATTGAATGATCTTCAACAAAACTTTACTTGCATGCAATATTAATTATATTATTCTATGATTTTTGCATTCCATTGGGTCACCTTTCTTTGGAATGGGCACAAATATAGATCTCTTCCAATCAGTTGGCCAGATGGCTGTCTTCCAATTTCTCGGCACAGATGAGTGAGTGCCTCCAGCACTGCATCTGTTTGATGAAACATTTTTGTTTGTAATCCCATCAATTCCTAGAACCCTGATTTTCAGGATCAGTACAGTTTCAAACTTTTTCAGTCAGTATCACTGGCATTGATTATATGCTACCTCTTGAAATGGTTGAAAATTGACCAATTCTTTTTGGTACAGTGACTCTGTATCTTAGTTTCATCTTCTTCTGATGCTTCTTGTATCATTCAATATTTTGTTCATATTGTTGTTAAATGCCATCAAGTCAGTTCCAACTCATAAGCAACCACCGACTTTGCAGTTAGCAGTCTTGTGCATATCCTACTGCGCCACACCCAAACTCTGTTTTGTTCATGTTGTTTTTGCTGTGTGTTGAGACAGTTCCAACTCATAGCAATTCTCTATAGGTTTTCCATGAGTGACTGATGGATTTGAATGCCAACCTTTTGGTTACCAGTCCAGTGCTTATTCTACGTGCCAAACCAGTGTTTGTCCATAGACTCCTTCAATATTGCTACTTGAGGCTGGAAATTTTTTTCAGTTCTTTCAGTTTGAGAAATGCTGACCGTGTTCTTCCTTTTTGCTTTTCTAGGTCTAAATCTTTTTAAATTTCATTGTAATTCTTTAGCTTCTCTTGTCAAGCTACTCTTTGAAATTTTCTGTTCATCTCTTTTACTTCATTTCTTCTAGTTACTTTAGCTTCTCTTCACTCAAAAGCAAGTTTCAGGGTCTCTTTGACATATATATATATATATATAGTCTTTTAAATCAATTTTTGCTTTCTTCATGTATGCTGTTATTGATGTTATCCCACAATTCTTCTAGTCTTCATTCATTAGCGTCATATGCATCAATTCTATTTTGGAGATATCAATTCTATTTTGGAGATGTTCTCTAAATTCAGGTGGTGTATCATATTTTGGTTCTTGTGAACTTGTTTTAATTTTCTTCAGGTTTAAGGTGAACTTTTAGCGACCAAATGATGGTCTGTTCCACAACCAGCTCCTGACCTTATTTTAACTGATGAAGTTGAGTTTATTCATTGTCTCTTCCCACAGGTGTAATCAATTTGGTTCTTGTGTATTCCATCTGGTGAAGTCCATGTTTATAGTCCAGTAGATAGACTAGGCCAATAGATACAGTTGAAGAATGTTAATTAGTTAATATTTTAATATAGGCAGGTTATGAATAAGATTCTTAAGCAGCATTGTGTTTGGAAAACTGGTTTCTCAAGCCATCATCAATCTTGGAATCTCAGCAGAAGGAAAGAGATTATTAAAAATATTAACAACTGAATTGATAGGGAGGTTTGGCTGTCAGTAACAGGGATTCTGACCTACAGAGAACAAGGTTCAAAAAACACAAATCACAAGTATTACAGGCTGGAAAGAGCAATTATAGAATTTGGTGTACAATGCAGGTCAAACGGGGACAAGGTAGGAAAAAGATAGGAAAAGGCAGATGCTCACAACCTGGAAACTGAGTTACCAAGGATAGATTGAAACTTCAGTGAAAACAACTTAATTTTTGAGCCCTTGTAAAAATTGTGATAACATAGTCATAGATGAGGTTCTTGAGCTTGGAAATTTTTACTGGCCAGGAAAAGGGAGAAAAAGAGAGTAAGCAAGTAAGAGAAAGAAAGAGGGGATGAGAGAGAGAGTGAGCTGTACTATAAGCTACAAGAACATCTTTAAGATGGCTTGAAACAACATCATGTTTGGTGGTGGTGGTAGTTATGTGCTGTGGAGTCTGTTCCGTCTCATAGCGAGCTTGTACAGGGTTTCCAAGGCTGTAAATCATGGTTAGATTACATATTATTGTGTATAAAATTATATTTGACTAGTGAAATAAATGAAGAACTTGAGATATGCCCAATTGTTGTTAATGCCATCAAGTAGGTTCCAACTAATAGGGACCATAAAGAGGGTTTCTGAGGAGTGAATGGTGGGTTTGGACAGCCAATATTGCAGGTAGCAATCCAGAGCTTATCTTACACAACACACTAATAAGCTATAATTCATAAAAATAATTAATTAATGATTCATTGATATTTATTTTAGTCATTTCAATCAAAAGTGTGATCATGGAAAATGCATAGTTGATTGTTAGATTGTAATGTATTATACACATTCCCTCTTTGGAAAAGCCTGCCTGGTCACACAGTCAGCCTTACACATTATCTTCCCATCACGAAATCCTATTCCACAATCATGCTATGTAGAAAAGAGATTTTGATGAAGAAACATAAATACTTTTATAAAGTCCCATAAATACTTTTATAAAGTCAACTAAAATAGCCTTGAAAGAACAAATTAAAAAGATATTTAAAAAGTAATATATTTATCTGAATCATTCTGCATCAAACTGTGAGATTAACTTATGTTCTTGATGTTTCAAATATTCAAGAATACTGGAAATACGTTGGCAACTGTGGTATCTAGAACACATATTGCATATTGCTTAATCAAAATGAAAATTCAAAACTATAATATATCACACACTTAAAAGTACTATAAAGATGCACTTAATGCTATGAGTTACAAATTATTGTTCCTGGTCAGAAAAATTAAGTTGGCAAATTGACAAATTATATTTATAATTATTTCTTATTTTTTGTCTGGGTTTTTGTTTTTGTTTTTTAGAGTCTCTTCCTGATTTTGAGACTCATCTACAGGACTGTAATCTAGGACCTGGTGAAATACAAATATATTTTCATTCATCATGGCAGATGCTCTTTGCAACTTGGACTGTGAGAACAGAAGTTCAATTAATTCATGTTCCATTTGTACTTCTGACAGATAGAGGCCAAATGACACAGTGGAAAGAATCTCGACCAAGTGTCAAGAGAAAACTCGTGTTCTAAAGTCCTCTTTGCCACTTAAAATAGCCTAGTGTCTGTAAGCACATCATTCAACTTTTCTGAGGGTTAGAAATGAAAAAGAATTTCATTTTTTAAAAAGTAGAATAATATGGAGTGGTAGGAAACACTCTGAACCCACAGGAGCCGAAGGAATCCTGCCTGGGCTTGGCACTGCTACTCCTGTAACCTCTGAGCCATCTGTTTCCATTCTGTCTTTTATTTCATTTAACATGCACTAAGTACTAGGGAGGACTCCTGGTGTGGTGCTGTAAGATGAGCACTGGACTGCAAACCACAAGGTTGGCAGTTCAAATCTATCAGCTACTCCTTGGAAACTTTACACAAAGCCACTGTAATTCAGGACTGACTTGATGGCACTTAACAACAACAACAATGGAAAAGTACTAAAGAAACTGTAAGTCATCAGAAATGAAAAGAAATGCATAGAGAACGATATAGGCATTAATGAGCTGAAATTGACAGGTATTGGTCATTTTTAATCTGACAATCATATGGCTTACTATGCAGGGAACATCAAATTGAAGAGGAATGGTGACACACTCATTATCAAAAAGAACATTTTCAGGTCTGTCTTGAAGTACAATGTTGTCTGTTATAAGATAATATTCATATGCCTGCAAAGAAGACCAGTTAATATCAGTATTATCCAAATTTACATACCAAGCAGTAAAACCAGTTATAATTCTACCAGCTTCTTCAGTCTGAACTTAATCAAATATGTAATCAAGATACATCAATAATTACTGGTGATTGGACTGTTAAAGTTGGAAACAGAGAGATCACTAGTTGGAAAATGTTACCTTGCTGAAAGAAAATAGGCTGGAGATCTCATGATAGAAATTTGCAAGACCAATGATTTATTCATTGCAAATACCATTTTTAAACAGTATAAAAAGCAACTCTAAATGTGGACCTCACCAGATGGAATACACAGAAATCAAACTGACTACATCTGTGGGGAAAGATGAGGAAGAAGCTCAATATCATCAGCCAAACAAGGCCAGGGACAGACTGTGGAACAGACCATCAGTTACTCAAACAAGTTCAGGATGAAGCTGAAGAAAATTAAAACAAATCTACAAGAGTCAAAATATGATATCCCACCTGAGTACTATCAGCATTCTTTAATTATATCTACAGACCTACTCTATTTATTGGACTAGGTCAGTAGGCACAATTGAAGAAGGCTGATTAGTTAGGAATATAATATAGACAGATTATGAGTAAGAGTCGTAAGCAAAATAGTATTTGTAAGACTGTTTTTCTCATGTCATCGTCAATCTTGAAAAAAAATGCAGAATATAAGAAGTTTGAAACTAGGAAAATTTAAAGTTATCAAAAATGCAATGGAGGAGAACAAACAAGATGGTGGATTGGGTAGAAGTGCAGTGAGGAGCTCCGTCAGCAATAACACAGAATACCTGATCAAGCAGGCTCAGGGGATGGTGTGAGAACCCTGAACCACATATAAAGGAATATTTAGAAGCTTGGAAGGCTTACAGCTAGGGGAATTTGTAGCAGAAGCAAGAAATCCACTACTTTGTAATCCAAGATGCTCAGCTGCTCCCAGAGCCGCCATCTTGGGTGAGACCAAGCAGGGGAAGGATCAAAGCAGCCACGGACACCTGACAGAACTGCTAAGATAAAGGTGTGGACACTCTTTTTTTTTTTTTTTGTATCTGTACATTGGTCTCTAACTAGCTGCACACCTCCATTCTGGTGACTAAAGGGAGTGCCTGAGTGAGTGGACAACCCTCCAGAGGGTTCTACTACACGTGCACACAGATCTCAAAAATTAAAGTGACAGTTTCCACTTAAAACCAAATGGCAGTGCAAAATGGCCACAGCCAGTCCTGAACTGTTTATCACTAGGAAAAAGGCCTGAACAGGGATTGTGGAGTGGGACAAGCAGCCTAAAAAGGAATAGGCTGAAAATTAAATCCTGAGTTATGTCACAATGACCAACAGTGACATCTTGAAAATTCTCAGGAAGAAGAGTGAAAAGGAAAGCCCATCTCCTGATCACATTTACCTGAAGGCAATCAGAAAGCATTAAAAATACCCAAACACACACCCATCTAAGAATTAAGGCCACATCTCTTGTGATACAATAGAGAATAATTGATATCAGGACTGATTGTGAGGGTTGGAAATGTAAAGGTAGACATTTTATAGCAAGGAGGGGAGTGATTAACTTTTCAGTCTAGGAGCGGAGGTCCCTAGGACCATCAAGGGAGAAGAGC
>NW_006408617.1:4574105-4587168 GCF_000296735.1 Chrysochloris asiatica
CTCAACAGAAACCATGCAAGCAAAAAGGCAATGGGAGACATATATAAAACTCTGAAAGAAAAGTCTGCCAACCAAGAATCCTTTGCCCAGCAAAGCTGTTGATCAAATATGACGGTGTAATCAAAACATTCCAGGATAAACAGAAGCTAAGGGATTTTGCCAATACCAACCCTGCTATGAAAAACATCCTAAAGAGAGTTCTGTGGACTGAGAACCAACAAGAACAGACATCAACTAGAAAATGACATACATGGCAGCATCAACCTGAACTCAATAGACAAATGGAAGAGTCAAGAACAGAATAAAATTATAAGAGCAGAGGATCTGGGAGGTCAGTCGATGATCAAAACAATGACAATGTGAATGAAGGTAAACACAGAGGAACAGATCCAAGTAGTAAGAATTTCAGGGAGATTACAGTATAAAATAGACTGTCTTAAATAGAGGGAAAATTCATGGAATATAATTTTGGAATTACAACAGTGAGGTTGGGGTGGGAGGTTTAGTTTGGGTGTTGGGGAGGACAATACAAGAAGAGGGAGGAGGCAGAAGAACAAGATAGATAGGGGAACATTGAGACAGGTTTGCATGGCCTAAGTGGGACAGAGGTAAATAGTGATGCATGCTCAAACTTGGAACAACAGGGCTCTGTGATACAGGGATCTAGGCATAGCTTAAAGAGGAGAAATAATACTAACATGCTTGACTGTCTCATGAATATTGGTTTTCCTTGACTACATCGTAAAATAGACACTTGAGTGGGATAGACAGGAATGTTGGGAAACATGATTAGAGAAAACTTGTAAGCATTTCTTCAGTCTATAACTGATTGGAATACCTAAAAGGAGTTTTAGAACTTGCTCAGTGAAATAGGTCTCTTGCAAAGCCTTTGCAGAGTATAGGACCTTAGGTGTGGAATCCTGAGTCCCATCCAGAACCTTATGAGGTGGACAGTCCCACTAGCAAGGACAAGCAGACCATCTGGAACAGCTAGAGCTTCAGAAGATATATCTTCAAAGAAAGATCTTCAAGAAAAACCCAAAACAAAAATGTCAGCTTGACTGGGTACTACACGAATAAGCAAGCTGTTCGACGGGAAGCCATCAAGTTAAGCAATCAAGTTCCTACAAGACTGAAACACAAAGGGAACACATGAACAGGCATGTAAGCTTGTTGGTGACCATATTGGTTTACTGGTGAGTGGATGATGGGGAAAGGCAGCAATGAAGAAATGGGCTGAGTTCAACCAAAGTCCACTGACTCCAGTTGACCTGGAGATGAGACAGAGAAGAGGAAGGGCTGGTTGGTCCAAAGTGTGGTGAGACCTAGGGACACCTGAGACCCTGGACAAGGACATAGCCCCAGAGGGCTAGAGCTGAGAGTGAAGCATCCAGCTGATATGTAGTGAAGGGAGATGCATAAGAACACCCAAACTTATAGACAATACCCATTTGACCTAGCCTCTATGGCTTGATAATCAGAACTCGACAAAAGGAAGAGCATACACACACAAAAACAAACAAAAAAACCCTAATTATTTTATTTTATTTTAATAAAGGAGACAAGGGTAAATTGCTACTATTTGATTAACCTGACCTATACTCATGGAGGTAGTAACTCTAAATATCAACAGAGAGGGAAGGAGTCTTCACATCAAGTATCAATGCTGTCCCCTCTGTACACAGGGTAGATAGGGACAGGGCAACTCAGACATTGACTACCTAAAATGAGGGGGCGATAAAGGCACGAAGTGACTGGCATACAAGGTCTCAAGAGGGAGTTTAATTTAAGAGGGGGGTGGGATAAAAAGTCCCCACTGAACAGATTTCATCTTGTCTAGATGTATCTGGTAACAAGGAATAGAGATAAGTTTTGTATGATTCAATAGTGAATAATCATTGTCATGACTAATTGCAACTGTCACAATTGTAAAGGTAGAAGCTTTGTAACAAAAACAGAGGAGTGGTTAACCTTACAGTCCAGAAACAGAGGACCCTAGGACCAGCAAGGGAGAAGAACACAAACAGAATGCGGGACCTTATCCAGAGAAGAAGCGATGCCAGAGAATGAGGTAAAGATGACGACATGGATAGGGAGCGGCTGAGGACTCTAGATTCAAGGGAAGAGAGGGGCTAAGAGCTGGTAGCCAGGAGGCAGACTTGCAGAATGTGCCCTTTGGAGGTGTAAATTATTATATATTTGTTGTTGTTGTTAAGTGCCATCAAGTCAATCCCGACCCGTAGCGACCCTGTATAGGGTTTCTGAGGAGCAGCTGGTGAGCTTGAACAGTTGACTTTGCAATTCAAACGGCTTTGCAGTCTGGCACATTAACCCACAGCACCACGCCAGGACTCCATCTTTACAGGAGCAGTAAACCTTATCTTTCTCCCACAGAGCGCCTGGTAGGTTTGAACTGCTGAACTTGTGGTTAGCAGCCCTGCTCATAATCCACTACATTACCAGGACTCCTTTTTTTGAGTCATAAAAATTCATAAAAATGGGGAATTAAGACAACTACATGTTATTTAGATTATAAGTAAACACAGCCTCATGTAAAAATTTAAATTAATGCATGTTAGGCCATGTCTCAGCATTTCTTAAGCAGAAAGAACTGAAAAAAATTTCAGGCCTCAACTAGCAGTACTGAAGAATTCTAAGGGAGTCCTGGTGAGGCTCTGTGGGTTAATGCGCCAGACTGCAAAGCCATTTGAACTGCAAGGTTGGCAGTTCAACCTCACCAGCTGCCCCTCGGAAACCCTATACAGGGTCACTATGGGTCGGAATCAACTCAATGGCACTTAACAACAACAAGGGCAACATATTGAATGATGCAGAAAGCATCAAAAGAAGATGGAAGGTATACAGATCACTGTACCTAAAAGAAATGGTCAACGCTCAACCATTTCAAGAGGTAACATATGATCAAGAACCAATGATACCAAAGAAAGAAGTCTACACTGAAGACACTCACAAAGAACAAGGATCCAGGAATTGATGGAACACAAACTGAAATTTTTAACTAAACTGAAACAGCACTGGAGGCCCTCAATTATCTATGCCAAGAAATTTAAAAGACATCTACATGGTCAATAAATTGGAAGACACTCATATTTATGCCCATTCCAAAGAGAGGTGACCCAATGGAATGTGGAAATTGTTGGACTATATCTTTAATATCACATGCAAATATAATTTGCAGATCATTCAAAAGTGACGGCAATAGTATATTGACAGGGGACTCAGAAACTCAGACCTGAAATCAGAAGAGGAAATTGTGGTGTTGGTGTTGCTGAACCGTGGAACTGGTTCTAACTCAAAGCATCCTTGCGTAGAGTTTCTGAGGCTGTAAATCTTTACAGGAGCAGAAAGCCTCATCTTTTTCCTGCAAAACAGCTGGCAGTTTCACACTGCTGACCTTGAGGTTAGCAGCCTGACTTGTAACCACTACTGTACCAGAGCTAGAAGAGGAAACAGAACCAGGGATATCACTATAACATCAGATGGATCTTGGCTAAAAGCAGAGAATCAAAGAGAGATGTTTACTTGGGATTTACTGACTATGCAAAGTTTTCAGCTGTGTGGCTCATGACAAATTATGGATAACATTGAGAAGAATGAGTATTCTGGAACACTTAACTGTGCTCATAAGAAACCTGTACACAGACCAAGAGGCAATAGTTCAAACAAAACAAGGGTTGCTGAATGGTTTAAAATCAGGAAAGGTGTGCACCAGGGTTGTATTCTTTCACCATATTTATATGCATTGAATAAAGAGTGGCTAGTGGATGTGAACCATTGACAATATCGTTTTTAGTCTTGTACTTATCCAGGGTGCCATATATTAGACATGTTGTTGTTATGTTTCATTGAGTCAGTTCTGACTCATAGCAACCCAATATAGGGTTTCTAAAAAGCAGCTGGTGAGTTTGAACTGCCAACCTTGTGGTTCAAACCTTATCCTATAGCACCACACCAGGACTGCTATATTGGACATAAGAGACATTGATAAAATAATAAGAATTATATAGGAGTGAAGTTGTTTAAAACTTAATAATGCAACACTAAGTGTGTGTTCTTTCATTCATACTTCATCTATTGTAGGCAGTTTTGTGGTTAAGCACATAGACTGAGGTAGGAAAATACTTGAATTCAAAAGTTTAGCTCTAACTAGCTGTGTCTATTGGGCAATGTAACTCTTTTGTACCTCAGTTTTTATCTAAAGTTGTTGTTGTTAAGTGTCATCGAGTCTGTTACAACTCATAACTACCCTGTATAGGGTTTCCAAAGCTTTAAATCTTCATGGGAGCAGAAGCCTCATCTTCCTCCAGTGGAGCAGTTCGGTTCTTATTGTATAAGAGCCACCGCTCTCCTTACATAAAGTAGGCTAATGATAGAGTCCTGGTATGTTGCTATGGGTTTATGCCCTGGACTGTAAGGTCGGTTTGAAATGCAAGGTCAGTGGTTCAAGCTCACCAGCCATTACTCGGAAACCCTATACAAGGTAGTTATGAGTCAGAACTGACTTGATGGCACTTAATGACAACAATAATATACCTGTGTGTGGTGTTCTGGTGTGGTGACATAGGATCAGCACTTGGCATCCAGGTCGATTTGAACCAGAAGACTGGCTATTCAAACTCACCAGTCGTTCCTTGGAAACCCTATACAGGGTCATTATGGGTTGGAACCGACTCAACAGCACTTAACAACAATAATATACCTAGGTCATAGAGTTATTGTGATGATTAAGACAATAGTTATTAAGTATGTAATCAATAATTGTTAGATCATTATGATGATCATTCTATGCAAGGCCTTTTGTAAGGAAAGCTAACATAATAGCAGTGTGACCATTTAATATTTTCTTGGTTTTCCCTCTACCAGTTCATTGTATTGATCATGATTAGTAGTCAATCAAGCTATGATTTTTTTTTTTTTTCCTATTTTCTTTTGAGGGGAAGGATCTGGGTAATATTCATCCATTATCAGAAAACTAAAGCTTTGTTTGTTTTTTTTAAATAATACTATGTTATGAAATTTACTCATGATCTATATTAAATCTTCAATTAATCAGTTATCTTTACTGCTGTCTTTGTGATAAGATGGAATTCTGGTGTGGCACTGTGGGTTAATGTGCCAGACTGTAAAGCTGTTTGAACTGCAAAGTCAGCAGTTCAAGCTCACCAGTGGCTCCTTGGAAACCCTATACAGGGTCGCTCTGGGTCAGAACCCACTTGACAGCACTTCGTAACAACAACATGTGATAAGATACAACAACCACTGTTGTTATTTAATATAGGGATTTAGTTCTGCTGGTTGAAAAGCAACTTCTGAATATGTATTCCTGCTATGTGAAATTCCTGCAACCATGGAACCAGTCCCATAGCAAAAGTGTCCAGGTAGTCTGCCTGAAAGCTTTACTTGTTTTGATCTGGTACTGGTTTGAGGAGATTGGAGCATTCCCAGTGGCCACATCCAGGACCTCACTGGGTATTTACCTTTAACACAGAGATGAGTCAGGCAAGGTAAATAAAACTAAAAGTCCCCAAATATGGGGCTTTTTGTTTTAATGGATGCACAGCTCTTCTGAATATATACTTCAGTTTTGTGATTTCCTAGTTGTAACACTGTTGTAAATTTTGGATCCATCATATAGCAAATAACTTGGCAAACTTTGAGCAAATGTTTGGCAAAATATGTTTTTGCCCAAAAAACAGGCATGTTCCTCTACTCAGTTTTGCAAGTTCTGTGCTATTCATATAGGACAGCTGTGGGGACCATCATAAAGTTTTGCTTTCATTCAGTATTGGCTACAGGAGAATCTGTCCCAAGAACAGATGCATCCAGAGGGAATCTCTACAAGGACCTCTCTTGGGAAAATCCAAACTCAATACATGATGAAAGGGAAAGGCAGCCAACTCTAGAATGTCATCAGCTTTTCCTCCAAAGAATATTTGTGATCCATTCCAAAAGGGAAAGAAATGAGTCTGTGTTGGCCTGAAAAGTTTCAAATATCATCAGAGGTGACATCCAGGCCACTGAAAGGAATGTCTCAGATGAGGTCAATTAAAACCAAATTTCCTCATAGAGGTCCTTAGATCCAAATCTCTCATGAAAACATTTCTGTACCAGGTCTGTTGGAAATGGAGCTTCCTGAAATGCTGCTCTACAGAATATAGGCTATCTCCAGACATGCAAGCTATGTTGGAGGCAAATGAGACTACGTTTTTTTTTTAAAAAAAAAAATTAATATCAGCTCACATGGCAATGAAAAATCAATGCATAACCCATGCAAGTTTGTTTAATACATTTTGTTCAAAAACTCTACACAAACAAGCTATTGTAACTTCAAAAATGAAAAAAAAAAAATCAAAAAACTAATTTCATTTACTAAAAGTTCTTTAGCATTATACAACTAGTGCAACTGGTACTGCTAAGCATATGGCTCCACCATGTGGATGAGCCTCTGCAAATAACATTGACAATAATTTTTGAAAAAGAAGATGGAGGAGGTCAAAATTAGAATGAATATAAGAGATTAGAGATCAAACTCTCTGTTTTATACAAGAGAAATGAGAACCAGAGAGGTTAAATTATTTACCCAAAGTCACACAACAATTCCAAGACTAGAACCTTGGGGTTCTTATTAAAGTATTGCTTGAACGAATTCTTCTTGTTGCTGTTGTTTTTAGGTGCCATCAAATCAGCGCCGACTCAAAGCAACCTTATGCACAACAGAATGAAACACTGCCTGGTCCTGCACTATCTGCACAATGTTGTTATGTTTGAGTCCATTGCTGCGACCTAGCACTGGGCCAATCCATCTCATTAGGGGTCTTCCTCTTTTTCGTTGACCCTCCACTTTGCCAAGGAAGGTGTCCTTCTCCAAGAATTGTACCCTCTTGATAATATATCTGAGGTGTGAGTGACAAAGTCTCGCCATCCTGGATTCATAAATTCACCCATTCAGTCATTTCAGTGATCAAATAATTAGATTAAGCACCTGAAATGGGGATTGCTTTTTTTTTTTCTTAATACTATAAATCCCCTTCCCTCTTGTTGTTGTGAAGTGCCATTGAATCAGTTCTGACTCTTAGTGACTCTGTATAGGGTATCTGAGAAGCAGCTGCTTAGTTTGAATCGCCGACCTTTCAGTTCAAACCAACATTGCAGTCGAACACTTATCCTACAGTGCCACACTCTTTCTACTTCATTGGAATTCAGGGGTTCAGATCCCTTACCATATTAGGTAAACGTGGTAAAGCAGAGCCCCACTTCCCTTTAGATAACTGGAAGAGATATCCATTTATTTTCTCAACTAAGATGCAGACATGTGACTTGTTAGCCAAAAAGATGTTCTATACTGTGATTTTGGATCTGTAAAGAGAGACAGAATAAGGGCAGTTAGAGGAGTTAAGCTCAGCCACAGTAGTAATAGGTGTCCATGCCAACAACCGAAGTCGTAATGCATTACTAGTGCGTTGTCCTGACCAGGTTGTTCCTGAGACATGAGTTTAGCTACATTCCATGCTGCCCAGACTCTAATTCCAACCCATTTCCTGAGCTTGTCTCTTTAGACCTCTTATGGATTATCTGACAGTTGCTATGAGTTGGACCTGACTCCATGGCACTTAACAACAGCAACTATGGATTATCTGAGTCAACCCATATTTTTCCCAAGCAATACTTTTCTGAGTCCAGTTACAATCTGTTTCTGTTGGACAGCTAGTATCTTGGTTTAAATAGCAATTGTTACCAATTAACCAGAATAAAGGTTTTGATCTAACTGAATTGGAGCTGAAGGAATTTTAAATCCTTAAAACCAGACAGTAGTTTAACTAGTAAAGAACATTTGCTTTGAACATTGTGCCTAATATCTGACGCACAGATCTGGGATGTTGAGGAAGGGGGAATTCTGATAGATCCCTTATAGTAGGCCCAGAATATGAGTATATTTATTGGTAAATTATATGTTAACTACAAGACCTTCAGTGTGGATAAGGTGACCCACTCTGTGGATGTAGTTCAACCTATATGAGCCAATAAACTCAAGAACTAAATATTCATCGTTGTTCAATGATGGTTTCAATAACATGGAATTCTCATCAATGACAACTCTGTCTACAGCCTTGATGAATCCGCCATTATCTAGTAGCAGTAACCCATCCATGAGCTGTTTATAAACATTATTCCTTGAACGACCAAAGAAATATTTGGTGTCAAGTTTTCTATGTAAGATGCCTTACTGTCTTTTGCAATTAAGTTAAACTTTATTTATAGAAAATAAAAGTAAATTCAGAATAAATAAATATTAATTATTCTGGATTTACTTTTACTTTCCCTGATAATTTTCTACCATTACACTGCAGTTGTTGTTAAATTCCATTGAGTCAGTTCTGAAGAGCAGCTGGTGAGTTTGAACTACTGACCTTGCGGTTAGCAATCCAGTCATTACACTATCTGTAGATTAATTAGCTGTCTTATGTAAGCCTGTGATATTCTATGCAAAATTATTTAAATTTATAGAAACATGTTTTAGAGAAACAAGTAAGGTAATGGTCAATGTTCAAGGGTTCCATTGACATTATTGTGTACCCTATTACTCAGAATCAGAAAGTTATTGAAATCACCTCACTTGAACTCATCTGAGGGTCTACAACTTGGGAGTGAGATGCTACCCTGCAGGATATGATATATGCTCTTAATGAATGATCATCACTAGGAGCTCTTTTTCTCTTTAACCAGAATAGATAGATCTGTAATCCTCATGTTAGAGCTCTAGATGGGGGTCCTCAGTTGCCAATTATTTTCTTTCTTTCTTTTTGTCTCTGTATTATGATAGCACAGCACCAAGATAAAAGAGATTCTGTTACCAGGGGACATAATCATACTCCATTGAATTGAAAGCTAAGGCTGTGCTTGGTCAATTTGAGTTCTTCATGGCATATGTAAACAGGTTAAATAAATAAATGACATAGAATATTGTTTCAGTTGTTACTATGGATGTTGAGGGGATTGGTGTTAAGCAGAGTGAAAAAGTCTAAGTGGAACCCAGGAGGTCACTTGGCACTGTGGGATAATGCACTGGACTGTAAGGTTGATTTGAACCACAAGGTCCATGGTTCAAACTCACCAGCCACTCCTTGAAAACCCTATACAGGGTTGCTATGAGTCAAAGGCACTTAACAGCAACAATAACTGCCATGCTTAAGGGGCAAATTTCAATGAGAGAATATTGTAAGCTGATTCAAGCAAGGCCAGTGGGACTCAGATACCTCACCATATTAGGTTAAAAAAAAAAAAAAATCCTGTACCATTATGATTCTGACTGAGGGAAAACAAAACTTCACTTTAGAACGGGAGTCATAAATATCAGATGAAGAACAAATCCATAATTACCCATATTTCCTTTTCTCTCCCCCCATATTTCCTTTTTGCTACATCATGCTAACTTTGATTTTGGTGTTGTTGGCAATCAGGAATTCTGACTGATATAGTATCTTCATTGTTGATCCATTCTTTCTGGAAAATGATAAAACAAAAGACAAAATTCCAACTTTAAGTGTATAAATTTTGAAATTTATTTATATTGATTTTAGTTAATTTGTATCACCCAAACCAATCATTTAGCTCTGGAAAGGAGTATTTTATTTTAAGTAAATGGGCATATAATAAATTTCAAAATACAGTTTGATTGAAGCCTTTGATTAAGCCATGGCTTAACCTAGAGAGGTTCTCATTCTTGGATTATATAGTTGCAGAGATTGTACCTGGGAAATTATTGATTTTTAGGTAGTATTTTTTTATTAAAAATATTTCTCAGCTTCACATAAAATCTTTCTTGTTTGAACTATAAGAATGATATTTCAGCTAGTCTCATAAGCATTCTTGATAATATAGCAATTAGGGCTAGAACTAGAGCATCTGTGAGTAAATTATATTAAGTATCTGATTTTGGAGGGGAGAAAAAAGTCAATGTTTATTTCTTAGCATTTACTATTATTTTAATATATTAAAATAAAATACACATATTTTGCATTTTAGAAAATTATAATCAGTTATAGAATGGAACGAAGCATTTTGAAATGTTAAAGTTATTTTCCATAGACTAGGAAAAATAAATTCTAGAAGCTTTGGATAATACAAAGAAAATAATATAATGATTTGGAGTTATTAAAGCCTTTCAAAATAAGTTGGTGGCTATGTAAGAATATGATTTCAGTGTTTACAGAGTAATTTATTACAGATTAATGTTCAATTATGACCCTGGAATGACTTACCAAAGACGTTTTAAGCATAGCCAAACATTTTTGCATAAATTAAACATGATCTAATTGAGTGTTGCATTAAGCACTACACCACTGTTGATTCATGTGGAAATCACAGAAATTTCACTCATTACTACCCTTTCACTGTGGATTAATGTAGATGGCACAGGTATTTTCATGAAAATCACACTGTAAACTAACATTAATGTACCATTTTAAAGGTTGAAATAGAGTTTTTCAAATCTCATCCTCATTTTTATGCAGATTCATATATTGGAATTTTATTTATAAATAAGTAACATTTGGACTGCTTAAAATAAAACCATACATTTAAATCGGATCATTTTCCTATGCCAATTTTTAAAGTTTAGCAATATATCAATTATTACCTTTTAAGAAATAATGTATTTCTATAGTCATCCATTTTCTATATATCATAAAAATAAATTAGATAAACTGCTTTATTATTTTGTTTTTTTTGGCATTTCCTGATTATCACACAAACTCTTAGTCTCTGTCTCTTTGTCTTGCTATCTGTCTCTGTCTATATGTCTGTCTGTCTGTCTCTATACACACACACACACACACACACACACACATATATATATATATATAATGTATTGAGTCCTGGTGTGGCACTGTGGGTTAATGCGCCAGACTGCATAGTCAATTTGAAACGCAAGGTCGCTGGTTCAAGCTCACCAGACACTCTTAGGAAACCCTATACAGGGTCTCTGTGGGTGGGAACCGACTTGAAAGCATTTAACAGCAGCATCTATCTATCTATCTATGTATCTATTTATCTACTGTTGTTAAGTGATGTAGAGGCAATATCGACCCTTAGCGACCCTGTATAAGGTTTCCAAGGAGCCTCTGGTGAGCTTGTACCACCAACCTTGCAGGTCAAATGGCTTTGCAGTCTAGCACATTAACCCACAGCGCCACCCCAGGAATAAGTATAAATGTAAATATAAATATAAAGTTGTTGTTAAGTACTGTCGAGTTGATTCCGACCCATATAGCGTTTCCAAGGAGCAGCTGGTGATCTTGAACTACTGACCTTGTAGTTCAAATGACTTTGTAGTCTGACGCATTAGCCTACAGTGCCACACCAGCATTTTATATATATATATACACACACACTCATACAGATAAACCAAAATCAAACTCATTGACATCGAGTTGATTCTGACTCACAGCTACTCTATAGGCTAGAATGGACCCATAGGCTTTCCAATATTGTACATCTTTCTCTCATGGTTGTTGCTATTGTTAAGTGCTTGTCAAGTGGGTTCTGACTCATAGCAACCCTGTATCAGGTTTCCAAGGAGCAGCTTGTGAGTTTCAACTACCTACCTTGTGGTTCAAACTGATCTTGCGGTCCAGTGCTTTTCCTTCATGGAGCAACTGTTAAATTTTAGCAGTCAATCTTTCAGTTAGTAGCTGAGTGTTTTACCACTGCACCACTAGGGCAGGCTTTCTGTTAATCTCTCTTTCCCTCTAACTTCCTTTGTATTTGATCTCACAGCGACCCTGTATAGGGTTTTCTTGGAGCGACTAGTGAACCTTCTGCTCCCGTAAAGATTTACAGCCTCAGAAACACTATTCAGGGTGGCTATTAGTTGGAACCCACTTGATGGCACACAACCACCACTACCACTGGTATTTAAAAAATATAGAGAATAATTAATTTAAAATGTTAATCAGGGTTTATCAACAAAGCATAGGAAAAAATTAAATGTGGAGAATTTTGGTGGAGACAGGAGTGAGACTGAATTCCAAAAAAAATGCTCTTGCTAGAGATGAACCACAATTTGGCTCCAAGCTCTCCAGCAGCCAGATATTCCTTAAATAGCTTGGCGCTGTCTTCACACACAAGCCAAAAACTGATCTGAATGCCCTTGAGGCTATTCAACCTTGCTTAGTAAAGTATAAGAAGATTACAAGTAGACTGTGCTTTACACAATGAATTTGTTACTGAGAAACTGTATGGAAATAGAAAATTTGCACATGGATTCATGTTATAAATGCACTAGTGATGGGGTCATAAAATAGTTCCTTTTGAAGAAAACCTGCTAGTTTACTCTGTGTAACATTGAACTGATAAACTTATTTCCTTATGCATTTAGAATTTTTTAATATTGTTTTATGAGGAGTCAATATGTAATATTGTGGTGATGTTCTTTCATCTCAGTATCTTGCTAGTAGAAATAGTTAATGTATACATTCGATTTTGAATTCAGGAAATGATTTTGGTCTATATGTGAAAACCTCTAACTCTATTTAGTTTAGATTATGTTTCATTGTCTTGGTTCAATTTTCTGTGCTTATGGGGCAATCTGCACATCTAGATTTTTTTAATGCAGTGCACATATATTTAAAGATAAAAGTACACACATATATAACTGTATTCAGTGATATCCCTAACATTTACCAGTTATTGTCTACTATGGTGAATAAATATTATTTCATGATGACTTGTTGTTGTCAGGTGCCATCGAGTTGGAACCGACTCATAACGACCCCATGTACAGCAGAACGAAACAATATCCGATCCTGGGCCAACCTCGCTACCGCTGCCACACTTGATGCCATCAATGATGCCACCTGGCCAACCCATCTCATTAGGGGTCTTCTCCTTTTTCTCTGACCCTCCACCTTACCCAACATGACATCCTTCTCCAGCGATTGTTTCCTCTGGACAGTATGCCCAAAGTATGATAGAGAAAGCTTAGCCATCCTGGCCTCCCAGGAGCACTCTGGCTGCATTTCTTCCAAAACAGATCTATTGGTTC
>NW_006408617.1:4587948-4592436 GCF_000296735.1 Chrysochloris asiatica
CAATGATATCTCTCGTTCCACGGCCTCTTCTGAATCCAGCTTGAACCTCTGGAAGTTCTCTGTCAATGTATGATTGTAGCCGTTTCTGTATTATGATGGTTTAAAATATCTTTATTTATTTAAAAAAATTGCTTTTACTAAAATACATATTTTTTTGTGATTCTTGGAATAAAATCAATCACATTTACTACAGACTTTACACCTAGAATGGGACTAAGAGATGAGGCACTAATTTCCAATCTTGCAGGTTAAGAGAGCAGGATGAAGAGATGATAAAGCTTTGCTTCCTCTTGTATCCCAGGTTCCTGCATTTTGCCAAATGATTAATAGTTGCTCAGTGAATATTGTTCAATGAAGGCCTGAATATTTGCTTATTATTCCATAATGACACTCCTCCGACACTCAGTTAGGATGGTTTAAATATGCTTCTCAGGGGCACTAAGATGTCACCTGAGGAAACAAAGGAATCACCACAGTGTCAAACTCCCATTTTCAAAAGCATAATTTTCTGTGCTTTTCAAGTGTGAAAAGATCGAGGTCAAAACATAGAGTAAAATTAGAATCCTTGCCTATAATCAAGACTTCATGACAAAATTAAAAGCCCATTTTATATTAATATTTATTAAGTTGACATATGCTTTAGAGCAAAGATTTACTTGGGGTAAAATGTTTCCATATGAATAACTCAGAAAATTATTAACCACTTGCAACACAAAATGACGGTATAACTATTTCAGACAGACTAAATCAGCGGATATCTAGCTAATTTACTGCAACATGACTGAAAAGCATAAATACTATTATATTCAACTATGGAACGAAACTCTATACCAGTTGTCTAGACTCAATTCTAACTTATGGGCAGCCCATGTGAGTCAGAGTATAACTCTGTTCCATACGGATTTCCATGCCTCATTTCTCAGAAGCAGATCACCAGCCTTGTCTAACAACAGGTGAAAAAGAAATTAATTTCCCAGGAAGCATCTATTTATACTACCAAAGAAGAGAATTCTGTACTCTGGTAGGAGTGAAAGAAAAAGAGTTTTATTGAGAAATCATATGGCTTGAGCTGGACAGTGCTAAGTAAAACTACAAAGCTCTCCACAGATCAAGCAAAAAGAAGGGTCTATATACAAAAAGAATAGAGAAAAGGCAGGGGGTTTATGATTGATAATACAATTAAAATCATCTGCACGCTGGCTATAAATTTTAGTTTAATCAACTTTTAGAAAAGACAAAGGTATCATTTTCAACACAATCTCCTTTCCTTTCAATACACTTTGTCCATCTGTCAACAAGCTTTCATATTCCCTTACTAAAATATGTTTTAGGCTGAGCTGTGAGGCACGAATGCATGGCTATATTCACTTCTTCATCAGACGTGAATCTTCATCCTCCAAGGGCTGCTTTCTAGGAGAACAAACAGGTGAAATTCTGACGGAGAAAGTTCGGGAACATGAGGATTATGCTTTTTGCAGAGTTTCAACTGTGTAGGCAGAGGTGTGTGGATGTGTATTGTCATGCAAGATCACAATAAACTTGGATAGCAGTCCTCTGTGTTTAATCTGAAGTTTAGGCTTCAGCTCTTAAGTGAGCATCTCATTGTAATGATTCAATTATTGATTGTTGAATCTTATCCCTGATAGTGTTCCAATACTGGTGCTTGAAAATCCCAGAAATCTGTAAGCATCTATTTTCCAGCTAATGGCTGACTTTTTGAAGTTTTTCGTGGTTTGTGACTGAGGAGGTTTCCATTCCATACTCTGCTATTCATTCTCGGGTTTGTAGTAAGGAATCCATGTCTCATCATCAGTAATGATTTTTTTTAGTTTTTAGTGTGAATTGAGTGATAGTTTACAGGGAAGATCATCAGTTTTATATTCAACAAATCATATACTTTGTTTCATTACAATGATTACAATCCCCTCCATATACCATCAATTAGCAGTGTTTCTCTCTATTCACTTTAACTCTGCCTCCATCTCTGGTGTTGCTGCTTCTCTGGATAAGGTCCCGCATACTGCTTGGGCTCTTCTCTCTTAATGGCCCTAGAGTCCTCTGTTTCTGGACTATAAGATTAACTGCTCCCCTGTTTTTGCTACGAAACTTCTATCTTTACAATTGTGACAGTCACAACTAGTCATAATAGCAATTAATCACTATTGAATATTAAGAATCTTATCCCCATCTCTTTTCACCAGACCCATCTAGACAAGATGAAAACTATTCAGTGGGGACTCTATCTTCCTCTGCACACTCTTAAACTAAACTCCCTCATGAAAACTTGTAAGCCAGTCATTTAATGCCTTTATCACCCCCTCATTTTAGGCAGCCAATGTCTAAGTTGCCTGTCCCTATCTACCCTGTGTACAGAGGGGATAGCATTAATACTTGATGTGAAGACTCCTTTCCTCTCCATTGGTATTTAGAGTTACTACTTCCATGTGTATAGGTTAAGTTCATCAAATTGTAGCAATTTACCCTCGTTTCCACTATAAAAAAATGTTTTTTTTTCCTTTGAATTTTCCTCTAGTCAAGTTCTGATTATCAAGCCATCAAAGCTAGGTCAAATGAGTACTCTCTGCAAGTTTGGGTGTTCTTGTGTGACTCCTCTCACTTCATATCAGTTGGATGCTTCACACTCTGCTCTAGACCTCTATTGCTATGTCCTTGTCCATGGGCTCAAGTGTCCGCAGGTCTCATCACACTTTGGACCAACTAGCCTGTACTCTTCTCTCTCTCATCTCCAGGTCAATGGGAGTCAAGGAACCATGGTTGAACTCAACACATTTCTTCATTGCTGCCTTTTCCCCTCTTCCACTCACCAATAGACCAACATGGGCACCAGCAAGTTTACATGCCTGCTCATGTATTCCCTTTGAGTTTCAGTCTTAGAGAGGGGTTTGTTCTGAAGGAACTTGTTTGCTTGCCTTGATGGCTTCCCAGTGAACTACTTGCTTATTCTTGTAGTAGCCAGTCATACAGACTCTTTTGTTTTTCTTGATCATCTTTCTTTGAAGATGTATCTTCTGTTGCACTAGCTGTTCCAGGCTGGTCTGCTTGTCCTTTTAGCGGGGATGTCACACCTCAGAATGTTCTGAATGGGACTCAGTTCAGGATTCCACCTACGGCACTATCCTCTGAAAGGCTCTACAAGAGGCCTACTAACTGGGTTAGTTCTAGAACTACTTTTAGGTATTCCAATCAGTTATAGGCTGAAGGCAGGCTTACAAGTTTTCTCTAATCGTTTCCCAAAATACCTTTATTTTCCACTCAAGTGTCTATTTTACAATAGTAGGCAAGTGAAATCCATATTCATAAGACAGTCAAACATCTTATTGTTATTTCCTTTTCAAACTATGCCTAGACCCCTGTATCACAGAGCCCTGTTGTTCCAAGATTGAGCATGCATCACTATTTACCCCTGTCACACTTAGGTCATGCAAACCTGTCTCAGTGTTCCCCCTTCTACCTTGTTCTTCCACCTCCTCTTCCTTCTTGTATTGCCCTACACAACACCTGAACTATGATGTGTATACCCACTACCCTGTGTTCTACCATCAACTCCTTCGACCTCCCATAAACCCCTAACCCCAACCCCGCCATTGTGGTTACCTTATATTCCATTAACTTTTCCCTCCATTTAAGACAGTCTGTTTCATTCTATAATCTACCTGACCTTTTCACCACCTGGATCTCTGTTCCTCTGTGTTTACCTTCTTTCACATTGTAATTGTTTTGACCATAGACTGACCTCCCAGAGTCTCTGAATTCGTTCTTATAGTTTTAGTCTGTTCTCGACTCTTCAATTTGTTGATTGAGTTCTAGGTGATGCTGCCACGTACATCAATCTCAGTTTGTTGTCTGTTCTTGTTGGTTCTCAGTCCACAGAACTCTCTGTAGGATGTTTTTCATTGCAGTGTTGGTTTTGGAAAAATCCCTTAGATTCTGTTTATCCTGGAATGTTTTAATTACACCTTTGTTTTTGATTGACAGCTTTATTGGGTAGAGGATTCTTGGTTGGCAGTTTTCTTTCTTTCAGAGTTTTATATATGCCTCCCCATTGCCTTCTTGCCTGCATGGTTTCTGTTGAGAGATCCAAGCTTAATCTGATTTGCTTGCCTTTGTATGTTACACTTCTCTTTTCCCTGCTGCTTTCAGGATCCTCTGTCCTTATCTTTTATTTTGGAGAACTTGATTTTTATATGTCTTGGTGATTGTCTTTTAGGATCTATCCTTCCTGGGGTTTGTTGAGCTTCTTGAATGCTTATCTTTTTGCTTTTCAGTATGTTAGGGGAATTTTCTTCCAGCAGCTCTTCAACTCTCTCCTCTGTGGACTTGTGTGATTCTTCCTGTTCTGGAATGTCAATAATTCTTAAGTTATTCCTCTTCATGTTGTCCAACATGAATCTTAGGCCTTCTTCAGATTTTTTTATCCTTTTTTGTGCTTGCTCTTCTATCTTAGTAGTGTTGAGAGATTTATCTTTC
>NW_006408617.1:4592866-4599192 GCF_000296735.1 Chrysochloris asiatica
ACTCTTCTTCTTTTGTCTCGTTGGTTCTGTCAGGCATCTGTGGCTGCTCTGATCCTTCCCCCATCTGGTCTTGCCCAAGATGGCTGCTCAGGGAGCTGCTGAACACCTTGGATTAGATAGCACTGGATTTCTTGCTTCAGCTACAAAGTCCACTAGCTGTAAGCTTTCCAACTTTCTAAATATTCCTTTATATGTGGTTCAGAGTTCTGGGACCATCCCCTGAGCCTGCTTGGTCCAATATTCTGTGTTGTTGCTGACAGAGCTCTTCACTGAACTTCTACGTTATCCACTATCTTGTTTGTTCTCTCTCTTGTAGTAGTATTTTATAGTTTTCTTTTTATGTGTCCTGTGTTTCTCTGGTTACATTTAAACCTAAATATTTGATCTTTTGGATGGCTATTATAAATTGTATTGCTTTCCTAATTTCCTTTTCAGTGTTGTTATTATTAGTATAGAGGAATCCAACTGATTTTTTTTATGTTCATCTTGTACCATGCCACTTTGCTGAATCTTTCAATGAGTTCTAGTAGTTTTTTTGCTGAGTCTGTGAGGTTTTTTTATGTATGGGATCATATCATCTGGAAATAGAGAGTTTTACTTCCTCTTTGCCAATTTGGATGACTTTAATTTCCCTATCTTGTCATATAGCTCTGACTAAGACTTCCAAAATAACATTGAATAGGAGTGAAGATAAAGGGCATCCTTGTCTGGTACTTGTTCATAAGGAGAAGGCTTTCAGTTTCTCTCCATTGAGAGTGATGTTAGCTGTTGGTTTTGTATATATGCTCTTAATTATGTTGAGGAATTTCCTTCCAATTCCTACTTTGTTGAGTGTTTTTATTAGGAATGGATGTTGGATTTTGTCAAAAGACTTTTCTACATCAATTGATATGATCATGTGTTTCTTTTCCTTTTTCTTATTTATGTGGGGGAATACATTGGTTTTCTAATGTTGAACCATCCTTGAATCCCTGATATGAATCCCTCTTGGTCATGATGTATTATTTTTTTTATGTGTTGTTGAATTCTGTTGGCTAGGCTTTTGTTGAGAATTTTGGCATCTATATTTATGAGGAATATTTGTCTATAATTTTATTTCTTTGTAATGTTCTACCCTGATTTTGGTATGAGGGTTATATTTGCTTCATAAAATATATTAGGACATTTTCCGTCCTCTTCTATATTCTGGAATAATTTGAGTAGAATTTGTGAAGTAATGAATTTTTAAAAGAAGCTTTTAAACTGATTGGAATACTTAAAAGTTGTTCTAGAATTTACCCAGTGAAATAAGCCTCCTGTGCAGCCTTTGCAGTGTATAGGACCTTAGGTGGCATCCTGAGCCCTATCCAGAACCTTCTGAGGTGGGACATCCCCACTAGAAAGGACAAGCAGACCAGCCTGGAACAGCAAGAGTGACAGAAGATACATCTTCAAAAAGAGATCATCAGGAAAACCCCAAAACAAAAATGGCAATATGATTGGCTACTACCAGAATAAGCAAGTTGTTCCCCAGGAAGCCATCAAGGCAAGCGATCATGTTCTTTCAGGAAAAACCACCCTCTAAGACTGAAACTCAAAGGGAACACATGAGCAGGCATGTAAGTTTGCTGATGCCCTCTTGGTCTACTGGTGAGTGGAAAAGAGGGAAAGGCAGCAATGAAGAAATGGGCTGAATTCAACCATTTTCCACAGACTCCCATTGACCTGGAGATGAGAGCGAGAAGAAGGGCTGGTTGGTCCAAAATATAGTGAGACCTGGAGACACCTGAGCCTATGGACAAGGATGTAGCCACAGAGGTCTAGAGCAGAGAATGAAGCATCCAACTGATATGAAGTAAGAGGAGTCACACAAGAACACCCAAACTTGCAGATAGTACTCATTTGACCTAGCCTCAATGGCTTGATAATCAGAACTTGACTAGAGGAAGATTAAAAAAAAAAATATTTTGATAATGGAAACGAGGGTAAATTGCTACAATTTGATGCACTTGACGACCTATTCTCATGGAAGTAGTAACTCTAAATGCCAATAGAGAAGGAAGGAGTCTTCACATCAAGTATCAATGCTACCTCCTCTATACACAGGGTAGATAAGGATGGGCAACTTAGACATTGGCTACCTAAAATGAGGGGCAATAAAGGCATGGAATGACTGGCTTACAAGGTTTCAAGGGAGAGAGCTTAGTTTAATAGTGTGTGGGGAAAGAAAGAGTCCCCACTGAATAGATTTCATCTTGTCTAGATGGGTCTGGTTAAAAGAGATGGGGCTAAGATTCTTATGATTCAATAGTGATTAATTGTTATTATAGCTAATTGCGACCTGTCACAATTGTAAAAGTAGAGGTTTTGTAACAAAAATGGGAGTGGTTAGTCTTATAGTCCAGAAACAAAGGACCCTAAGATCATCAAGGGATAAGAGCACAAGTGGGATGTGAGACCTTATCCAGAGAAGTAACGAAACAAGAGATGGAGGCAGAGATGGGGACATGGAGAGAGGGAGCAGTTGAGGACTCTAGATTCATAGTAAGAGAGGGATTAAGAGCTGTTGGCCAGGAGGCAGACTTGTAGAATGTGTCCTTTGGTGGTGTAAATTATTAAATATACCCGAGTGTTTGAAAAAAAAGGGCTAAAGTGAACAGAGAGAAACATTGTTAGCTGATCGTACATGGAGGGGATTATAATCATTGAAATGAAACAAGGTGTATGATTTGTTTAATGTAAAACTGATGATCTTCCCTGTAAACTTTTACTCAATTCATAATAAAAACCATAAATTAAAAATAAATAAATAAAATAAGCTTTTACCTTTCTCTTATTTATCAGTCCAAATTTTGCTTGCAGATGTCCAAACACTTGTATTTATACTCTTCCATGAGTTGTTTCGGTATCCATCTCACACAAATTTACGAAACCCAAGTTTGTTGTGGATTATTTCATAGGCAAAGTTATGGCTTATTTGCAAATTATTTGTCACATAGTCTACTGTCACTCGTCTATTCAACAGAATTACTTCAAGTGCAGGTTCTATGTTGTTATCAGCTGTGGATGTGGATAGGTCTTTTAATATAACTGGAGTGTGGATAAGTTTTTACTCATCCTGAAAGATAAGATCAGCTTCACTATATGTTCTTTGAAATATAAAGCTAAGCCACTTGGCAAGTTAGTTATCACCTAGGTGATTAACATCAACTGGTGCCATTCATTCAGTTATACGTGGCTGTAGTCATGAGCACATTTCCCCCAGTAATAAATAGTTTACATCTTAACACATTCTTCCCATGAAAAAAATGGTTTACATCCTAGCTTTTTACTTTGTGAGAATCCATGTTGACTGTGTCATTCTTATGTCTAAAATGAGTGCCTTCCATTTGAAACGTTTCTTTTTACATTCCCTTTTAGATCAAGCTTCCTCTAGGGTTGCTGATCACACTTTCTTTGACAAACACTTTAAAACACACACACACACACACACACACACACAAAAAAAAACCTTGGTTAATTAAAATTATATTCTTTACTTTGCCAAGCCAATAGTCCTCATCTTCAGGGTGAGTGGGTTTTATGGAACACTTTTTAATGGACAAGCCTATATTTGAGGACTATTTCTCAAATCAAGACTGTAAAGTAGAGGTCAAGATGAAACATGCCAAGGGTGACAAAAGAGAGTTGATTAAATAGCATGATCAGTGGTGAAAGTTTGTAAAACCAACATAAATTTATGTGAAGGGTCAAATGGTTTTGAAGTACAGCATTTTGTGGATAAAATGCATTGAACTAAAGCAAAACAACATTTTATAATTACAATAATAGAAGTGCTGAAAAATAAAAAGAATCTAAAATAAAGAAGCCATTTTTTTCTACCATACATCCCAAAAGGAAAACCAACCAAACCTAAACCCTCTGCTATTGTGTCCATTCAGCCTCATGGAGACACTATAGAACAGTATAGGTTTTCAAGGTTGTAAATTTCTACAGAAACAGACTGCTACATTTTTCTCCCATAGAGTGGCAGTTGGGTTCAAATAATCAACTAACAATGACACACCTTAACCAATGTATCACCAAGGCTCCTTAAAGGAAAATCTATTATTTATATTAGTTAAGGAAGGAACAGGATTGTTAAGGTAAGGTGCTGCATACTGCATACAAAGAGTCTTCAAAAAGTTGTTGTAGAAAAAATGCATTATCTTTCAATTCCATTTTTCCATGAACTTTTTGAAGCTCCTTCATATTTTATAGCTGGTAAATTTGTGAAAGGGACACAATGTGAATCTCAGATTTAGAAGAACTAAGGGAAAGACTTTAATGATAAGTTTAAAGTTTCACAGAATATTTGCTATTTGACTCGTTGCTATTCCATTAGTTCTCTCTACTAGAACAGAAGACTCAGGATAGAATGAAAAGGACAAGGTATCCTTTGAAAAGTGGCAAAAACTCAACACGGTTCTTAGATGATTTGGCCTGTGAAATGAGTTGGCCCATTATTACAAGGAGATTTGGTGCTCGCTAAATCTTTATGCAAGAGTTTAAGAACTTTCTTTTTTACAAAGGCTGCAGTAGCTTGACAAGAGGAAAAGCCTTGTACTCAAAGACAAAATCTATAAATCACTACTAATACGTATTTATAAATGAAATCTAGTTGTCATTTAATCATAGACACAAAAGATAAAGAGCATCATCCAGCTAGGACTTGAAAGTGTTTTCCAGGATTGTAGCTAAGGAAAATAGGGCAATGAATGGAACATGTTCTTCAGTCTCAAACATTTTTCTCCCAATATTTTTTAATGTTTCCTTCATTGTATCTTGCCCCATGTGGGAACCTTCATATAAGGCTCACATCACAAAAATGTGCAGGAAATTGAGTAAATCAGCTTTCTTATTAGACCCATTCTACAATTTAGAAGACCCTCTGGTAGCATAGTGGTTATGAGTCAGGCTGCTAACCTCAAGGTCAGCAATTCAAAGCTACCAGCAGTTTTGTGAGAGAAAGATGAGGCTTTCTGCTTCTGTAAAGATTTACAGCCTCAGAAACCCTATACAGGGTGGCTGTGAGTCGGAACCGACTCAATGGCATACCATTACCACCACAATTTTGCAATAGAATCTTGGTAACAACCTGACTTTTTCCATGTCTTAATTTCATCTGCTTGGGCTAATTGTCGATGTTTAAATGTTTTTCTAAATTTAATTCATGAAGGTTGGAATTATCACTAGACACATTTGAGGTGTCACTTTATTATTCTTAAGTGCAGAAATCACTTTGAGAGGCAGGTTGTTTGCAATGTCAGTAAAATAATTTCCTCTAATTTCATTTTGGAGTATTCCTTTTGTATTTTTATCACACCAATTTTAAACAGGCATAATAAAGCATCTAGAAGGTCAGCTACTAAAGTTGCATTTTTGTGTGTGTGGCATTTCTAGAAGAGGTTACAGATTTACTTTGTGTCTATAATAGGCCAAAATCATGTGCAATTTCAAAATAATATACACCACCCATACAAATATGTCCATATTTTTCTGAAGCAATTCTCGAGGCTCTAATGAGAGCAATTAATTCAGCTTATTTAGCTGTAGTAGCTTCAGGGAGAGTCTGACTTTCAAGAATTTTAGGAGGTGTTGTAACAGTGTACCCCATCTTGGTACTAAGAACTAATCATGGTGGTGGTTGTGACTCATAGAAACCCTGCACAGGGTTTCTGAGGCTGTAAATCTTTATGGGAGCAGAAAGCCTCCCTCATCTTTCTCCTGTGGAGCAGCTGGTAGATTAGAACTGCTGATCTTTCAGTTAGCAGTCCAACAAGTAATCCACTATACCACCAGGGCTCCTTGAGGACTAGTAGGATTAGGTTTTAAATAAGAACCATCAACAAACAAAACTAAAGCAGGATTAGTTAAAAAGGTCTCTTTTAAGACTTTCCAGGGATGTAAAAAAGTTGCTCAGTCAGGTCTGGACAATCATGTTTAAGACAGTTGTTCTCATTAGTTGGGGGGAGAAGAGAAGCTGGGTTTAAACAGGACATAGAGTGTAGTCTACTGTTGATCACATCCTGGAAGAGATGAGCCTACTGGCAGAACCATGTTGTATCAAAGCAGAATTCAGTAAGGAGACACAGCTTGGAGCACATAGACATCTAAAAAGTTTCCTGTCACTACATCTGCTATAAGGAGCTCTGGTAGCGTAGTGGTTACGAATCGGGCTGCAAACCTTAAGGTCAGCAGTTCGAAACTACCAGCTGCTTCGCGGGAGAAAGATCAGGCTTTCTACTCCCGTAAAGATTTACACCCTCGGAAACCCTGTACAGGGTCGCTATGGGTCGGAACCGACT
>NW_006408617.1:4599292-4624349 GCF_000296735.1 Chrysochloris asiatica
AACAACAACAACAACAACATCTGCTATAGTTTCCATTAGTTGGCAGTAGCAAACATAGCCTTAATTTGGGGGTGGGGGTAGGGGTGTCAGGCTATAGGCTGTTTGTTATCCTTCAAGTTTTTAAAATTAATATGCCTAAAGCATTTCCACATACTTCAAGTAAAAACAAGTAGAAAATCTAGGTGGTAATTAGGAAAACCTAGAGCTAGCATGTTCACTAAAGCCCCTTTTAATTGAACTATGGCCTCTCAATCTTCTGATGCAATTTTGAAAGAATTTGTCTCGGTTTCTTTATTTGTATAAAGATTGAGGCAACAAAGAAAAATTGAGAATCCAGGTTTGACAACAGCCACAGAGCCCTAGAAACTGCCATAGCTGTTTCTTTGTTTCAGGTACAGAATAGACAAAGAATAGCTTCTTTATGTTCAGGATCAATAGAGATAACTTTTGCAAAAATTGGTGGTGGTGGTGGTTATGTGCTATGGAGTGGGTTCACAGTGACCCTGTACAGGGTTTCCGAGACTGTAAATCTTTACGGGAGCAGAAAAGCTCATCTTTCTCCCATAGAACCGCTGGTAGTTTCGAACTGCTGACCTTGAGATTAGCAGCCCAACTCATAATCACTATGCTACCAAAGCTAGATGGTCCAAATATTTAAGGCTAATTAAGAAGTTTAATCCAAATGTAATTTTTCTCTGAGTACATTTTGTCCACCAACAGCCAGGTGTTTTAATAAAGCTATACCATTACTGGAGTCCTGGTGTGGCGCGGTAGGATAAAGCACTGGACAGAGAAAGTCCAGTTTGAACCACAAGGTTGGCATTTCAAGCTCACCAGCTGCTCCTTGGAAATCCTACACATGGTCACTACTGACTCAATGGTACTTACCAACAACAATCATCAAGGCATGTTTACCAGGAAGTTGAGCAAATTAGTAAATCGTTAAGGTGTTGCTGCAAAATGGATTTGTTTGTGAATTGTAAAGGCAGAAAATATGCATGCAAAATACGAGAAAAATAGGTGGGAGATTCAGTACTTTCTCAAGGAATTATAGTCCCAATAAATTGTTGATTTCCCCAGGTGAAAGCAAAAAAAAAAAATTAATAATAATAATGTCTTTTAGAATGCACAAATTCTGAATATTGACAAAGGAACTGAAAAGATACACAACTGTAAAATGAGTTGTACACTGGAAAGTAATAAGTGAGGAACTACAGGGAATCTGGTGAAAGCAATACTAATCTTGAACAAATATCTAGCCCCTATGATTTAGTTTATTTTAATAAAACCAACAAACTGGAAAATTAGGATTATTACAAGGGCTGGTACAAGGGGGCAATTATAGGGACTCTGGTAGCTTAGTGGTTACGAATCGGGCTGTGAACCGCAAGCTCAGCAGTTCGAAACTACCAGTGGTTCTGTGGGAGAAAGATGAGGCGTTCTGCTCCCGTAAAGATTTATAGCCTCGGAAACCCTGTGCTGGGTTCCGACTCCACGGCACTTAACAACAACAACATACAGGGTTTCCAACGAGCTCTGGTAGCGTACTGGTTATGAATCGGGCTGCTAACCTCAAGGTCGGCAGTTTGAAACTACAAGCTGTTCCGCGGGATGAGGCTTTCTGCTCCAGTAAAGAGTTACAGCCTCGGAAACCCTGAGCATGGTCACTATGCGTTGGAACCGACTACACGGCAGGCACATAACAACAACAAAAATATAGGGTTTCTAAGGAGCGGCTGGTAAGTTTGAACCCCAACCTTGTGGTTCAAATCAACCTTGTGGTCCAGTACTTTGTTACACAGTGCCACACCAGGACCCATGATATGAACTAGTCCTTTTATTTCTCATCTGAGTGGATAATAAGTTTAGATAAATTTATTTGAATGTTTAATTCGCTCTGCTAACAGAACTCGACCTCCATCTGCTTATGTGGTGGTCCACATGGTTTCAGGAACTAGTAAAAAGTCGTCAGAAGGAAGAAAGCAAGGCTGAATCAAATTGGGAAGAGGCATCGTAAGTGCTTGCATGTTGCAAATGGTTTCTTCCTGAATGTAGTCTAATTCAGAGTCTGCCTCTACTGATTTAGTGGTACCTGGCAAACTAAATAATATTTCTACTTTTTCATTAAATTGTAGATGGCAATTTCATTTGGATACAAGATCTCTTCCCAAAAGATTGACAAGGGTATGCAAACTTAGTAAACAGATTGTAAATCTTCAAGGTATATCAAAACAGATTGTGAATGAATCAACATTTGTTTCTGATTGGTGACTCCCACTAATTCTGAGGTTTTAGAACTCTGAGCAGGGACTTTTGTGAGTTAACAGAAGACAGGGTGGCTCCTATGTCAAATATTGGCAAGCTTCTTCGTTAATAAAATATTTTTTCCTTGCAGATTAAAAGCCACCAGAGGAAAAATCTCTATTTTGTCCCCAGGATCACATCATTATGAATCAGATTATAGAATTTTTTGAAGGGGGCCTATTCCAATCTTTTGATTATTTTTTGGCTTATAGCATTAATTTTTCCAATGGGCCATTTTTATTATTATTATTTTTTACAATAATGAGAAATACCCATCTTTGTGCCATTGTAAGGTTTAGCATTTCTCTTTTAACTGGGAGGTTGTAATTGTTGTAACAGAAGGACCATTACTTTATTAGTCTTAGAAATACTCTCAGCTTCAAGAGTCAGGAAAATTTGTAAGCTAAATTGGTAGTTCTACAGTCGCTATTTTACAATCTAATGGATGTCAAGATGTAAGACTGAGATCTCAGGCTTAAGACCAGATATGAAAAAGTATTGAAAACTCTTGAGGTACAAGGTATGGTCAAAGTGAGGCCACAGTATATAGAAAACTTTTGATGCCACCAAATCTTATAGGTATAAAAACTTTCATCTTTATTTTGTTTATAAGAATGAATTTTAGTCCCATAAGAAAGTGGAGGAAAGACCTTGGTATAGCATCTAGCAATTGTTTACTCATGGCCTGTGAGTCTACCAACAGCTCTGTGTCCGTTTTATCAATATTTAAGGCTAAATTGCTCTGGGGATCTTTTCATTCTGCTTGTTCTGGCCATAATTGGGCTTTCCCTAAGCCACAGTGATTATGTGAGCAAGTTGGTATGAATTGGGATGTCCAGCCCATAAGCTTCAATAAAAAATTTGAATTATTCAGAAAATTTACAGGGGATCTCACAGAGTTCAGGAAAACCTTTCATAATTTTATATAATTCTGAACATGTCCACAGGGGAGGTGTGACATAAGAAGAACCTTGGGCATCACTGCTGAGTGAGTTTTAAAGGTTATTTTAGGCAAGGATTTATTTGGTGGCTTTTTAGGGCAAAAACGAAGTTCAGATAAAGTCTTACCAGAGAAATAGTAAGGCAAAGGAGTATAATAAGGTAGCAGCTGCCAGAGGAGCAGAAAGAAGGGGAGCTGAAATTTTACATTGTAGGTTTTTAATTCTGCTTAGTTAATTTAGAGACAGTGTCTTGTAGAGAAGCAATTTTATAGTCGAGATCTCTTTTGTTGTTGTTGTTGTTAAGTGCCGTTGAGTCGGTTCCAACCTATAGCGACCCTGTATAGGGTTTCCAAGGAGCAGCTGGTGAGCTTGAACTGCCAAACTTGTAGTTCAAATTGCTTTGCAGTCAGGCCCATTAACCCATAGTGCCACACCAGATCTCTTTTAGAAGCCTCAATATACCAATCAAAATAGGCATTGCTCTAGGAGTGTTTAATCTGGGGGCTACATTCTCTAATTCACTACAGAGAAGAGTTAACTTAGATCAAAAGAACATGAAAGCAGTCACTGATTGGACCTGGGGATCCAGTACCATGGTCTTAGTGACATCATTGTCAATTGACCAAACATAATTTACACAGACAGTGCTCTATATCCTGTTTTGGTGAGTAGCATCTGATATATTAAAAGTTCAGGAGAGACTTCTAAGGTGCAGCTATTGGTCTCTCCATGTGCAGAAAAAAGCAGAGTGTGGATAATTTAAGAGGCTTGGAATCAATTTAGTCCCACAGACTAATGGAAAATGTGAATATCAGTCTCCAACTCTGAGACCAGAAGAAGTAGATGGTGCCCAGTTACCATTACCAACTTCTCTGAAAGGTATAACATATAGTAGCAAATAGAGTAGCAGAATATGTGGGACAAAACTCAAAATAATTGAAGAAAAAAAAAAAAAAAAAGACCAGGTTTTCTGGACAGAAAGAGACTGGAGGAACCTGAGACTATGTCACTTGACCATCCTTCAGGTCTGGAAAGGAACTCATCCTCATGACCCAACTCTCAGCAGTAGATAGGTACATAGGGGAACAGCAACACTAGTAAGTATGATCACTATGAATTACGGAACTGTCAATCAGTCAAAATCAAAGAGGCAGCATGTACCTAATATAATGATCAAGGTGAGAAGGGATGGGATAGCGGATGGAATGGAGAGGGGATCCACAGGTAGGAAGCAGAAAACTGTTGTTCCATGGAGGGGATTGTAATCATTGAGATGAAACAAAGTTTATTAATTAGTGAATGTGAAACTGATGATCTTCTCTGTAAATCTTCACTTAATTCACAACAAAAAGTTTAAATAAGTAACTTTTATTTTTTAAAGCATGTTTATAAGCAGCCATATAGATTGTTACTATTTGTATTTCCTGTCCAAGGAAAGAAGAGTGATGAAAATTTAAGATGTTTGAAAACAGCTAAGCCAAAGGACTAACAAGGCTAGAACATCAATTTCCACAATCCTGAGACCAGAAGAACTAGGTGGTGTCTGCCTACCATTCCCAACACCTCTGAAAGGGATCACAATAGGAGGTCTTAGATGGACTCAGAGAAAATATGAAACAAAACTCAAAATAATAAAAAAGAGCAGACTTACCAGTCAGCTAGAGAATAAGTGGACTCTAATATTATGGGCCTTCATCACCCTTCAGGTATGGAACTGAGCTTACCATGTGACTCATATTTCAGCCGAGTAATGAAATCCTGTTGTGGCTCTGTAGGATCAGTACTGGACTGCTAATAACAAGGTTGGTGGTTCAAACCCACATCCAGTCTTTGGAAATCCTACACAGGGTCACTATGAGTCAGAACTGACACAATAGTACTTAATAACAACAACAACAATAGTTATATAGAAAGGCCAACACTGATGAGGCATATACACCATAGAATGGTCAACCATGTGAGGTCCAAAGGACATTTAACCAAATACCAAGTTCAGAATGGAAAGAAGGAGGAATGGAGTAAGTGCGGTTACACAGAGGGAATTGCAATCATTGAGATCAAATAAAAGTGTGGGATTTGTTGAATGTAAAACTGATCATCTACTCTGTAAACTTTCTCTTGATTCACAATAAAACATTTATTAAGAAAAGTAGCCAAACTGTGTCAAGTTAGGTTATGTAAGACAGATAAGAAAAATTTCATGTTAAGGAACCATAATGCTTGTTTATGTAATTAATCACCCAGAAGGTGGTTCCAAATCTGCTTTAGACATGGCGTTGTCTATTTTGTATAATTATTGTTGCAATGAAACCAACGTTTACTTGCAGGAACCAAAACAAATCCACAATAAAACTCAAAGAACTATCAACACAAGGACATGGAGTTTGGATAGAAGTTTTTTTTATCTTACACAATTCCTGAGAATTCATAGAAGTAGAAAGCCCAAAGCAGTTCAGCAAGGACAATGCCCAATTGTTTTGAGGATAACTAGAGATAATGCATCTTTAACATACTGTTTCTGACACCCGAATTGTCCAAAAAGCAATCTCATACTCTGTTAAGAGTGAAATAAAAGGTGTTTTATTGAAGAATAATATAGCTAGAGCCGGACAGGACTAAATAAAAATACAAAGACAAGCAGAGAGAGGTAGTTTCTTAATGATTGATTATAGATAACAACTTGAAGTTTGAAATATAAACACTGACTAGAAGGGAGCGAGTTACCACTTAGATAAGTGGTGCCAGCTGAGTCACTTACCCATGATTGTAGTCACAGACATATCCCCCCTACCCCTCCCATAAATTGTATACATCTTAATACATTCTTCCAGCGAACAAATAGTTTACATCCTGAATTTTGCTCCCTGAAAATGCATGTTGTCCCAGTCATTCTTATACTGGTGCCTCCAGTTTGAAACTTCCATTTACAATACTGAATGAATACAGAGAGACTTTAAAAAGTTCATGGAAATGTTCCATTATTTTTTCATTGACTGACCTCTGTCTGCAGTAGAGAATTTGAATAAAAGATAGAAATAAAGATAATATTAAGATTTTCTCAGTGATGCAAAGTATCTAATTAAATAAAGTAAAACTTAGGAGATGGAGTTGAGTTAACCCTAAATGTCCACTACTGAAGGCAAAATGTTGCTAGTCAGTCAAAGCATCTTTAAAAGAGACACAAAACAGTTTGAGAGAAAAAGGTAAACACATGAACTCTGAGTAACAAAAAAAAGTGAAAGGTAAAATGGATGTAGGGAGATGGCAGGTAAAGAAAAAGACGGGATAGGCACTGAAAAGGGAACTGCCGCTTTATATGGATGATAGGGAAAGCAGAAGAGAATTTGAATAAAAGATAGGAATTAAGCAATAATATCAGTATCTGCTTTAGTTTTCAAAACAACAATGGGGTATAGTAGTTTTGGAGTTTTTAAAAATGTTTTATTGTGAATTATGTGATCGTTTACATGAGAGAACATTAGCTTTACATTCATCCTATCCGTTTCTGAGGCTGTAAATCTTTAATGGGAGCAGAAAGCCTTATCTTTCTCCCACAGAGCAGCTGGTAGTTTTGAACTGCTGACCTTGCGGTTTGCAGCCCAATTCATAACCACCACGCTACAAGAGCCCCTCTATGCACCATCAACCAACCAAAGGGTATATATACACCACAAGCCTGCCCTTGGTATTCAGCACACAGCCCCTCTCCCACTCTGGGTCTAGAGTTCCCAGCTGCTCCATCTCTCCATGTCATCGTCTCTGCCTTCATCTCTGGCATCACTGTCTCTCTGGGTAGGGTCCTGCTCCCCGCTCTTCTCCCTTGATGGTCCCAGGGCCCCCCTGTCCAGGGCTACCAAGTCAACCACTCCCCTACTTTTGCTACAAAATATCTACCTTTACATTCCAACCCTCACAGTCAGTCCTGATAGCAATTATTAACATCTCCTTTCATCAGTCCCACCCAGACAGATTGGAGACTCAGTGGAGAATCTACCTTCCTCCATAACCTCTGGATCTAGGCTCCCTCTTAAAAGCTTGTAAGCCAATCACTTTTTGCCTTTGTAGCACCTCCTCCCCTATTTTGGGTATCCAATGTCTAAGTTGCCCTGTCTACCCTGTGTATTGAGGGGGTGGGAATGATCCTCACTGTAAAGATTTGTTCCCTCTTTCGAGCTACTGCATCCATAGGTGTAGGTCAAGTCCATCAAACTGTGTCAGATTACTCTTCTTTCTTCATCTAGTTGAGCTCTGATCATCCAGCCATTGAAATTAGTTCAAGTGGGTATTTTCTGTAAGTGTGGGTGTTCTTGTTTGTATGCCCTCTCTTCTTATCAGCTGGATGCTTCATTCTCCACTCTAGACCTCTGTAGCTGTCACTGACTCTGGGCCCAGGAGTCCCCAGTTCTTGCCAAACTGCTGGCCAACCTGGTGTCCACTTGGGTTCACAGGAGTGTGTTGATCGTGGTTGGAGTTAGCTCACAGCTTCCTTGCTGTTTGTCCCTCACTTCCCCTTATCGGTGACCAACGTGGTCACCAATCAGAGCACGTGTCTGCTTGTATTGAGTCTTAATCCTAGAAGGGCGTTTGCCCTGAGGGGACCCAACCACTTGCCTTGATGTCTCCTGGGTGAGCAACTTGCTTGTTCTTGTAGTAGCCAGTCAGACTGCTGATATTGTTTTGTATTTTTCCTGTCATTCTTTCTTTCAAGAAGTATCATCTGTTCTAGCCACTCCAGGCTGGTCTGCTTGCCTTTTACAGTGGAAATTTCCCATCTCAGAAGATTCTGGATAGGGCTCAGGATTCCACCTATGGTCTTATGTAATGCAGAGGCTCCACAGTAAGCGTCCTTAGTTGGGCACATTGTAGCCCCATTTTAGGTATTCCAATTAGTTATAGGCAGAAGACGAATTTACAAGCTTTCTATGGTGATATTTCTGGCTATTCCTTTGTCTCCCCCTCAAGTATCTATTTTATAGTGTTATACAGGGAAACCAAGAATCAAAAGACAGTCAAGCATCTTAGCATTATCCCCCTGCCCCCTTTCCCATTTCAACTATGTCTCAAGCTCTGTATCTCAGAGCCCTGGTGTTCCAAGATTGTACATACATCGTTATTTTCCTATATCCTACTTAGCCCATGCAAACCTGCCTAATTGTTTTCTCATATGCCTTATTCTTCCATTCACCTCCCCCTTATTGTGTATTGCCCCCTTCCCTAGCACCCAAACTATCCTGTGTCTATTCCCTACCCTGTGCTCCACTTCCCCTCCCTCCCCTCACCCCACCCCTCACAACCCAGTAACCAGCAAATAATCTCCTCCCCCCCGCACCTTGTTGTTGTTGTTGTCAGGTGCCATCGAGTCGGAACAGACTCATAGCTACCCCATGCACAGCAGAACGAAACAATGTTCGATCCTGGGCCAACCTCACTTCCGTACGACCGCCACACCTGAGTCCATCAATGATGCCACCTGGCTGATCCATCTCGTTGGGGGTCTTCCTTTTCTTCTCTGACGCTCCACCCTACCCAGCATGACATCCTTCTCCAACGATTGTTTCCTCCGGACAATATGTCCAAAGTAGGAGAGACGAAGCTTAGCCATCCTGGCCTCCAAGGAGCACTCTGGCTGCACTTCTTCCAAAACAGATCTATTGGTTCTTTTGGCAGTCCATGGCACTTTCAGTATTCTCCTCCAACACCACAACTCAAAGGCATCAATTCTTCTACGATCCTCCTTATTCACTGTCCAGCTTTCACATCCATATGAGGCTATTGAAAACACAATGGCCTGGGTCAGGCGCACCCTAGTCCTCAAGCTGACATCTCTGCTCTTCAACACTTTAAAAAGTTCCTGTGCAGCAGATTTGCCCAGTGCAACCCGCACCTTAGTATGGGTTATTTTTCTTAGTCTTTTACAGTAGTGGTCCTATGCAGTATTTCTCCTTTTGTGACTAATTTCACTCAACATAGTGTCTTCAAGGTTCATCCATGTTATTTGGTGGCTTGCTTGTTATTCTGCAAGGTAGCATAATATTCCATTGTGTGTATGTACCACAGTTTGTTTATCCATTCTTCAGTTGAGGGCACTTTGGCTGCCTCCATCTTTTTGCTATTGTAAATAGTACTACTATGAACATTGGTGTGCATATATCTACTCGTGTTATGGTTCGTCTTTCTTTTGGGTAAATACCAAGTAGAGGAATTGCTGGATCATAAGGTATTTCTATTTCCAGACTTTTGAGGAAGCACCAAATTGCTTTCCAGAGAAGTTGGACCATTTTGCAGTCCCACCAGCAATGCAGGAGCATCTCAGTCTCTCCACATCCTCATCAGCATTTATTGTCCTCTACTTTTTTGATCTTTGCTGTTATTGCTGGTGTGAGGTGATATCTCATTTTTGTTTTGATTTGCATCTCTCTCAGGCTAGTGATTGTGAACATTTCTTCATATGTTTGTTGGCTGCCTGGATCTCCTCCTTGGTGAAGTGTCTGTTCATATGCCCTTTGCCCATTTTTAAATTGGGTTATTTGTCTTTTTCTTGTAGAGGGGTTGCAGTTTCCTATATATTTTAGAAATGAGTCCCTTGTCTGATGTGTCGTTGGCAAAAGATTTTTCCCATTCTGTGGTTTCCGTTTTTACTCTTCTGGTGAAGTCTTTTAATGCACATAAGTTTTTAATTTTTAGTATTTCCCAGTCATCTATTTTTCTACTTTTATTTGTGTCATTTTCAAAATGTTTGGTATTAGAGCCCTCACATTTGTCCTTATATTTTCATTGATAGTCTTCTTAATTTGGGGATTCACATTTAGGTCTTTAATCCACACTGAGTTGGTTTTTGTATAGGGCGTGAGGAAAAGGTCTTGTTTCAATCTTTTACATATTGCTTTCCAGTTCTGCCACCACCATCTGTTGAAGACACTATCACCTCCCCATGTGAGATATTTAGGTACTTTGTCAAAAATCAGTTGGTTGTATGTGGATGGGTTAGTTTCTGGATTCTCTATTCTGTTTCATTGATCAATGTATCTTTCATTATACCAGTACCATGCTGTTTTGACCACTGTAGCAGTATAATAAAGTTTGAAGTCAGGGGGTAAGAGGTTTCCAACCTTATTCTTCTTCTTAAGCAGTGCTTTGCTTATTCTGGGTCTCCTTCCTTTCCATATAAAGTTTGTAATAGTTTTTTCCATCTCTTTGAAGATCATTGGAATCTGGATTGGGATTGCATTATTTGTGTAAATTACTTGGGCAGTAATGGCATTTTCACAATGTTAACTCTTCCTATCCAGAAGCATGGTACATTCTTCCATTTTAGTAGATCTCTTTTGGTTTCTTGTAGTAGTGGTTTGAAGTTTTCTTTGTATAGGTCCTTTGTTTCTCTGGTTGCATTTATTGCTAGATATTTTATCCTTTGGGTGGCTATTGTAAATGGTATTGCTTCCCTAATGTCCTTTTCAGCATTGTCATTTTTGGTATAGCAGAATCCAACTGATTTTTGTATGTTGATCTTATATTCTGCCACTTTGCTGAATCTTCCAATGAGGTCTAGTAGCTTTTTTTTTTTTACTGTATCTTTGGGATTTTCTATGTTTAGGATCATATCGTCTTCAAAAACAGAGAGTTTTACTTCCTCTTTGCTAATTAGGATGCCTTTAATTTCCCTGTCTTGCTGTATAGCTCTTGCTAAGACTTCCAGCACAATATTAAATAGGAGTGGTGACAAAGGGCATCCTTGTCTGATTCCTGTTCGCAGAGGGAAGGCTTTCAGTTTCTCTCCATTGAGAGTAATGTAGGCTGTTGGTTTTGTATATACGCTCTTAATTATGTTGAAGAATTTCCCTTCAATTCCTACTTTGTTGAGTGTTTTTATCAGGAATAGATATTGGATTTTGTCAAATGCCTTTTCTGTATCAATCGATATGATCATGTGGTTCTTTTCTTTTTTCTTATTTATATGGTGGATTACATTGATTGTTTTAATAACATTGAACCATCTTTGCATCCCTGATATGAATCCCACTTGATCATGATGTATTATCTTGTTGATGTGCTGCTGGATTGTGTTGGCTAGGATTTTGTTGAGAATTTTTCATCTATGTTCATGATGGATATTGGTGTATGATTTTCTTTCTTGGTGACGTCCTACCCTGGTTTTGGTATGAGGGTTATGCATGCTTCAAAAAATATATTAGGAAGTTTTCCATCCTCCTCTATATTCTGGAATAATTTAAGTAATATTGGTGACAGTTCTTCCCTGAATGTTTGGTAGAACTCACAAGTGAAGCCTTGTAGGCTAGGATTTCTTTTGGGTGGGAGTTTTTTGATGACCCGATCAATTTCTTCCTTTGTTATGTGTCTGTTCAGGTTTTCTACTTCACTCTGTTGGTTTAGGTAGGTCGTGTTTTTCTAAAAATGTATCCATCTCTTCTAAGTTTTCAAATTTGTTGGAGTACAACTCTTCATAGTATTCTGTTATAATCCTTTTGATTTCATTTGCTTCTGTTGTGACATCGCCCATATGGTTTCTAATGTGTGTTATTTGTGTCTTTTCCCGCTTTTCTTTTGTTACAACAGTTTGCTGATGGTCTGCCAATTTTGTTAATCCTTTCGAAGAACCAGGTTCTTGTCCTGTTGATTCTTTCTGTAGTTTTTCTGTTTTTTGTCTCATTTATTTCTGCTCTAATCTTTATTATTTCTTTTCTTTTAGGGGCTGTAGGTTCCCTCTGTTGGTCTGTTTCTAATTGTTGTAGATGCTGTGTTAATGTGTTAATTTTGGTTCTTATTTTTGGATGTGTGCATTTATTGCAATAAATTGTCCTCTCAGCACCTCTTTCACTGTGTCCCAAAGATTTTGGTATGTTGTGTTTTCATTCTCATTTGTTTCTAGGAACTTCGTGAGTTCACATTTTATTTCTTCTACTACCCAGGTATAGTCGTTTTTGATGTGAAATCTTACTTTAGGAGTAATGAAGTTCATTCTCAATCTCTTTTCACACTAGAGTGACTATTTCATACATAAGCCTAACATAGCAACTCTCCTTGAAGGAAAATGGCAAGTAAACAAAGCTCTGGATAGCTTAAGTTTTGATGCATGTTTGATTACTTGTTTTTTGTTTTGTCTGTATACGCTCTCCTAATGACAAAGAAGTCTCTTCATCCATTCATTTGTGTGTTTTTTAAAGAAAAGCATTCAAAGAAATTTAAGAAATAAAAAGAGAGAGTGAGAGAAAAAAGACTATAACACTTATTTCTATTTGAACACCAGTGCTTTATCCAAAGTAACCATTATCCATTGTTACTTTCCATACATTCCAGTTTATTCACATTATATATTATAATCCAAGTATATAGACCTAAACAGTTCATGTAATTATTTTGAGGGGGTATAATATTTCGTGGATGCTTACTTGTTTATTTTTCTGTTATTAAGTAAGCAATTTATTTCTTTGGTTTTATTTATAGTTAATGCTGTATTGGGAATCCTGGTGTGGCACTGGGGGTGAAGGCTCTAGACTTCCAGGTGGGTTTAAATCACAAGCTTGGTGGTTCAAGCTCACCAGCCACTCCTCAGAAAATCTATACAGGGTGGCTGTGAGTCAGGACTGACTCGATGGCACTTTACAACAACAACATAACAATGTTATGAAGGAACTATGGCAAATGATATGGACATTTATAGTACATATCATAAGTGGTGCCATATTATTTTCAAAGAGGAATAAACCTTTTTGGACAATATCTCAACATGTTAGTTTCCCAAAACTTGACGCATTTTTGCTTCACCATTTGATCAAAATAGTGTTTATGTTTCTTTATAAATTTCCTTTCACTTCTAAAAATATTCTATTCTGGTGTTTTTTTCCCTTCCTTTTCCCAAAGGAAGAGTGAATGAACTCAGGGCGAGTTAATGTTTCAGGAATCTCATCCTTATTCATTAACCGTTGATATATACACTCAATGAAATATTATGCAGGAATAAACAAGGATAGCACAAATGCTGCATGTTCTGGAATTCAATTGAAAGGAAAAGGGAGACAAAGGCTTGACCACTTATGTTTCCAAACTCATGCCATTGGAAAGACCATTGTGTATACTGGTGGTGGTATACCATGGAGTTGGTTCTGACACATAGCGACTCTGTATACGGTTTCTGAGACTGTAAATCTTTATGGCAGCAGAAAGCCTCATCTTTCTCCCATGGAACAACTGATAGTTTCGAACTGCCGATCTTGAGGTTGTAAGCCTGACTTACAACCACTACACTAGCTCCTTATGTATACTAGGCCTTTTTTTATGCCCAAAGCTTTCTTGCAACCCTATCTCTTTCCAAAGCTATTTTTTTTTTCAAGAGCACTGCTTGCTGCCCAATCACTTCTAGCCAACTAAGATTTCAGAAGAAATAGATCTAATGTGAGGCTCTGGAACTTTGATGACCAGGTGTAGAACTGTAAGATAAGCACTGGACTGGTTTGCAGTTCAAACCCACCAGTCACTTCTTGGAAACCCTACACAGGGTTGCTATGAGTTGGAACCAGTTTGACAGCACTTAACCACGGAACTGCTAACTTTGCTGAAGAGGCATGAAGGGCCATTTGAGAACACTGAAAAACATACTATCTGTAAGGGTAAGATATGTATTTAATTGTTTTTTTGGTATTTCTCTGTCTCGTTCTTTTCTAATTAATTGCATATAGTGTGCTTTTTATAATATTTGTCTTTAACAAATATGCCTGATAAATAGAAAACTCTACTATATCTCTGATTAAGGAGCTCTGGTAGTGTAGGGATTATGAGTCAGACTGCTAACTTCAAGATCAGCAGTTTGAAACTACCAGCCATTCTGGGGAGAGAAAGATGAGATTTCCTACTCTTGTAAAGATTTATAGCTTCAGAAACCCTACACAGGGTCTCTGTGAGTCAGAACCAACTCCACAGCACATAACACCACCATCGTATCTCTGATTATGAACATGGATTCAAGTAGAATGATTATATTCACATCCAACTTTGCCACTTGGCTGCTAAACTTCGCATGTTACTTAAACTGTCTTTGACTCAGTCTCATCATCTTTAAATTGGAGATGTGATGATGACAATGATATTTGTCTTTTAGGATTGTTGTGAGGATTGAATAATGTATATTATAGTGTCTGGCACTGCATTGTAAAGCATTCAATAAAACAGTTGTTACTGGGAAAATTGATGTTCTATACTGCAGATACTATAAGGAGCTCTGGTAGCGTAGTGGTTACGAATCGGGCTGCGAACCTTAAGGTCAGCAATTCGAAACTACCAGCCGCTTCATGGGAGAAAGATGAGGCTTTCTACTTCTGTCAAGATTCACAGCCTTGGAAACCCTGTACAGGGTCGCTATGGGTCAGAATCGACTCGACAGCACTTAACAACAACAACAACTTCAGATACTAATAGCCTAAGTCCCAATAACTTGCTGTTGTTGTTAAGTGCCACCTATTCAGTTCCGACTCACAGCAACTCTGCATAAGGTTCCCAAGGAGCAGCTGGTGGGTTTGAGCTGCTGACCTTGTGATTAGTAGTTCAGTGCTTATTCTACAGCACCACACCAGGACTCCATAATGTGCTAGGGAACTTCACTTCCTCTCTTTGAATAGTAATTTATCCACTTAAAATAAAATCCAGATAATAAAGATAATAACTATAGCTGAGATTCAGTGAATCGAATTGGCATCCGAAAGTCTCCTTACTCTTGGGCTCTTTTAAGTTTTTATGCACCACATTCAATATGTTGTTGCTGTTGGTAAGAGCCATTGAGTTGGTTCTGACTCATAACAACCAGATATAGGGTTTCTGAGGAGTGACTATTGGGCTTGAACTGCCAACCTTGCAGTTCAAGTTGATATTGTGGTCCAGTGCATACAGCACCACACCAGACAGACTTATTTGCATTATTTCACATATCATCAAAATAACAGTATGAAGTAGATGCTGGACCGAGGCTTGGGGAAGCTAAATAACTTGTCCAACAATAAACTCGTAAGTGGCAGAACTTGAACAGAAAAGCAGGCCAGCTTGCCTGGATATGTGTGGAAAAAAGATAGAAGGAATTTGCACTCAAATATTATCAGTAGTTGTCTCTTATCATAAAATTAGGAGTGGTTTAAAAAAAAATGTCTCTACATTTGTATCTGTTTTATGTAATCAGAACATATTTCAGAAGTTATTGAAGTCTATTTCAAACAGTGTCGATAATAGCATGTCTATTTCACAACGAACAATAGTTACTCTTATTGCTCATTTCTGTGAACTTAGAAAATACTCTATATTTGAATGAGTCTTTTTATCCTTTGCACAAAGCAATTCTGTACAGCTTTCTTAAAACGAATAAAGTATTTTAGAAACTTAATTTCCCCCCTAGTTCTTAACATAAATGCACAAACTAAAAAAAAGAAAATCAAGTCAAAATCCAGCATTTGTTTTAATTGGCATCCGAAAGTCTCCTTACTCTTGGGCTCTTTTAAGTTTTTAAAATACTTTATTTGGTTTAAGATTTCCTAAGGGAAATCCCCCCATGCATTTGCATGGTGATCTGCAATAGAGACGAAAGGCTGAATGGAATCAGAAACCCTGCCCAGTGACACTCTGAGGCTGCAGGTTTCTACTTCACTCAATCACTTCTCAGACTAAATAAGGAATAGAGAAGAGGAAACAAAGGCAGTGTTGACAGATGGTTAACTAACATTTATTCTAGTGCCTGTTACGTTCTAGGTGCCCGGACCAGAATTGTCTCATTTCATTCTTCAAGTCTAATATGAAATAAATAGGAGTAGAATTCTCAATTTATAGACGAAGGCAATAAATCTCAGAGATTAATCCCTTACCATATAGACATTGGAGTCCTGGTGTGGATAAGCACTTAACTGCTAACTGCAAAGTTGGTGTTTCAAATCCATGAGCTGCTCCTAGGAAACCCTATACAGGGTCCCTATAGGTCACAAACAATTGATGGCACCTGAAAATAACAACAATACAGACATTAAGTAGCAAACAAAGGGTCTATAAATCTAATATTTGTATCTCTATATAATACTGCCACTACATACATCATTACTAATGACAAGAAGGAAGATGCTGAAGGTGATTTGTTAATAGAAGTATTAAATGTTCAAAAGTATTCATAACAAAACAAAAAATAGCAAGCAAAAAAATATGGTTCTAAATGCATTTTCACGCCAGTTCTATACTTCTTTGACTTCCTCCCGTACCACCCAATAAGAAGGTTATTGTTTGATTATGTATTTCAGTTTAGGATAGTGTTTGCTGAATCTATGATTCTTGTTAAGAAGTACAAAGAAAAATTTCTTTTAGGGACTTATGATAAATTGTTGTTGTTGTTGTTAAATACCATGGAGTTGGTTCCGACTCATTGCGACCCTGCACAGGGTTTCCGAGGCTGTAAATCTTTACGGGAGCAGAACGCCTCATTTTTCTTCTGTGGAACTGCTGGTAGTTTCGAACTGCTGACCTTGAGGTTGGCAGCCTGATTTGTAACCACTACGCTACCAGAGCTCCTTAGAAGATGTTATTTATAAAAATAAATAAATAAATAATATTACTGTATCTGGAACCACAATACACAGCCTTGCTAATTATTCTCTCCTCTGAGGTCTCTGTAAAAATGATGAGGACCAATTCTGTGGCCTGTCTCTAAGGTTCCCAGCATCTTTGTTGTTTCTGTCAATTTATTATTCTATATATCTGTCAACATGGAGATTAAATAGAGGAGACAGTGGACTTATATTGCTTTCAGAACTTTATGAGGATAAGGACATTGAGACCATGGAATATGTTACCGAAGACGTTATGAAGTTTTGTTTGTTTTATACTCCTCCAAGAGGCTGAGCTGTCATCTGCCTGGAATGGTTCAGGACAGTTCTGCCTGGAGCAGGACCATGGACTCATTAACCTCCTAGCCCTGCAACGCTGTCAATCTCAATTCTCTCCACGGTTTCAATCAGATACAGCTGCCTCTAGTTTCATTCTGGTTGGTTTAGTGTAGCTGTGAGCTGTTTCAATTTTCCATATTGCAGGGGCAGAAAGCATCTTCAATCTGTGTCTGTAGCTGTGCACAAGACAGTGTGCCTGGTGGATCTTTCTTTATTGAAAGGCTTAGCAAAAAAATGTATTGATAGATGAGTGCACTGGTGTATAGAAAAGTGCTAAGCGCCAAATATAGATGATTCTTATTATTTGTCTTTGCATATAGATGAACACACAGCTGGGGCACTCTCAGGAGGCCTAGGCATCAACTTGGTCCAAAGGAATGACTGTGCTATTTTTGCACTTTCCCTCACATTATTTCTCAAGGCTTGAGGGAATTTAAATGTGACTTACTTGGCAATGACAAGTCTCTGTCCCCTCGGTGCCTTCTGAATGAGATCATTTACACAAGTCACTTCACCATAGCGCTTTCCATTTCTTCATAGAGAAACAGTATCACTTAGGGGGAAATCTAGATTTGGGGGAAGGCACGGGGTTTCCCCCTGCTTAAAAATGGCTATTTAAAAAAAAAAGTCACTATTTAATTCACAGTACTGGCATGACAACTCATTCATTCATAGACTTTCTAGCAGAGACAGACTAGGGTCATTAAAAAAAAAAAAATCTGATTATTATAAGTGAATGAATTGAGGTTGTGAGAAATTAGGTAACATGGTTTAGGCAAGGTCTCCCAGTAAGTTGGTGGCACTGTCAGGACTAGACCCCAGATCTTCGGTGCCCTGGTCCAGAATGCAATCTTTCGATAGATACTTCACTTGAGACATGATGGAGTCCTACTGTGGTGCTGTGGTCTAATGCATTGGACTGAAAAGTTGTTTGAACAACAAGGCCGGTGGTTCAAGCTCACCAGCCACTCCTTGAAAACCCTATACAGGGTCTCTATGGGTCAGGAAAAACTCAACACCAGCAACAAGACATGATGTAGTCTTGAGCAAACCTGATTATAGTAAATGCAACAAAGTCTCTCCTGAATTAACAAAGTCTACTTCTTTTTTCTTGTTTCTAAATTACAAAATATAATTTTGGAACAAGCAAATATTTTTATAAATACAGATAGTATCTGTCATTCCTTATAACTCTTGTAATAATTTAATTATTAATGAAATAGTGAGATTTGTCTGTCTTCTTATAGAAATCTATTAATATGAAAACTAGTAATAATACAGCAAACTTTAAAATACACAACGAATATAAATTTAGAGAATGTGGTCATTCAGACTTATTCTGGACTGCTAACCACAAGGTTGACAGTGCAAACCCATCAGCTGCTCTATGGGAGAAAGGTAAAGTTGGCTGTTGCCATGAAGATTTACAGTTTTGGAAACCCCATAGAGGGTTACTATAAGGCCGAATTGACTTAACAGCAATGGATTGGTATAGAAAGAAGAGTAAACAAAGGCCTAGGGGAAAGTTAGGGCATTAGTTCCAGCCATAGTGCTTTATATAGAGCGGGTACTTAATGAGTATTTTTTAAAATCAATTAATGAACTCCTGAAGAGAAATTTCTGAATTTTATAAGCCACTTTACAAGTACCATAAAAGAGTTCCTTGTTTTCTAATGTATTTGCCTATATTTATGGTTGTTGTGTAGACTATGTTTTAATGGAAGGAGCTCTGGTAGTGTAGTGGTTATGAATCAGGCTGCGAACCTCAAGGTCAGCAGTTCTTGCTCCGCGGGAGAAAGATGAGGCTTTCTGCTTTCGTAAAGATGTGCAGTCTCGGAAACCCTGTACAGGGTCACTATAAGTCGGAATGGAAATCAATGTTTAAAATGGAAATCAAGGCCACTTTAAGCAAATTAAAGCAAAAATACCAAATTTTCCTTGATTTTTTCTTTAGAATTTGAGGGAATTTAACCATAGTTAACTGAAGATTGGTCATTGTCTTATTATTATGCCGTTGATACTACTATTACCGATTTCTTATAACATGTCCGGGAAATTGGATCCATATTTCTAATGGGTAGAATAGAAGAAAATTTCAACTTATCTGTATGTCATTTATCCAGTCTTAAGGAAAATCTAATTTATTATCTAGTTTATTCATTCTTTTACTAAATATATACTGATACACACATATTTTGGTTTTGTCGTCATCTTGGGTAATTTGTTCAACTGCTTGAAACCTCAGTTTCCTCATTTGCAAAATGAGGTTAACAATATTTGTTACATCGATAAAATAAATACTATCAATAAAGCAAAGAGCAATGGTGGCACAAAGGTTAAGTTGTTGTTGTTATGTGCCGTCAAGTCGGTTCCGACCCATAGCAACCCTGTACAGGGTTTTCGAGGCTATAAATCTTTACGGGAGCAGAAAGCCTCATCTTTCTCCCGCGGAGCGGCTGGTAGTTTCAAACTGCTGACCTTGCGGTTCGCAGCCCGATTCGTAGCCACTACGCTATCGGCCCACTAACTGAAAGATTGGCAGTTTGAACCCACCCAGCCACTTCAAAGGAGAGAGACCTGGACATCTGCTCCCTTAACCCTTATAAGCCCTTGAGGCATTTCTACTTTGTCATATGCTGTGAAAACGACCTAAAATCGAATCGACAGCACATAACAAGAAAACATCAATAAAGCATTTGTTGTTGTTGTTGCTAAGTGCCTTTGAGTCAATTCCAATCCATAGCAACGCTGTATAGGGTTCCCAAAGAACAGCTGGAGAGCTTCAACCGCTGACCTGTGGTTCAAGGGGACTTTGCAGTCTAGCACGTTAACCCACAGTGCCACACCAGGACTCTAAGAGAGTATATATATATATATATATACCATATATATATTATATGGTTTCTGCCCTTGTGGAACATGAAACTTAGAGGAAAAATAGTAATTAAATTTAAAAAAAAAAGGATAAATGATTGCTAAACTACACTTACATTAAGTGCAACAGGAAGATAAAGTAGGAATATAAGACAGATCTAATACGCTCTGGTAGCGTAGTGGTTATGAATCGGGCTGCGAACCTTAAGGTCAGCGGTTCGAAACTACCAGCCGCTCTGCGGGAGAAAGATAAGGCTTTCTACTCCCGTAAGGATTTACACCCTCGGAAACCCTGTATAGGGTCGCTATGGGTTGGACCCGACTCGACGGCACTTAACAACAAACAACAACGACAATACCTCTCTAAATGTTCACATTTTATTTCCTTCTACATTTGCAATCAGGTGAGGCTACACTTTACATTGTTATTCCATGTCCCAGTGACTGCATGTCCAAATCATTGCTACATCTGGGATAAATCATACACTTTTAGTGAGTAAGAAATATTCACTTTCACTTCAGGAACACTGTGGTAAGCAGGCATCTTGGCACAATTTATTTTTCTTGTTTGTTTTGTCTCATTTCTTTATGACCATTTAAGTTTCAGGAAAGCAATCACAGTTTTGTTTCATTACATTCATTAGGAGTCCCTGGGCGGTGCAAACAGTTAACATGGTTGGCTGCTAACCGAAAGATTGGTAGTTCAAGTTCACCCAGAGGGGACTTGGAAGAAAAGCCTGGTGAAGGATCTACATTTGAAAAATCAGTCACTGAAAACTTTATGAAGCACAGGTCTACTCTGAAACACATGTGGTTGCCACGAGTTAGGATTAACATTCCTTAAGGCTTTGTAATTCTCCAAGGACCTTTGTCCTCTCACAAATGCTTTTGGGAAGAAATGAAAAGACCAACCATCAGTGTTTGTTGAAGAAGAGCTCAGTTGTTCCTCACATTATGCAACAGATGGCACTGACAGACTGATGGGTAGGAGCAAGAAACACATCCCCATTTTCCTAACCATCATTATCTAAATCCACAGCATAATTACAAGTGTCTTTCCTTCTTCTGATTCCACTTCTAAGCCTGATACAAGTAGGCTGATTTGAATACTCTGCAAAAATATTAACTGGATAGTCCTAAACACACTTTGCATTTTGTCCCCCAGCTCAGCTATCAAAAACATTTGAGGAACATATTTTAAATTCGTTTTGAAATGAATGTAGGCTTGTTCCGCAGACAGCTCATCTAGATTGAGTATTTAAAAAATAAAGCTGTCAGAGTCTTCAAAGAGTCAAGCTCATTTCTCTGGTTCTTTTCCTTAATAAAACACAATGATTTTTACATTAGGATTTCCAAAATGAAGATTGGACAAAAAGGGAGCCAAAAGTCCCTGGGTTACTAAAAATGACTTTTTCCCCCCCTTTGGCACTTGTATTAAATGTCTTATCTTATTTTTAGACATGGTTTTAAGAACACTTCTCAAAATACAGGGGTAATCAAAATATTTTATTGCTTTATTTTTTGCTTTTTACAACACTGTGGATGTTCTTTATGATAGGTGCATAAGAAACCGAGGACTCCACTCTTTAAATTATAAGCTACAGATAAACTAATCATTGGTTGCCTGTTACCAGGGAAGGTGAAGTCCAGGACTCTTGTGGTTATATAGGGAAGTGTTAAAACATTTCCAACGTGTCGTACTTGAGTACACTAAAAATAGGCTATCCTGAATTATACTGGAGTTGAAGGACAAGATAAAAATAGGAAATAAACTTGAAAAATAATTGTATAAATAGAGTACTGGGATTAGCAAATCAATCCACGGGATTGAATTCACTAGAGAATTTGTGATTTTATTCAATGGGGAAAATAGGACTCGATTTAAATATTTAAGGTAAATGTTGAGTATAGGCACATGCTTCAAATTTAAGAACGATTGATGTTCAAGTAGTGAGATTTTACAATATAATTTGGAATAGAGTTTTTTCTATCTTTATAGCCAGATGTCCATTTTATGTCTTTTAATGGTACTCTTTCCACTATAGAAATAAATTTTACAAAAATTTGGACCATAGCTATGAGCCATAATACATGGAAGTGATCTTGCAGACTTAGAAAACCAAGCCATTATTTGGAGTGTCACACTTTGGTCTTATTTTCAATCTAGTAAATAATAAGGATTCAGTTGGTAACCGTAATATGGAGGCATTCAATATCACTTAGTATTAATTCAGCAACTAGAGAGACAAAATCAAATTATTTTAAATTCTTCATATTCTCTTAAAAAGCTAGATTTTTAAATGCTAGTTTCAACAATTAGGTGATGGAAAAACTGTCTAGGATTATTAACTCTTGGCCTGTTTTTGAGTCCTCTTTTTTTTTTTGCCTCTGTATTTCAACCAAGAACACTATTAATTCTTAATCTTACTTGTCTTTTTGCCTTCCTTTCCATTTCCAACATCACTGACACAACTCTAGGGCCAGACTGCATCAGTTCACACTTTGATTTTGGCAAAGCTTGTTAGCTTCTCTTGGATCTCTGCTTTTGTCCACTTCTGGCAGGTTCATTTTAAATGATCATTACATCACTTTTCTGCTCATAAGTACAATGATTACTTTTAAAATAAAATTTAAACTCTTACCTTGAAATTCAGAAGGCTCCTTAAAAGCCAGGATGGCCAGACTTCATCTCTAGTACTTTGGACATATTATTAGGAGAGACCAGTCTCTGGAGAAGGACATCATGCTTGGTAAAGTGAGGGGTCAGTGAAAAAGAGAAAGTCTAATAGTGAGATGGATTGGCACAGTGGCAGCATCACTGAGCTCAAGTGTGGCAATGATTGTGAGGTTGGTGCAAGGGCCAAGCAGTGTTTCATTCTGTTGTGCATGAGGTCACAGTGAGTTAGTATCGACTTGACGGCATCTAACAACAAATGCCTAAAATTCCAGACTTTTTAAACTTGCTTTTGTTTTTAACAGTAATTATACATTCATTTTTATTTAACCAATTTGTGTAATAATGAATACCTCTAAATTTATCATCTAAGTTATTACATAGAATATTAATTATTTACCTATGTGTTTTTTTCCTAACCTAATCCTATCTCCCTTCCTCTACCTCAGAGATAACTACTTTCTTAAATTTTGTATTTATCATGCCTCATTTTAAAAAACGTGGTATCACATAAAAGTATGCTTAAGTGATCTGTCATTTGATTTTATTAAAAGGTAGTCATATTATAGATTACCTTCTCTGGTTTGTGTTATATTTTTCTTAAGATTTAGTTACTAAAACTTATCTATGCCACTACATGTGGCTGTTTGCATGTACTTTATCAGTTTTCACTTTTGTGTGGGATGTATAATATTGTTAGGTGAATATGCTAAAATTTATGTATTCATCTTCTTGACAATTAACAATTGCATTTGGGTTTGGGGGTTGTATTGTTTACTATTAATGTGGTGCTGTGAGTTAATGCACTAGACTGCAAAATCAGTTTGAACTTCAAGGTTGATGGTTCAAGCTCACTAGTTGCTCCTTGGAAATCCTCTAGAGGGTCGCTATGGGTTGGAACTGACTCGATGGCACTTAATAACAATACAACAACATTAATGATGTATATTGCAAATTTTCTTGACCAAATCTTCTAGCAAACACCTACTTTGGTTTTTCTTGAGGGCATGCCTAGGAGTGAAATTATTGAATTTTAAAGTTGAACCTATGGGTCCTGGCAGGAACCAGATCAAACTATGTAAATGAGTAAAGTTTAATAAAGGAACTATTAAGGGATAATGAAACACGCTAAAACTAGCAAGGGCAGGAAGCCATAACCATCCATAGCCCTGAAGAGACAGGGAAAGGAACAATGACTGGAAGCTGCAGCTATAGAACGTTATTCAACATAGCTCCAGCTTTCAGTAGCACTCAGCCAACCAACTGCCTGACAGACAGGGAGCAGAACTTACTAAATATGCCGACCTCACTCTCTTCCCTCCTCTCTGATGTGTTTCCACTATCCGCCATTGGCTAGACCCAATCAGAAGTTACAAAGCAAGAATTCTCATTGATGAAGTCTATCTATAAAGGACCATCTTCATAAAGGCAGAACAGGGTGGAGAAAGATGAGAAGTGAACGTAGGGAGGTAAATTGATGGGCAAATGTTAAACACTATATAATTCTATCTTGTTTACTAAAGTGTACTAATTGATATTGCCACTATTTTTGTTAGGTGCCACTGAATCGGTTCCAACTCACAGTGACCTTATGCACAACAGAACTCTGACAGGTCCCTGGGCCATCCTTAGAACTGTGGCTATGTTTGAATCCATTGTTCACTGACACTGTGTCTATCTTTTTGGTGGGTCTTCTCTTTCATTGAGCCTCCACTTTGACAAGCATAATGTCTTTCTCCAAGGACTGGTCCCTCCTGACAACATGTCCAAATTATGAGAGACTAAGTCTTGCCAACCTAAGGAGTATTCTGGCTGTATTTCTTTTAAGACAGATTTGTATGTTCTTCTGGTAGTCCATGGTACTTTTAACACCATAATTCAAATGCTTCGATTTTTTTGCAGTCTTCCAACTTTTGCATGTATGAGGTGATTGAAAATACCATGGCTTGGGTCAGGTGTACCTTAGTCTTCAAAATGAAATATTTGCTTTTTAACACAAAGACCTTAAAAAGAGGCCTTTTGTAGCAGATTTGCCTAATTTGATACGTCACTTGATTTCTTGACTGCTGCTGTATTCCTACTAGGAGTGTATAAAAGATTATGCTAAGCTTCATCCTCAACAACATTTAAGTATTAATAAACTTCTGAATTTTTGCCAATAGGTTAGAAAGGTATATGCGAAAGCTGGACAGTGAATAAGGAAGATCGTAGAAGAATTGATGCCTTTGAGTTGTGGTGTTGGAGGAGAGTACTAAAAGTGCCATGGACTGCCAAAAGAACCAATAAATCTGTTTTGGAGGAAGTGCAGCCAGAGTGCTCCTTGGAGGCCAGGATGGCTAAAC
>NW_006408617.1:4636855-4638194 GCF_000296735.1 Chrysochloris asiatica
TCATTTTGTAACCTTTCTCCATTTACAAAACATTGTACAGAAAAAGCACTCTAAATATAAATATACAGCCCAATGAACGCAAACATGCATATAACCACTATTCAGGTCAAAAGAAAGAATACCTTTAGCACCCTATGGAACTTTTCTCTATTTTACAATTGAGATTTTTCTACATAGTATATTTTTGCATTAATTTGAATACTTAAAAAATATTGCATTAAAATATTTATTTCGATGATTTGAGTTTAGGGACTCCTCTTTGAGTTGTGGTTCATGATGCAAATACTTCACTTGGCTTACCCTAGTCCCAGTTCTGTAAAAAGCTCACACCAATCCTCAGATAACCACAATTAGGATTTCTATAACAACATTTTTACTTTTAAAGATATTTTACCACCTATGCTTGAATCCTACTATAATTTACTTTTGAATGTTTCAGACTTTATACATATATATTTTCTTATGCCTGCCTTCCTTCTGTCTACATTGTGCATTTAGCTATTGGTTATTCATTTAATACAGTCCAGTCTTTGAACACACTACTCTGTATTGCACTCTTACTAGACATTAGGCTATGTGGGGTTACTACAACATTATTCCATGCACATTCTTATATGTGAGTCCTGGTATATAGACATGTTCATTTTTTAAAGCATGTATAACTAGAAGTGAAAATGCAGGCTACAGATAGCATGACTTTTATTAGAGTCTGTGTCCATTTTTAATGGAATAAAATGAACTATTTATAGAATTTTCATTAAAAAATATTAGCAGCTGGCACTATTTAGATTCAAAAGCTATCAATAACCTCCTATTGAAAGAGATAAAATTTTAGACTCAATAGGACTTAAAGTACTGAATAATAAGCAAGATACAATTATAGGATCATCACTTAGAGATTGCTTTCTATGCTGATTCACATCCAGCTCATTCTAGAAGCAATGAGAGCCTGCTATAGAAAGGACTGACAAATCAGGGCCTATATCTATATCTATATATATGTACAGCTGCTTGCCTGTACAGTTCTGGTGACTTAAAAGGAATTGTCAATGTAATGCAAAGTTTTCTTCAATAAGTTCACTGAAAGTGATTAATACATCCACTTGTTAAGTGCCATCGATTCCATTTCACTTGACAGCAACCCTGTTTAGGGTTTCCAAGGAATGGCTGGTGGGTTTGAACTGCAGACCTTGTCATTTGCAGTCCACTGCTTATCTTATAGTGCCATACCAGGCACTATATATACCCACTAAATTAATTACAAAGGATTGCAATTGGTTTTTGTGTAGTTACTTGATTCTACTGTGGACCTAATGTTATTGTTGTTGTTGTTAGGTGC
>NW_006408617.1:4638294-4683951 GCF_000296735.1 Chrysochloris asiatica
TGATGGACTCAAGTGTGGCAGCGGTAGTGAGGTTGGCCCAGGATCGGACATTGTTTCGTTCTGCTGTGCATGGGGTCGCTATGAGTCGGTTCCGACTTGATGGCACCTGACAACAACAACAACAAACTTCTGAATTTTTGCCAATAGGTTAGAAAGGTATCTCCTTATGGTATTCATTTGCATTACTTTTACTGATGAGGCTGAGCTATTATTATTCATGTTCATTTGCTAGACACATGAACTCATTTGTAAAATTCCTACTAGTGTGTTTGTAGAACTTAAGTTATTTTACAATTTATATGGAAGAGCAAAGAGCTAAGAACAATTAAGGCATTTCTGAGGAAGAAGAAAGAAGAATGACTTCCCTTAAGAAGAAGAAGGAAAAAACAGATTTCTAAATCTACTATAATTAAGACACTGTGGTATTGATGCAGTATCTGTCTTGACCAATGGAATAGGATTAAAGAGAGTTCCAAAACAGATTTATGATTCAGGTAAAACAGGATGTGTTGACCTGAACAGACTGATTAGGGAAGGAACCCTGGTGGCAGAGTGGTTAAGCACTTAGCTGCTAACCAAAAGGTCAGTAGTTTGAACCCACCAGCCACACTGCAGAAGAAAGATGTGCAGTCTGATTCTGTAAGTCTTGCAACCTTGGAAATCTCATCAGGCAGTTCTACTGTGTTCTGTAGGGTTGCTATGAGTTAGAATTGACCGGTAGCACTGCCCTGGGTTTGACTTTTTTTTTTGTTGTTGTTGTTTTTAATACTAAAGGAGTTAAACTCATATCAGGAGGCTTCAGAAGCTTATGGAAAAATGGAATTCTTGTATAAAAGTTTTGGAGGCCTTTTTTTTTTTAAAGCTGTTATTGTGACTTGAGTGATAGTTTACATGGGAGAACATCGATTTTGCACACAATCAATCGTATTTTGTTTCATTGCAATGATTACAATCCTCTCCATGCATTATCAGTTAACAGTATTTGTCTCTATCCCCTTCTTTTTTTGTTATGTACACAACAACAAGCAGGAACATATCATCATTTAAACAAGCAAAGGGCACATTTTGCAAGCCAGCCTCCTGCCCTCCAGCACACAGCCTTTCTCTTTCCATGAGTTTAGAGTCTTCAACTGCTCTATCTCTCCATGTCATCACCTCTGCCCCCATCTCTGATGTTGCTACTTCTCTGATTAGAATTCCATGTTCTGCTAATGCTCTTCCCTCTTGATGGTCCTAGGGTCCTCTGTTCCTGGAACGTAAGATTAACTATTCCCTTCTTTTTGTTACACAACTTCTACATTTATAGTTGTGACAATCGCAATTAGTCATGATAACAGTTACTTACTATTGAATCAAAAGAATTCTATCCCCATCTCCTTTCACCAGACCTATCTAGACAAGATGAAAATTACTCAGTGGAGATTCTACCTTCTCCTGCACTCTTTGAAACTAAACTCCCTCTTGAAAACTTGTAAACCAGTCACATTGAGCCTTTATAACTCCCCACCCTCTAATATGTTGTTGTTGTTGTTGTCAGGTGCCATCGAGTTGGAACCGACTCATAGTGACCCCATGCACAGCAGAACGAAACAATATCCGATTCTGGGCCAACCTCACTACCGCTGCCACACTTGACGCCATCAATGATGCCACCTGGCCAACCCATCTCATTAGGGGTCTTCTCCTCTTTCTCTGACCCTCCACATTACCCAGCATGACATCCTTCTCCAGCGACTGTTCTCTCCGGACAATATGTCCAAAGTATGAGAGATGAAGCTTAGCCATCTTGGCCTCCAAGGATGCCTCTGGCTGCACTTCTTCCAAAACAGGTGGTCCTTATTGCCTACACATCAGTGTCAGCTCAGGTTGGATATGCAGCCCTGTTGAACTTTACTGAACTTGCTTTAAGTCTGCAGGTTAACTGGCTGCTGAATAAGTTGGCCTTGGCTGGGTGGGAGCTCTGATCTATGAATCTTTCTTCCTCATTAGACTATTGGGCTCACCCAGAGATGCCGTCCTCAATGCAGAGTTTTAGGCACAAGTATAAATATGCATATCTGTGAAACCTCGTCTCAGAAGTGGCACAGTGTCACTTTTCCTGCATTCTTATTAGTCCTAAAGCCAGCTTTCATGGGAAAACAGCTCTGCCTCTTTAGTGAAAGGGACTGTCAATTCACATGGCAAAAGGTATGGATGCAGAAGGGGTTAAGAACTGAGGTCACCATTAAAATGTACCTCAAATGCTCAAGAGAAATGTAGGAATTAGGAGAGTAAAGAAGTTTTTTATTTCAAAAACTCTAAAATTTCAATTGCAGTGTTTTTTTCAATTCTCCAATGAGTAATTTATAAAATTTCCAAAAGAATTTTTTGTTTATAAAGCATAAATGGCAACAGTTCTATACAAATTACCAGAATGTTTCATAATTCCTCTAGAAATACCTATCAGAAAAGTTCTTCCGAGTGAGCACATGGTGGCATTTTTCTTGCCATAAACAAAATATATGCATCCATATGAAGAATCTGAGGTGTTAAGGATGCAAATTTGCAGGAAAGTGGTAACATTTAAGAGAAAAGGAAGATCAACTGAAGATCCAGAACAAGTAGATTACTATTTTGGTGTCCCTTGAAATCTGGCACGATTTCTTCATCATTTGCAAAGTTTAGTCACTGTCAAGGAAACTAGGAACCAAATGTGAGACTCGGCCCCTTGCATTGTTGTTGTGATCTTTTAAAGTAGCATTCTATCTTTGTGTACTTTATAATTCATATGTGAATCTAGTAACATAAATGATATAAAAATTTTGCTTAAACTCTAAACCATCAAATAAATGAGCTATCTTTATATTTTAAAAAAATCTCAGAGAAATCACTCTGACCATCAAACTCTTCAATATGATCTCTGAATTACAACCTTTCTTTTAATTCCTTTATCAGAATAGATAGTAAAAACTGACTCTTAGCTCTTTTTATATTTACTCCCTTTATTGTTAGTGGGTAATGGGTATTAAAACACAACTGAATTAATTAGAACTTTCAATATCTGGAAAGATTGGTCTTATTTCAAGGACTTGGAATGAGAAGCAGAACATGAATTCTGTTGCCAAGCCCTAGTGTCCAAGGCCAAATGTTTCAGTATATATGGAGGTAAACTAGAAGGGAGGTTCACTTCCCAGAAGAGTGAGGTGTATAGTACATACATAATACCTGTCCAATAACATTTTAAAAAGATAACTATAAAGAAACAAATTCCATGTATTAAACATTTTAAGATTCATTTAGTTTTTACAGGCACACACAGGAGCTAATCCATTTTTTTCAGAAAGAGAAAATAAATCAGAGAAAATAATTTGTACAAGCTCTGGCAACTCACAAGCGAGACCCGTAACTTGTGCCCTAGTGAATTGATGCTAATCAGCAGTGTCTACCATAGTAAGAAAGGAGCTCTGATAGCATAGTGGTTACAAGTTGGGCTGCTAACCTCAAGGTCAGCAGTTCGAAACTACCAGCTGTCCTGCAGGAAAAGATGAGGCTTTCTGCTTTAGTAAAGATTTACAGCCTTGGAAACCTTGTGCAGGGTTGCTATGAGTCGGAACCAACTCCATGGCACATAACCAACAAACCAATTAACCATAGCAAAAAATAATTAAGAGAACGGCTCACTGGATTATGATAGGAAAGATAATATACGCATATAAAGAATATCTCTTCCAAAATATTGGTGGTATAAAAGGCAAATTGCTAAATCATGTGAAAGTATGATGCTGTTTATGTAAAAAAATGAAAAGAAAAAAAAAAAGCCTAACATATACAAGTAGATTATGTATTAACTGTAAATACATCTTTGTTATTGTTAAGTGCTGTTGAGTCAGTTCCTACGCATAGTGACCCTGTATAGGATTTCCAAGGAGTGGCTGGTTTGGAACTACCCACCTTGTGGTTAGCAGTCAAGCACTTACATAGTATCACAATGTTAGCAGTGGGTATCTCTGGAGAGGAATGTGGGATGCTGTGGCAATATAGAGGCTATTTTATTTTATAGTCTATAAACCATGTGTAATCATGATTATAATTGAAAACATTTTAATGAAATCACTGAAATGAGGAAAAAGTTCAATGCCCAGATTCTAAAATGGCATAAATCATTTCTGTATCTTGCTTTGTTGTTATTTGAGACTATGACTGGTGAAAACAACCTGACACAAATTTCTCTTCCCAATTTAGTGTTCGCACAATTTTTCCTGCTGAAACTCTGGACAAGGCAACTTTTTTGAACAGGGGCTTCAAAATGTTAATGGAAAAACTCCATTATCTTTTAATTCCACATTTCCAAGAACTTTTGAAGCTACCGCATATGTGTCAATAGTTCAAGTACATAATGCTCTAATCCCATGTGGTTTAAATGCCTTTATAATTAAAAAATATTGGAAGCATGCAAACATATAATTATGACAAGGTAGATTTATTTTTGTTTATAAAATAAAAACGATAAAAAAAATTTATGCCTCCTGTTTATTTCTCCTCAACCCAATTTTCTGTTCTCAGTTCCTATATATCAAAACCTGTGTATTTTATTTTTCTACACACAATACTTGTACCATTTTATTTAATTGGCATAATATGCAGTCAAGAACTATGCTAAGCACTTTACGTGCTTCTAGACTACGAGTTTTGGAGTCAGAATGCTGGACTTAAATCCTGACTCTATAATTTATAAGATGTAATCTTCCAATAGTTGCTGTTTACCAATGCTTAATCCTCCTTATCTATACTTTGTACATCTGTAAGTGTAATTATTGAAGCTTTCGGGTCACAATGAGTTAGACTTGAAGCAATGACAATGTGTTTGGTCCAGTGTGTTTTATAAACTAGGGAAAGCTGCTAAAGAATGTCTATTAATTATCTCCACCACTTGTCTTTGTTTGTCGTACTGTGGTGATGTACTTGTTGCTTTGATGACTGCCTCTAGGCCACCAGTATTTGAAATGCCAGCATTGTATAGCCATGGTAGACAGGTTTCAGCTGTGCTTGTAGTCTAAAGCAGACTAGGAAGAAGAGGCTGACTTCTTTTAAATATTTAGCCAGTGAAAACTTTATGTATAGCTGAGGAACACTGTCAGCACCAGAATATTGAAACATGATGAACAGCATCAGAATGTTGTCAGATATAGTGCAAGAAGATGAGCACTTCAGATTGGAACTCAAATTACGACTGAGAAAGAGTTGCCTCCTCAAACTAGAGTCAACTGTAACAACATGAATGGATTAACGCTTCTGGGAAAATTATTGGCTGATGGGGCACAACTCGAGGAGAAATAGCTGTTATCATCAATTAATAATCAGAAAATTGAATGTATGAAGTACGAATCTAAGAAAATTGAATGTTGTCAAAAATGAAATGGAATACATTAAGATTGATATCCTAGGCATTAGTGAGCTGAAATGGATGGGTATTGGTAATTTTGAATTTGACAATCATGTAGCTTACTATAACAGGAATGACAAATTGAAGAGGAATGGCATCACTTTCATCATCAAAAAGTACATTTCCATATCTGTCTTGAAGTATAATGCTATGCATGGTAGGATAATATCCATAGGCCTATGAGGAAGACCACTTAATAACAGTATTATTCAAATTTACACAACAATCACTAAGGTCAGTGATGATGAAACTGAAGAATTCTACCAACTTCTTCAGTCTGAAATTGATCAAGCATGCAATCAAGAGGCAATGGTAATTACTGTTGATTAGAACGCAAAGGTTGGAAACAAACAGGAAGGATCAGCATTTAGAAAACACAGCCTTGGTGATAGAAACGATACTGAAACGTGATAGAATTTTGCAAGACCAATGACTTATTCATTGACACAATATCACGGATATCACATGCAAGTAAAGATTTGCTAAAGATAACTGAAAAATGGCTGCAATAGTACATTAGCAGGGAATTGCCAGAGGTTCAAGCTGGATTCAGATGAGGATATGAAATGAGGAATAGCATTGCTGACATCAAATGGATCTTAGCTAACTCAAAGAACAACAGCAAGATGTTTGCCTGTATTTTATTGACTGTGAAAAGGCTTTCATCTGTGTGGACCATGACGAACTATGGACAACATCGTGGAGATGAGTATTTCGGAACACTTCATTGTGCTCATGAGGATCCTGTACATAGATCAAGAGGCAGTCGTTTGAACAGAACATAGAAACACTGACTGGTTTAAAATCAGAAAAGATGTATACCAGGGTTGTATTCTTTCACCATGCTTATTCATTCTGTACACTGAGCTAATAATACAAGTAGCAGTGTTTTATGTGGAAGAACGTGGCATCAGGATTAGAGGGAGACTCATTAACAACCTGCCATATGCAGATGATATAACCTTGCTTGCTGAAGGCAAGGATGACTTAAAATACTTACTGCTGAAGATCAAAGACCACAACCTTCAGCATGGGTCGTACTTCAATGTAAAGAAAACAAAAATCCTCATCAATGGACCAATAAATACATGATAAATGGAGTAAAGATTAAAGTTGTCAAAGACTTTATTTTGCTTAGATCCACTGTTAATGCTCATGGAAGAAGCAGTCAAGAAATCCAACAACATAATACATTAGGCAAACCTGCTGCACAAGAGCTCTTTAATGTGTTGAAGAGCAAAGATGTCAGCTTGAGGATTAAGGTGCACCTGACCCAAGCCATGGTATTTTCAATAGCTTGATATGCAGGTGGAAGTTGGACAGTGAATAAAGAAGTGATGCATTTCAGTTATGGTGTTATAGAAGAAGCATAAAAATATCATGAATTGCCAGAAGAATAAACAAATTTGTATTGAAGAAGTATAGCCAGAATATTCCTTAGAACCCTGGATAACAAGACTTTGGCTCTCATACTTCTGACACAGTATCAGAAGTGACCAGCCCCTGGAGAAGGATATCATGCTTCATAAAGTGAAAGGCCAGTGAAAAAGAGGAAGACCCCCAATGAGATGGACTGGCATAGTGGCAGCAGCAATGGGCTCAAGCTTAACAATTGTAAGGATAGTCTGTACTGGGCAGCATTTCATTCTGTTGTGCATGAGGTCTCTATGAGCTGGAACCAACTCGAGAGCACCTCACAACATGACTTATCTGGTTACTGGCTGATAAAGATGTGCTCATCATCCTGGTTGACATTTACTACATTAAAAAACAAAACAAAACAAAAAAACAGCACCCCAAATATGCAGTTTCCTTTTATTTAACAGGAGAAAAATCAACACATTTTCCAAAGAGGCAGATGTCCCAGTAGCTTTAATAAAAACCAATTTAACTTCAAAATCAGCTTGTCTGACCCACAAGCTCTTAGAGAAAGTGAACAATCAAATTTTGAAAGTAAGAACAAAATACCAAAATAAGCTCTACACCCAGAACAGATATATTAAGCCAACAGATTAGGAACTGTTTTCCTTAAGTGTCAGGTTTAATTCAAATATATTATTTAGACTATTAGCATATGAACTATATAACAACTTTATAATTTTACTTGAATTAAAACCAGGATTTCTGGAATTTTCAGATAGTCTTTAAAATTTTCCAATATGGACATAAACTATGCCCTATTCTTCACTACGTATTGTCACAATATATCCATTTTCACAGGAAGATTTTTAAGGCTCTGGCACTTAGTATAGTATAATATCTGTGTGACAATAATGTCATAATTATATACAGAAAACATTTAACATTTTCCTTGTGCAATACAAGGTCTAAAGATTGAAAAACAAAATGTCCCATGTTAATGAAATATTAAAAGACTATGAGCATCCCATGAATCTGACAGTGATTTGGTAATTACTTAAAGAACATACAAATAACATTTTGCACACTAAGTGATTTATCATTAAAAATAACTATTGAACTGAATACACTTATTTGATATTACTAATATTCTAGATCATTCTTTCAGTACAAAATGGACTTTATTATATCTTAGAAATGTTTCCAATTAAATAGTAACATTGAGGCAAAAAATGTTTTGAGTAATTTGTGTGTCAAACAATCATCATAAATCTATGAATCTTAATTTACTCTGCTAAATCACCAATATAGAATATGCTTCAGTAGGTAAATGAAATCAACACAAGGTGATTATTTTTTACTTCAAAAAGGAAAGTCATTTACACCTTGTCTTAGATGCGAAAGCAGCATATTCAGCTCTTAAGGCAAAAAAGGACCACAAAAAATTATAAATTATAAATTCTCATTCTTTTGGCATTAAAACCATAGAGAAAACTTTTATACTTTAATAGATAATATATTAGAATACATCTGAATATACATTTGCAAACATTCTTCATGAGTATGAAGCTGGTCTGTGAAGTGGAGGTGCTGAAGTACAGTACTGAAGGGTAACTTTTAATAGTCGTCCTGAGTATCAGCAGGTGTGGAATGGCTGTCTCTTGGTCTTCCATTCACAGATATTGTATATGAGGAAACAGTCACCTATGGGAAAATAAATAAATAAATAAACAAACACACTTTTTATCCACCAATTTAAAATGGGATAGCTGTCCAATTTTCAACAATGACATCTTAAGTTTTGCTTAGCTGAAAAGGCTAACACTTACTATTTATTGTTCAATAAATGATAAATCATCAAGAATAAATATTCACTCTACCATGAAATTAAAAATGAGAGTTGTTATTTCCACAACAAACAAGTTAAATAATCCATTAACACATCATAGTCTTTACAAAATTACCAAATCAACACAGAGGATGAGAGCACAAACAGACTGCAGGACAAGCTGTTAAAGAGCAATTTTAGCTAGATTAATTCTGACTCCCTGAATTCATTCTCCCTTGGCGAACACAGAACAATAAATTCCAGAAATGAATGAGCTTTACAGTTTTTGTTCTTATGATATATATTAACTTGAAACTTCCCTCTCAGTGACCTCTTATTTATTAAGAAAAGAAACAGCCTCTGTTTTAAAAAATACTTTCCTATGGATGACTTAAAGATCAAATCCATGACTGCTGAATAGCGCCATTTGAATGGCGTCATGAAAACACCAGTGCCCTTGGGTTCATTAGGAGTCATAGTGATCCTAAAGGACAGAGCAGAACATCCCCATAGATTTCCAAGGAAGTAACCTTTATGGGAGCATACTGCCACATGTTTCTCCTATGGAGCAACTAGTGGGTTCGAACTGCCAACCTTTTGGAACTACCAGTGGAGCGCTTTAACTATTACACCAACAGGATGTTTTTTGTTGTTTGTTTTCAGTAATGAATGTCTAAGTTTCAAAATTCAATAGTAAAGTCCTTTATTTGCAAAGAAACTAAGTTGATTGAAAAGCATTAGAACAAGAGATTCCTCAATAGAAAACTGCTTTACAAGAGTGTAAAATTGGATTTTGAATACTAAAAAACTATAATATTGCTAATATCATATATAAAACATAATATACTATGTAGTTGTATATTATATATTGCATGCAATATATTATTTACATATGTATTATACATAAAAAACAAAGGTATGTTAAAAACAAGTTTTATCTGTAGATAATTGCCTAGTTTAGAATAATGTTACATATATGTGTTTAAATCATGTAGAAAGTCACACAGCAATCCATTAACAGTGGATATCTCTGGGTAAAATGATAATCTGATATTTAAAAATCAGATTAAACTTTTAAACACAAGACATAATAAGAATACTATTTAATAAACTCTGTGAGGTCAGTATCTATTTAATCTGTTATAAAGCCACTGTCTATCCACAAGGAGTTCTGGTGGTAGAGTTGGTTACACACTGGGCTGCTACCCTCAAGGTCAGAAGTCTGAAGGTACCAGGCACTCCTCAGGAGAAAGATGGGGCTGTGTGCTCTCCTACAGACCTATAGTGTCCGAAATCGTAGGGAGTTCTACTTTGTCCTATTGGGCTGCTATTAGTTGGAAATGACTCTATGACAGTGGGCTTGGGTGTTGTTGTTGTGTTGTTAAGTGCCATAGTCAATTCTGACCCATAGCGACCCTGTATACAATTTCTGATGAACAGCTGGTGAGTTTGAACTGCCAACCTTGAGGTTCAGCTGATTTTGCAGTCTCCACAGTGCCACACCAGGACTCTGTGGGCTTGGATTGTTGTTGTTGTTAAGTACCGTGGAATTGGTTCCAACCCATAGTGACCTCACAGGGTTTCTGAGGCTGTAAATCTTTATGGGAGCAGAAAGCCTCATCTTTCTCCCTGGAACTGCCAGTAGTTTCAAACTGCCGACTTTGAGGTTAGCAGCTGGATTCATAACCACTATGCAATCAGAGCTCCTTGTGGGCTTGGATAGTGGAGTTTATATCCACATTAGACTCATCTCTTTTCATGTCTGACACTATGTAGTGCTCAATGAATATTTGTTGAATGAAGTATAAACAGAATATGTTGAATGGAATATTTATAAATTTAAAAAATATTTTAAACAAAGAATATGCTACACTTAGACTTAGGATCCCTGGTAGTGTAGTGGATTACTCATAGGGCTGCTAACCACAGGTCAGTAGTTCAAATTCCTCAGCCTTTCTGTGGGAGAAGAATGAGGCTTTCTGCTCTCGTAAAGATTTACAGTCTTGGAAACTTTACAGAGTAGGAACCAATTCAACTGCACATAGAAGCAACAGCATAATAAAGTCTATTTTAAAAATGGCATTTAAGAATTACTGACGTGAACAACTAAAAGGCAGACACCATAAGCAGCTTTGGTTGATCAAATTCATATCAAGTAAATATGAAAGAAAAAAAGCAGATAAATTAAACAAAACAACTGAGCAGGAGTCTGGGTGACTTACCCAGTTATGTTCCCTCCAAGATTCTATCTAGCCAAAGATTAGTCTTATGTTCTGAAGAAACATGTAACACCAAGTGCTAAATAACCTATTCGTTTATTTCCAGAATTCCTTTTTTTTTTTTTAAACCATCTATATTCTATTTGTAACAAGAAAATAGCCAGATTTTTAGCAGTTCAAGCACCATCAAGTACCAAAAACAATCAAAGAAGTTTTGTGTCAGCACAGATTCAACAATAATCGAGTCAATAATTTGTGGGTTTTTTTGTGTGTGTTAATAATTTGATGACTCCTATATAAATCTTATCTTTCTTACTAGCTATACGATTAGCCTTGGTGATCAGACTGGGTGTCAAGTGGGAATAGGGAGTGGAAAAACTTAAGAAACATGAAAAAATATCTCATGCCCATAACTACATTTACACTAGAATAACCAACTAGATAATTGTTCTAATGAGAGCCAACCATTATAATGATGGGTAATTGCTTTAGTATGAACCACAGCCATAAGGCAGGTTGATACCTGGAGTTAAATTGAACACTTGAGTGCCAAGATATAGGCAAGCAAGGAGCCAATTTTCTGATGAGCAAATTAAACCTACTGTGAAATCACTGGAGATTATATTTGGCAATATAATTATTGTTCTACAAGATAATTTTCAGAATTTAAAAACAAACCAGAAGAATTGGTCAGTACAAGACAGAAATAAGGGACTTAATCAAAGATCAGAAGAAATAAGAGCCTGTTTATATCCATTTTTCATTTTGTAACCTTTCTCCATTTACAAAACATTGTACAGAAAACCCACTAAATTAATTACAAAGGATTGCAATTGGTTTTTGTGTAGTTACTTGATTCTACTGTGGACCTAATGTTATTGTTGTTGTTGTTAGGTGCCATTAAGTCGGTACCGACCCATAGTGACCTTATGCACAGCAGAACGAACACCTGCCCGATCTTGGGCCAATCTCACTACTGTTGCCACGCTTGAGGCTGTGAATGGCCAGAAGCAGAAGCTTCATTCTATTTATTTTTGTGCCCCCAGTATCTATGCTTGGAACTTACACACTCAAAAAGATGCTTGTCAAATTTCTTGAAATGAAAAAAGTGGCGACTGATTTGAAACTCATCCACAGGTTACAAAATTAGAAACAAAAAATGTACTTAAGTAAGAATGTGCAATTGATTAATGTGGGCATATTTCTCCATAAAACCATAAATTTGGCATGACCCATGAAATATCAATTTCAATGCTCAAAAGCCAAATTTGTATGCTATCTAGCACGTAGGTTCAGACTGCAAATCTACAAAATTTACACCTAATCCCGAATCCTTCCTTCTTGTGTCTTCCTCTCTAAGCAGCAGCTGATTTTATTTATTTTTGCCTTTCCTCAGTGTTTGCCCAGATGGGAGTGCAAAGTCCTCTCTGAGAAGCACGACCTCTATGCGTCATTCCACATACACGCACCAGGAACCTGGCTTGAGTTGTCAGATCTGTCCCAGAGTGCCTTTTACTTTTTCACCCTTTTTGCAGAATTCCTGTTCCTTTACAGATTTAATTTCTGTTGCACACAATGTTCTTAATTTCTGTCAAGCTCAATGTGTTTTGTTTAACAAATATCTCACTCTTTTCTAAATAGTTTTCTAAAATGATTAGAGATGGAAACCCCAAAATTAAATGCCTAAGGAGTCAGTGAAATACTGATTTCTTTTCTTGGGTGTTTAGGTACGTCAAACCAGGGAGGAATGAGGAGAGGAGGAGAAAGACGCTTAGGGGAGAAACAGCCTTTGGGAAATCTACATGATGATGCCAGGTGCAAAGCTTCACCACATCATGTTCAGTGGATGAGGGAATGGAGAGGAAACTGGCCTGCAAATAATCCCTGGGACAGGTCTTTGGCATTTGCTTTGAGGAGAAACATATCCTCTCTCCAGATCCTTTCCTACAATTTCTCCTAAGAATCTAGAGGACTTTGACAGAGCATTATCAAGACTTGAACTTCTTCATTGAGCCTTATCTAAATTATCTAGATTTCCCCTCCTTTTTGTTTTTTATAAATTTACAACATCGCCCCCCTCAAAAAAAAATCCACATATGATAATAACTGATAACTACATGGAGCCCTGGGGGCACAGTGGTTAAATGCTAGGCTGCTAACCAAAAGGTCGGTTATTTGAACCCAGCAGCTGCTCTGTGGGAGAAGGATGTAGCAGTCTACTTCTGTAAAGATTGTTGTTAAGCGTCGTTGAGTTAGTTTGAACCCATAGCGATCCTGTATAAAGTTTCTGAGGAGTGGCTGGTGAGTTTGAACTGCTGACCTTGCAATCTAGCAAATGAACCCACAGTTCCACACCAAAACTCTCTGTAAAGACTACAGCCTTGGAATCTCTATGGGGCAGTTCTACTCTGTCCTACAGGTGGATTATGGTCAGAATTGACTAAACAGCAAGGAATTGGTTTTTGATTACCATAGAAGCTATGATTGAAACTTATGGGTTCCTATCCTAAGTGCATCTTTTCTAGAATAGCAAGCCATTTTCTTAAGTTCTTTATGTTGTGTTAACACAATTAAAGGGCCAGGGCTCTTTCTATATATATATGTTGTTGTTACTAGTGTTGTCAAATCAGTTCCAACTGATAGTGACCCTGTATAGGGTTTCCAAGGTTGTACATCTTTACAGAATTGATGCTTTTGAGTTATGGTGTTTGAGTTGTGGTGTTGGAGGAGAATATTGAAAGTGCCATGGGCTGCCAAAAGAACTAATAGATCCCTTTTGGAAGAAGCGCAGCCAGAGTGCTCATTGAAGGCCAGAATGGTCAAACTCTGTCTCTCATATTTCAGACATATTGTCAGAAGGGACCAGTCGCTGGAGAAGGATATCATGTTTGGTAAGGTGGAGGGTCAGAGAAAAAAAGGAAGACCGCCAATGTGACGAATTCGCCAAGTGGCAGCATCGATGGACTCAAGCATGGCAACAGTAGTGAGGTTGACCCAGGATCAGGCAGTGTTTCTTTCTGCTGTGCATAACGTCGTTATGGGTTGGTACCGACTCGATGGCACCTAACAACAACAACATCTTTGCAAGAGCAGAACACCTTGGAGCAGAATGCCTTATCTTTCTCCCACAGAGCAGCTCAAGGGCTTGAACCACTGACCTTGTGGTTTGCAGTCCAGTGTTTATCCTACATAATCACCAAGCTCTTCTTTGTATATTGTTGTTGGTATGTGTCTCTGAGTCGGTTCCAACTCATAGAAACCCTGTATAAAGTTTCCAAGGAACGGCTGGTGGGTCTGACCTTGGGATTGCAGTCTAGTACTTGTCTAATAATGCCATGCCAGGACTCCTTTCTATATATAGTTATATATATAATAATGAACAAAATCCATGTTCTGCATCTGGCCTATGTTTCGGACATTGTTTTAAGTATGTGTAAGGTTCTGGACTCTTTCAGCTTATACTTCAGAAAGATCTGAACATGAAGGAATAACTAGCATTTACCCTATTCAGAATTAAATACCAGAGAAACATTTCCCCTAAAGTACTAGTTTGACAATGTTGAAAATAAACCCGCTATTACCCACCTGAGAAAGAAAACTTACCCTTTTCAACTTGGCAGCAGCCTCTCCAGAACGGATTGCAGTCAGCAAACTCTGTCGGATCTGTTCTGGGTCAGAGCTTTGGAATGTTAAAGAACTTTGTCTCTTTACGGTGAATGATGAGCAGTCAATGGGAGACGGTATTTGGGAATTCTGTTCATTATCCATAGAATTATTTTCCTACAAAAATAAATGCAAAATATTTAGATGAACACCAAGAGAAGAGTGGGCTATTTATGGGGGGAAAATCATCATCAATATTTCTTTAAAAATCCCCATTTTCCACACTGGTGTTACAAATATGGTTTTAAGCCCAAACCCAAAATACATTATTGATTTGTGAAAAATAATACTAGATCTACATTTTAAAGGCAATTTGTACAGAACATTTTCTTTCTATTTTGTTTAAAAGGAAAATGCAAAATTGGTAATAACAAAATGATGCTATACCATTCTTTAATTTGCATATACTTTCAGCAATAGCAGGTCCTCAAATACACCATTTCCACAATTTTCAGAAGATGTATACCAGAATTTTTTTTTTTTTTTTTTGCAGCAAGAGAAATGTTATAATCCCCTGTTGCTTCCTAAGGGGCCTTCAGATGATGGGCACTTCTGCCAAGGATGATAGCATAGAGGTGCAGAGTTGCAGAAACAGAGAGAGCGACTCTACTGAATGCAAAGGGATTGGAAGGAGTTCCAGAAAGGAGTGAGAATGGCAGTAGTCAAGACTTGGGAACCTAGAAGAAGCTGCGTGATCAATGGTCAAGATGTTTTCCAAAACATTTTGGTTTTGTTTTGTACTTAACTTTTGTTGGGTGATACGCAGGTTATCTCGTCTATGTCCCCCCATTACTTGTAATTGTTGGAAGCAGAATGTGCTTCTTGAGGATTTCTCTCTCCCCAGTTGTTGTTAAGTGCTGTCGAGTCAGTTCCGACTCACAGAGACCCTGTATAGGGTTTCTGAGGAGCAACTAGTGAGCTTGAATCACCAACCTTGATGTTCAAACCAACCTTGCAGTCTAGTGCATTAACCCGCAGCCCCACACCAGGACTCTACCTTATATTCCTTTATTTACTGAGTACCAATAAGGTCCCAGAAATTTCTTTTAGGAACAAGGAGTATAGCACTGAACAAGAGATAAGATTCCTGTGCTTACGGACCTTACTGTCTAGTGCATATGACAAAGTACTAAATCCTATTTTGTTATGGATATTGGGATGAGAACAAAAACTGTCTTTGAAGACCAGTCAAATCTGGGTTCCCACAGGGACATGACAAGACCCAAGGAGCTAGATCAAGATTAAGGACTCAGGAAAACAGAGAGCTCTTAGCACAAGTTGGTGGGGATGGGGTGGAGGCTAGTGGGTGTGGGGGAAAGGGGACTGAAGTAAAGACAAATTTAGCCAGGAGCTCATTAAGTTTGAAATCAGGGGCAACCCTTAAAGAAAATAGAGGATGGCACCACCTCCTCTCTCCTCATTTCTCATTCCTCATCTCCTATCTGCACACTGCTTGTCAACAGCTCTGTTTCGTCAGTTACAAAATAGCCTTTGCTGACAGAGTAAGATTGTAGGGTGAGGATATTACCTTCCTTTGGGCACAGAAAGCTAAGGGATAAAAGTACTATCTTTATGTTACACGAATGCAGAGGGAATTTTGTGCAGAGGGAATTTTGCTGAGTTTGAGTTAAGTAATTCTGATCTTTCCTATATATGGAGTTTCTAGAACTACCAAATGAATACTCAAGTAATTCCACAAATAAATCAATCCAGTTTCCTGATCCCAATATATTAACTTATAAAATTGCTATTTTGAAGTACAAATGATTAAATATTATCAATTTCATATTGGTTGGCTATAATACATTTTCTTGTAAAAGAAAACTCAAATACTAGGATCAGCACTGGACTGTGAACCACAAGGTTTCCAGTTCAAACCTAAAAGCTGCTCCTTGAAAACTCTGTACAGGGTCACTATGAGTTGGAACCGACTTGACAGCAACATAGCATATGAAATAGCTTATTTTGCGTTTATGAAGTGACAAGGTCTACGTACTAACCATGTTTTGTTTTGTTTTTTACTTTCCCCATGAGACTAGGTGTGATTTAAGAAGAAAAAGAAAGAATAATGAGGAACCAAATGTGGTAAATTTCTTAGGAAGAAATATATTTAGTAACTAATTAACTGGCAAAGTTACCAGATAATTTATCTTAAAATTTTATTTTTCAATTTGCCAAATAAATATTTTATGAAAGCTGTGCTAAACAGAGTTGGGACAATGGCTGAAAATTTTTTTAAAAAGTATTATCTAAATCAAGCTTCCGTTGTTTAGGAATGATATTCCATTCCAAGAGAAAACACAGACTTTGTTCCCCAGTAAATAATTAATCACTATATTATACATACCTTCCTGACACTATATCATCATAATAAACATAAATGTAAAACATACAAAAAAATCTTAAAGATAAATATTACTTTGAACTTATGGAAAAATCTTCCCTTGGCAATATGGCTAGTGTTCTATTTTAAGCCTGTTTTAAAAAGTTGTATAAAATATTTCTGGGACTGTCACACAAATATGAAAAGATTCTTCAAACACTATCAGAGTAAAAGTACAAGAAGTATTTCAAAAAGCTACATATGATTATCATGATTTACACTGTGAATTTCATCTTCTCCTTTTGACTCTTCTGTCGGAACCAATCAAATTACAACACCCAGTTGAGCAAACACTCACTCAACAACCACCCATATTGGTAAATTAATTTGGCTGTGGTCAAAGTGGAACTGTACTCTACAGGGTTTTCAGTGGCTGAGTTTTCAGAAACAGATCTCCAGGCATTTCTTCCAAGGCACTCAAAAGTGGGTACACTTGAACCTTCAATCATATGATGAGCATCTGACTACATTAACATTTTTAAGACTGAGAGCTTATCAACATACATATAATTGGAAAAGTTGTCGTTGGAGTACCAAAAATGAGAAACAAGAAAATTATGTTTTTAACTTTTTTTTTCCATTTATATTTTGCAACTCAAAATGTTTAGTAAGCTGACATTGTATTTTATCTCTCACGCAGCTGAGAGATATTGTGGTTATTTTTAGCTTGTCTTGAGTGCTACTACTGTTCCCTTATAATTATTTTACTACTATGCAGTCATGATTGAATTGGAGGAGAAAATAAAGTAAATCAAAACACCCAGTAAAATTATCTTAAAAAGGGAGAAAAGAAAAAAAAAACAGGAAAACAGAGTCAGAATTATCTAGTACATTATACAAATGCACGAACAAAGAAACTTTAAATTAAAATGTTCACTAATAATACCATTGAACGCACAGTGGCCCCACAAGATAAGCATTGGACCATGAACTGCAAGGTTGGCAGTTTGAGCCCACCAGCTGCTCCTCGGGAAAAAGATAAGCCTTTTCTATTCCACAAAAGACTGACAGCCTTGGAAACCCTATACAAGGTGGCTATGTGTTGGGATCCACTAAATGACACTTAACAATGACAATAAGACAATTACATAATGATTAGAAAAAACAAAAACAAAACACAGTTGCCTTGAAGTCAATTCTGACTCATGGAAAGCTTAAGTGAGTCAGAGGAGAGCTGAGCTCCAGAGTTTCCAATGGCTGATTTTTTGGAAGCAGATTGCCAACTCTTTCTTCAAAGGTTCCTCTAAGTTGACTTGAGCCACAAACATTTTGGTTAGTACCCAAGCACATAACCGTTTGCACTATCTAGGGACCGTATATAATGATAACCTTAGAATATTATTCAATCAAGTTACAAGACGTATAACTCTCAGACTAAATAATCAGATTCTATGTATTACCACTCTTTTTTACACTATAGTAGCTTGATATCAGACTAATGATGTCAAACAAAGCAACATACAAACATACCAGCATTCTTGTTCAATTCCATTTTAACCACGTTTTATGAGAATCTGAATTCACATATTTAAAAAATAAGTCAAGATGAATTTTACCTTATCAGTCGTCACATCAAGTTGTGGGATGTCCTCATATTTGTGGACAGAAATAATGTTCCCTTCCTCTGAGTTGGTTGGAGATTGGGCAGATGTACCCTCGCTGTATGACTCACTGGTGACAGGATGTGTTTTACTGAAAGACTGTGACCTTTTTACCACAGCCAGGGCAAATGGTGAGGGAGCAGAACTTGAGTATGGTCGTGGGGCCCCAAAAGTTTTCAAAGTCTTCAAATTTTGTGCTGCAAACTGACTAGCAGGAAGTGACACAGGTTTGGGGGCTATTGGGGGAGCAGAGGTTTCAACAGGCTTTTGACTGACAACGTCATTGCTAGATTTTTTGATGGGGGGCTGTGGGGGAAGGTTGACTGTTTTACTTAAGAAAGAAAGACGTTGCTCTGCAGAGGGCAGCGGACTCCTTTCCACCTCTTTATTTATAGATTCCTTTGGAGCAGGATTAGGGCCAGCATGGACACTCTTAGCAGCTGCAGATGTCACATACTGACCCGCCATTCTTTTCTGCATCTGCAAGAAAAAGGAGCTTGGTTTGCCCTGGGGGTTTGAAATCCTCGCTTTAAGTTGTGACTCCAGAACACTGTTTATCTCTTCCAAATTTGGAGCATATGGAGCTGTGGCCGTGTCTCTAGTCATTTTGGGAAGAGGTTTCAGATGATCAGATCCATCAGCGGGCCTCCCAGCCCTGAGCACCTGATGCGCTATTCCCATGTTAGGTTTTGGTGCACGGTCTGACTGTGTTTCCTTTGGGTCCTCAGAAATAACAAGGTCTTCTGTTTGGAGGGCAGTTTCTTTCACATTCTCGTATGTGTGCTTTTTCCCCGGAAGATGCATCTCCTGATCATTTTTATAACCTATGTTTTCTGATTCCCAGTCTTTTAATATTTCCAGGGATTTGGGAGGCACTATTTTGTAAGTAGTCATTCCAATTTTGGGTATATAACACCTTGTAATTTCATCAGAAGGTTTTGGCTTGGGTTTGCACTCTTGTCTGTAAAATGGATAATTCTTCAGATCAGAAGCATTTGTGTTTTTATCAAGCCCATCTGCAGGAGTCAAGAGATTATCATTACCAGATACACAATTTGGATCCTTTATGGTGAGTTGGTCTTCCTGTACAATTAGTGTACCGTGACTCCGGAATTCTCTTGAGGTGTCTACAGAATTTGGAGGCTGTAAGGATGAGTCCTGAATTGATTTACTGTTATTTGAAGTTTGCACGCTTTCATCAACTCTGAAGTCAGACAAATGATGATTTTGTTGATTCCCATCAAGACTGTTACAGGAAGGGGTTGTCTGAATTGCTGCATCTTGCATTTTTATCTGTTCTACAGTGAGTTGATTCAGCTTTTGATCTGGCAGCAATGAAGCTGCTAAATGATTTTCCTTGTAATTTACAGTAGTATCCGTTTTACATGCCTGATAGTTTGATAGTCTGTCAACTTTTATGTCTACATCACTATTTTTGGCAACATATGCTACATTCATTTCTGTCTTCTTCACCCCATTTTTCTTATTGTCTTCTGCTTTTGATGGAAAGGCAATTACTTCATTTTGATCTATTAAGAGAAAAATATATCCTGAAGTTAAATATATTAAGAAAACAAAAGAAAACTCAACCTTTCAGTGTCTGCCTCTCCTAAACTGAAATACCTTGGTTTAAATTCTACAGATAATTCTCTGCTCATTAATTATATAAGAACAAGTAGTAGCAATGGAATTTTAGAGACCTGAGTTTCTAATCCAGCTTAAGCAGGTTAAGCATATTACTTAAACACTTCGAGCCTCCACTTAGTTTGCTGATGTGTAAAAAAGGTGGAAGTGTATATGATATTTTATAGTATTCTATAACACTCTTAACAGGATAGGGTATTTCCAAGAATAAGCACTCCTTAGAAAGCAGTTATTCTTCTTTCTACATGTAAGGACAACATATTTCAGTCTGTGTTAATGATAACAAAAGCAAGAAATAAACAAGTTCAAACACAAGAATTTTTGCTCTTTTTTATTTTCCATTTTGACTCTCTTTTCTCTAGCCACTAGTGTATTTGTTTCATGCCTTGCGTTAAAAGGTAAACAATTCTAACAAACATAAGTTTTAATTACAACAGACAGTAGAAAGTATTACCTATAAGATTTTAAGTAAAAACATAGTCTACGTTGTTTTGTTAATTAGGTGTTCTTGTTAAAGACTTTTAGAGGACTTTGCTTATGGTCTTTATATGGGAAATTTTGACTACATTAAAACAATCATCTTGCTTTTGGTTTTTCTCTGTGGGAAAACAAGAATCAGAGCCCAAGTGGCGAAAACAATTTCCCTCTCCCTACTCTACTTTCCCTCTTGATTCTAATTCAGTCATCCTGAAAAAGAAAACCACTTGCCAATATCTAGGTTAACAAAACAACATCTGCCAGTCAATAGCATGATGGCAAAGAACTGGAGTAAGGCACCTGGAAGGAAACAAAGGTTAATGAATATGGACTGTGTCCCTATACTGAACTCTGGGATTTACATACTGTGCTTCTCTATTCAAATGCAGCTTCTCATGCATTTTGAGTCTTCAACTCAAAACTATTACTGTCACATAAGGCAGTTGCATATTGTAAGTGAAATATGGGTTTTAGGAGTCAAATCATGAAAGGAGAAAAATTACAAATGGATGTTTAGTATTTTCTATAGTTTTATAATTACCTACATTTACCTACAGGATAAAAATCACATTTACTGCCTAGAATGTAATGTAACTTAAAGTAGCTTCTATGCTAAAAAAGGAAAGGAAAAAAGAAAGGTATGCATGCAAGAAAATCATGTTACCAGGTAAATTTGTGAACAATTTTTTTAAATGTCTTCACTTTACATATTTACACTTTAGTTGTACAAATATTTAGTTATGGTACCAAAAACCCCAAAACCCACTAGTCATCAAATCCATTCTGATTCTTAGTGACCCTATACAAAAGAGTAGAAGAGCTCCATATGCTTTTTAAGGCTAAGCATACTTTCTTCTTTCTTGACTATTTCTCATTTTCCACTAACTGTAGGATTAGCACTGGACTACTAACCACAGATCAATGGTCCAAACCCATCATCCACTCTGTGGAAGAAAGATGAAGCTGTTTGGTCTGGTATAGCTTTAGTCTCAGGAACCCTATATAGGGTAGCTATGAGTCAAAGTGCACTCAATGGCAGTGGGTTTGGTTTTGGTTTTAAGGATAGGCATATCCTAGTTTATACAATAGAAATATTTAACAAAAGAAAGTACATCAATATAAATATATTTTTAATTAAGTCCTTATGTTGTTGTTGTTAAGTGCCGTTGAGTTGGTTCCAACTCATAGTGACCCTGTGTATGGTTTCCAAGGAGCTGCTGGTGGGTCTAAACTGCTCACCTTGTGGTTCACAGTTCAATGCTGATCTTACAGCGCCATACCAGGAGTCCAAAGCCCTTACAGTCAGCTTAATTTATTGGTTTTAAAACTAGATTTCGGTTTTATACATTTTTGTTAAGAGGTCTAGTCCGGTACTGTAGGATAAGCACTGGAATGTTAACCATAAGGTCAGCAGTTCAAACCCAGCAGCTGCTCCTTGAAAACCCTATACAGGGTCACTGTGAGTTAGAACCAACTTGATGGCACCTAACAGTAACATGAATACCTAATTTACTTTTGTATAATTCTGGTGCTCTCATTAACATTTTGATATTATCTGCAATGATTGTCCAGCTAAGATTTGTGTATGCTGGAAATCTAGACTCACTAGCTGTATCTATGATCAAATCCATCCTTTTACATGTTTGACAATAATGTTACCCACTTGTGTAAAAGCAGCTAAGTGGGTAGGCATTTTCCAGGATTGGCCAGTAGAGGGAGGACGTGGGTTTTGTACTATGTTAGTCTTCCCCTATTCAAAACTGACACACCTACAAAGTGAGATGATGATTCAAATAAGCACATGTTGTTATTAAGTGTCACACAGTCTATTCCGACCCTTAGCGACCTGCATAGGGTTTCCAAGGAGTGGCTGGTGAGTCTGAACAACCAACCTTGCAGTTCAAACCGACCTTGTGGCCAAGTACTTATCCTACAGTACCACACCAGGACATTGGTACGTAAAAAGAAAAATGGACAAAAACTACTTTAAATTTAAGAAAGAAAGAAAAAAATAAATAAATAAAGTTAAGAAAGATTCTGATGTTACCAATCACCAAGAGTGACAATGCAAATTATTGCAAATCAAGTGCAAATTAAATCAATTAGTATTATGTAAATGCACTTGTAACCCTAGCACTAACTGAAGTCTAATCTTAGCATAAAGAATTTGACTATGATTTTATAAAGTAAACAGCTTTAAATCATAATTTCCCAACAGGGGGTGCTACTGTTATTATAGTTTATGTTATGAGAAGTGAAAGAAGACAAAAAGAATTAGGAAATAATGTACTTTAGACCTTCTCAGTAAGGTGTCTCAGTAGATATTGAGGAGGTAAATGAATCAAGGATGCATATATTCAAGTTAAATATTGTTAATGTTGTTCAGTGCTGTCACATTGGTTCCAACTCATAGCGACCCTACAGAGGGTTTCCAAAGTACGGCTACTGGTTTGGAGCTGCCAACCTTGCCATGCATATAAAATGATTCATACATTTTTAACACTGGGGTTGTCAATGTCTTATCCATTATATATTTTTTGTTTCTAAGACTTTTAGCCTAGTTTATTAATATAGTCGATTACACATACATTAATATATATATGAATTTTTAGAAGCCACTTATCCCTTAAAATATAATTTTACCATATTTGCACCTTCTATTTGTGTAGCATCGTTTTTCAGAAATTCAATTCTAGAGTACGTATATCATAAAGTATGTACTATGTACTCAATATTCTAGCTAAATGCTATGGAAATTCAAATAAAGTATTGTATGTAAATTCTTTGATTCAAGTGTGTCCAATTTTTCTGAGAAGTCAAGACTATAGAAATACATAGACTCTAGTAATCCAGTAAGGAGCTCTGGTAGCATAGTGGTTACGAATGTGGCTGCGAATCTTAAGGTCAGCAGTTTGAAACTACCAGCTGCTCCGCAGGAGAAAGATGAGGCTTTCTGCTCCCGTAAAGATTTACAGCCTCGGAAACCCTGTACAGGGTCGCTGTGAGCCAGAACCTACTCCACGGCACATAACAACAACAACAACAAATAATCCAGTAGAAAACAAATGAAATGGTAAAAATTAGATAGAAGTAAATGGGCAATGATGGATAGCAAATGGTTTACACAATGCAAAGACAACAAGAACAAAGCAGAAAAGTTTCATTCAAAGCACAGCAACATGTATAAAGTAAAATAGGTTTAGACTGAGTTACAAGAAAGAGAGAAATAGGTTACAATTAGAGGCATAAAATGTACATTTTTAAAGATACAAGTTTTAAGTTATGAGAGAAAAAAAGTAGTGCACATGGGTTAAGCACTGACTTTGGAGTAATATTGCTAAGTGCAAATCCTAGGTTTCCCACTTACTAGTTATAGGGTTTGGGTCCATTTTATATTTTGTGGCTCAAGCACCTCTAAAATGGTACTAAAATAAATGAAACTTTCATCTTAAAGGAGACAAGTATTAAATGAGTCAGTATCAAGATTAAAGGAGTTCATCTATATAAATTGTTAAAATATTCCTTGGCTCATAATAAGTGCTACAAAGGTATTGGCTATCATTAGTTTACATAACTCACCATTCTCTTCATTTGTGCCCAATGACTTCAAGTGTTGTTGTACACTGCCAGTGGCTGTCACTTCATTGCTTGTGTTACATACTATAGAGTGTGGTCCTCTGTAAGATACAATACCGTATGTTATCTACTGATGCCATTCTCTCCCTCCCTCTCTCTCTCTCTCTCTCTCTCTCTCTCTCTCTCTCTCTCTCACACACACACACACACACACACATAGGATAAGAGAGCAGGCAATCATTTTCAGAGACAGATGGACCGAAGTAATCATCCCTTTCTGCCAAATACTGGAAATTTAATAGCAAAGAAAAAAATACAACTGTGAGAAAACGCTTCTATGAAACATTAGCTTTCATATGTTAGTCCTCTTACAAAGAAAGATGTAAGAAGCTTGGACAGTTTTTATTTTGTTACTATTAGCTATTAGACTTAAAAAATGGAAACTGAAACACTTTAGCTTACATTTGGCAAGGTCAACTATCAGATAAAGATATGGATTGAGCTCACTGATGCCTTTTCTCCACCGAAGATAGTCCTAAGCAAATTAGTGTAAAACTTTGACAAAGATGGTTGATGTTGCCTCACTGATTTCATCACTATTCAGTGTGGCATTTTAAACATAATATGAGTGGATTATGATATGGCCTACAATCTCTATGATCAAGAATAGGTGTCACATGCATCTCAACCTTCTTTTAGATGATCTATGGAGTACTTAGTGGAAAGTGTATTCTCTGCATCATAAAATCGACTATTCAAACAATATTAGTGATTTAATATTATACTCTAATAAGAAGAATTGCTTTTATATACCAGTCTTTAAAAATCCTGGAGAACTAGGCTGTGAAAATTGAAAAATGTGTTTCTTTTAGGTCAAATAGATAACACGTTAAAATGAAACTAAATAAAACAAAACTAAATTTTGAGTCATATAGTTAACTACATGTTTTTATTAACCAGATACAGAGGGAATGAGGACTGTTGAAACTTATTTTAGACCCAATTGCACACCTGCACATTAAAATACAAATACTTTATTAATAGAGGTTTTTTTTTTTTGTTTTTTTTTTTAAATGATGGCAAATGGATTGGAATCTGAAACCAAAGGGCTGGTTGTATTTGTATTAGAAACATCAAATCTACATTTCAGAAGACTAGTATTAATTAAACAAACTATTACTAACACTTCTGGCACACGGTCTACTTACTGTCCATCTGTGTTTCGAGCGTCTTGTTTTTCTTCCTTGGAGTTTTCTGAGGACTTCACAGTACCATTGCCAAAGGCTGAATCGGGATCATTTTTCATAGTATTTATTATATTAGTAGATATTAAAGGAGTATCTTGTGATTTTAGAGACAATTTTTCAGCTTCATTTTTAGGCACTTCATTCAGTTCTTCCTTTTCATCTATTTCGTCAAGACTGTAATCAGAGCTTATTCCAGCTACAAAGAAACACAGATATAATCCTAAATATTAATTTGCCTCATTCATTCTGTGCACAATTGGCAAATGAGGGATTTTTGAAATAATAAATAACTGGAGTATTAAATTTTGATCTAAAAGTGAAATATTTTTCAATGATAGAGAATCATGTTAATACACAACCATATTATTTTAGACACCTACTATTCTAAAAATAATATTCTAATATAATTAATTTTATCCAGGATATAAACAGGCTATTTAATCTCATGAACTTCAAATTACATATTTAAGAATATCTTTTAATTAAATGATTTGTATGTTCATGTAATAGCTCTTAAATGACATCCTAAATGAAAACTAGTACATGAGATTTTGTATTGTCTATAAATGCACTTACTAAATATAATTCAGTAGTTGTCAGTATTTACTATACTTTAGAATTACCTGAGCCCCTTTTAAAAATATGATGTCCATATCTCATTCTACTCCTATTAATCAGAATCTCTGGCAGGTGGGGCTGAAACATTTTATAGCTACTCAGATGATTTTCATGTGAAACCAGGAACTAGTGTCACTGAACTACCATTTATGCAACTAACACATATCAGGTTAGCACTGGACTGCTAACCACAAGTTGGTGGTTCAAACCCACCAGTCTCTCCTTTGAAACCCTATACAGGGTCACTATGAGTAGATATGGCACTTGACAACAACACATGTATTAATGTTTTGGTTTTTTATCACCAACTGTGCAAACCTCCTTCCCCCATTTTCACAAGCATTCTATGCATGGCTATTACTTGTGAAAAAATATGATAGATGCTTAATAGATTATTTAAAAGATACAAGTAGAATAAGTATGATACAATATAAATTAATTTTTATTATCACACAATTTGATTTTTAGAGACAACTTCCTTTAAAAGTATTTTCCTGTACATTATAGAAAATGTAATGCACAAACATAAGTATATATGCATACTGATATTTTTCCTTCTCTCTTTTTGTTGGTTTATTTAATAAAAATGAAAGCAAGCTTCTTATACTCGATCCTTTCCATCTTTCCTTTTTTCCACTTACCAGGTCTTAAAGAAGCTCTGTTAGCATAGTGGGTTACATGTTGGGCTGCTAACCCACAAGGTCAACAGTTTGAATCTACCACCTGCTTTGTGTGAAAAAGATGAGGCTTTCTGCTCCTGTAAAGATTTACAGCTTTGGAAACCCTATACAGGGTCACTATGAGTGGGAACCAACACCACTGCATATACCACCACCACTATGTTTTAGTTGTTGTTGTTATGTGCCGTAGAGTTGGTTCCCACTCATAGCGACCCTGTACAGGGTTTCTGAGGCTGTTAATCTTTACGGGAGCAGAAAGCCTCATCTTTCTCCCACGGAACAGCTGGTAGTTTCGAACTGCTGACCTTGTGGATCACAGCCCGATTCATAAACACTATGCTACCAAAGCTCCTCATATCAATGTGTATGTTGTGCATGCATGTCTGTGCCTTTGGACACACATTCAGATGTGTGTGGTTCTTTCAAACAGCTGTGGGCAATATAACATTGAATAAAAATGTATTTTATCATTACTCCTTAGCAGCAACTAACAATGGCCAGCGAGGTAAAAGAGGAGACAACCTAAGCAAGTAGTATCCACGTTTATTGTCAAGACTAGCTATGATAGTAAATTTAAACCAAAGAATGAGGTTCTGGAACTTAACTTATTTGGATGTATTTAAACACTACCATTTATATAATGGTAGCTGAACAAAGTTGAATTTTACAAGAGGGGGATTAGACTGCAATGATCAATACATCTATAAAAATTCAATAAAAAGCTTACGAATATTTGAATAATATTTCAAGTACTTAGTGTGCTTTTCATTAATCTTATCTTTGGGTATACAGACAGAAAAAATATGTTGCTTTTTCTCTGTTTTAAAAAGCGGGGAATTTTAACGGTTTTTTCCTCAATTGTAAAGGCATTAGTTAATTTTAAGTAAGTTTTCCTATGAGGATGCCCAAAACGGAATTTCCCCTGAACTTTCCTTATACGTATTTGACAAGTCATGTTTTATTACAAAATATGAACTAATCATAATGCAAGTGTGTTATATGGCATTCTAAATTTATAAAGGATACTCACATAATTTTAGACTCTATCTTGAGAAAAGTGAAAGATCGTGTTGGTTTAGATGTTAATGTATTATATAATGTCTTCTCAGTATTAAACAGTTTTTGAAATTACATTATTCAAAGTAACATTTAACAAATTATTAATAGCTACCATTTCCTATGACAAATATTTCAGAGATATACAGCTTTCTTTTAAGTAGGGTCCCTCTTTGAGAAACTAGCCTCAATCAAAGTATAAACAGTAAGTGAAATCCTTTCATATTATTTTTCTAGACTTGTATAACTTGATAATATGCTCATTAAAATATCATCATTTATTAGTTTGAAAGGCGTACTGGTGTGGCGTTGTAAGATAATGCACTGGACCGCAAGGTTTGGTTTGAACCTCAAGGTAAATGGTTCAAATTCACCAGCTGCTCCTTGGAAACTCTATATGGTGTCGTCATGAGTTGGATCCGACTTGATGGCACTTAACAATAACAACAACAACATTAGCTTGAAAAGCATACTATTAAGAAGGCTTATGAAAGGTACTGTTTTCGTTTTTTTAAAAATATCAAAGAACATTTTCATAGTTTGTTGTTCCTGACTAGTACAGATTTTCCCAAGTTTTGAAACTACTGAATTGAGTTTGTTTTGTTTATCTAAACAGATTTATGAGTCAGTCAAATTTTAGTTCTACCAAAAAAAAAAATTGGGGTTGTGAATAATGAAGGTAAACAATTTTGCCAAATGTTATATCACAACTCTTGCTATTTCAGCTTCATAAGCACTACAGGAAGAATATTTTGCTTCAAAGAATACTGTTCAAAATTTACTGCAGCTTTTTTTTAAAAAAAATTAACAACTGCAGAGTACAACATTGAAAACTAACAAAAACTTTTGAAAATATCTAAATTTATTTCATACTTATTCAGCTATATGTTTATTCAAATTATACTTAAAATTTGAATAATTTTAATTATTTCAGTCCCTCTGAGGATAGCAAATACTGACTGAAAAAGTGTATTAAATATTAGTATGTCAAAAAAATAAACTGATAGGAAACTAATTATTAAACAAAATCATCAAATTGTGAAGCTATTGTTCCTCAGTATAGCCTCCATGTAGTTCTGTATACTTCTGAGGCAGTGTTTCCATCTCTGTAACCCTTCCCTGTGTTCTTCAATTTACACCATGTTAAAATTACTTTGGGCATACTTGAGGGCCCGAAAGTGTGTTCCTTTTCTAAATGCTCTTTCACTTTGGGAATAAAACAAAGTCTGATGGGGCAAGATCAAGACTATAGAGTAAATGGGGTAAGAGTAAGGTTTCCTAACAAAATTGTTTAAAAACAGCATTTGCTACCCTCAAAGAATGAACAGGCAGATTGTCTTGATAGAAAAAAAACTGGGTGCAACTTTGCTGCACTTTTTCTCAAAAATGCAGTTTTCAATTTTCTTAAGACTTCTTCATACTTAGCTCCTGTAATCATTCTGTGTTCTTTTAGAAAATCTATCAAGATTAACCTTTTGGAATCCCCAAAACAATTGCCATAACCTTCTGAGCTGACCTCTCCGCTTTGAATTCATCTTTGAGGTCTTTCCGACCTTCCTTAAAATGTTGATCCATCTAAAAACTGTTGTTTTTTATGGGTCAGCATTCCTGTAAACTTACTGTAAAGCTTAAGATGTCCATTGAGTTACACTAAAAATTTGCTATTAGCCTGGACTTCAAAGCCATTTTTTCTTTGGTACAAAAGTATTATTTTGTTGAAGGCACCATAATGAGACGAAGACAAATATATTTCTGAGAGAATGTGTCAACAGCCAGACTCTGATTGCAAAGACTTGTTTAAATACGCTTTGTTTGTAATGAACCTGTGCATGCATGAACCGGAATTCTAGCAGCAAGATCTTTTGACTTACCCTAATACTCAAAATTCACAAAATATATTGTATAAAAAAGAGATACAAACAATTAAATTTTCAAGATTTTTTTCTTCTTTTTGTATTTCTAGTATTTTACTTGGAAAGTTAATAAAACAGTATTTCACTAAGACTTTTGGGATACTGGAGTCCTGGTGTGGTGCTGCTGTTGAATGTGCTGGACCACAAGGTCGGTTTGAACTGCAAGGTGGATGGTTCAAGCTCACCAGCCACTCCTCAGAAACCATAAACAGGGTCATTCTGATTCAGAAACAACTAAGTGTCACTTAACAACAACAATAACTTATATACTTCCTAGAGATGATGAAATTAGTAATAAACTTGCTAGATAAATACTAAACTTTGCTAAAACAAAATTATAATAAATTCAATGTACTCTGGTAGCGTAGTGGTTACGAATCAGGCTGCGAACCTTAAGGTCAGCGGTTCGAAACTACCAGCCGCTCCGCGGGAGAAAGATAAGGCTTTCTACTCCCGTAAAGATTTACACCCTTGGAAACCCTGTACAGGGTCGCTATGGGTCGGAACCGACTCGACGGCACTTCACAACAACAACAACAACTTTAATTTTTAAAATTTATTTAAAAATGCTCAATATTCATCAGAGTCTGGTTAGCTATTTCAAGGGAGAGTTGGTTTTGCTTTTTTTCATTTTATAAATTTGAGGTATAATTTGCATTCAGTAAAATTCATTTTTTTGAATACAGTTTTTCGAGTTTTGATGTAGTTAAATGACTACTACCATGGTGAAAATACAGAACAATTTCATTAACCCCCAAACTCCCTATGTCTCTTTCTACCCAACTCATTCCTTCAACCCCAGGTCTTGGAAACCAGTATTCCTATAGTTCTGCCTTTGCAAGAAGGTCATCTGAATCAAACACTACAGGCTGTAGCCCCCTGAGTTTGTCTTATTTTATTTAGCATAATGCTTTTAGGATTCATCCAATTTGCTACATTGATCAGTTGCTCATTCTTGCATATGGCTAAGTAGTATTGCAATAAATGAAAGCACATAATAGTAACATTCTTAGTTTAGAGACACTTGGATTGTTTCTCTCTCTCTCTTTTTTTTTTTGGTAATTGTGAACAAAAAAATCACAACTCACAAGCAGGTTGTTTTATGTGCAGATAAGCTTTCACTCTTCCTAGGAAAGCAACCAAAACTGGTATTGCTAGGTTATAAGGAAAATGTTTAAATTTTATTTTAAAACCTGCCAAACTCTTTTCTGAATTGGCCACACAATTTCACAATCCCATAAGCAAGGCATGAAAGTGTATTTAAATCACTGGTTTGAGATGATAAAAGCTATTACTGAGTCACTGAAAGTTGGGCAAAATTATGAGAGAAATTCAAGTATTGTTAAGTTGTTGCTAAGTGCCTTTGAGTCAGTTCTGACTCACTGCGAACCCTATAGGGTTTCTGAAGAGCAGCTGGTGAATTTGAACCCCTGACTTTGCAGTCCATTGCTTATCTTATAGTACCACACCAGGATTCCAGTTTAAGTATTACATAGCTATTGTATCTTCGATGCAATATTTATAATTTAAAAAAGAAACCCTAGTTAAAAGCAGGAGTACTGGTATGGTACACAGGATAAGCACTTAACCTCAAGGTCAGTTTGAACCTCAAGGTTAGCAGTTCAAACTCACCAGCTGCTCCTCAGAAACTCTATTCAGGGTCTCTGTGAGTCAGAACAGACTCCTCAGCACTTAACAACAAAACAACAACAATTAAAAGCAATACTATGAAAAATAATTGATAGCAAGGACATAATTCAATAAATAATATAAAAAATGAGGGGACTTTCAAACATTTGTGGAAGAAATTCATTATTCATGAACTTTTTGAAACCCCCTTGTATGAATATATATGTGTGTTATGTGTGTGTATAGACATATAGACTGTTACACATTGAAAATAAAAAATTCAACCATTTTCCCCCAAAATTAGAAAGCTAGGTAGAAGTTGAAATTTTTCAGAGGCACTGACTTTATTCATTTTTACTTTGTCAAATTCATGTGTTTGGTTAGGAAAAATAAAAAACAAACATGCATAAAGTATCAAGTGAGATGGGGGACACTGCTATCTGTTTATGACACATTTTTACACAAGGGTTCAGCAAACAACCAGCTCTAGACAAGATAATGTTTTACTCAGCAATAAAGAAAGCATCAGCAAGGAAAAGCCCCACCACCTACATGCCAGTGATGCCACAGCTGCCTCAGAGGTTCCAGGGTGCTCAGAAACCAAGGCTTCCTCAGAGTCTGTGGGCGCGGCAAACTGTTCATGATGGGGGAGCCCAGGGTCAAAGGAGGCTTCTGCTAAAGAAATAAAATCTGTAGAAATGTACTTAGACAACAGTTAAGGTGATCAGAGGTGAAGAAGCATTTCAGAAGAAATCAGATTTGCTAGCTCACAATTATTCATGCATTAAATAAGAAGAGATAAAAGGGAAAAAAGAAAAAAGGTATCAAGCAAAGTTTGAGTAGAATCATACTTCTTTCTACATTCCAGACTCTTGTCATTTCACTTATGCAATTTAAGTGAACATTATTGAATGAATTTCCTTTGTTTGACAAAACTATCACATTGATACTATTCTGGGTAGGAAGTGAAAACTGTTATCAGTTTTCTTATCTCACCATAGTATTTTTAAGGTATATTAAAATCTCAAATTCCGAAATACCAGTTAATTATTAAAACTCAAGAACATTTTTCCTCCTGAAATTTTCCTGTATTAGTGAATATTATTTTAAGCAATTTTCATACCTATCAATTTATTTCATGCTAAATTCTTAGCATAAAAATACTTTATTTTTAATGGTATTACTCATCTATTATATGTATTCATGGCTATTTTAACTGTGGACTCCTGGTGTGTGGTGCTGTGGGTTAATGCACTGGACTGCAAAGTAGGTTTCAACCAAAAGGCTGGCGGTTCAAGCTCATCAGCCACTCCCCTTGGAAACCTTATACAGGATCACTAAGACCTGACAACACTTAACAACAACAACTTAAACTATAAGGATTAAGAAATTTTATCATATTTATTTTTGTACTTGTCATTATACTACATATGTAATCTGTAGTACAATAGTACTAAACACTAGTATAGAAAACATTAGGAAAATATTATTTAACTCTTACTGAAATTTCATTTATTTGGAGAGAATCCAAAATGATATAATAGAAAATATTTTCATCCTATTAAAAAAATTTACAACTAGAATGTGCATACCATGTATCAGGGAGATTCAAAAAATTTGTAGTTAAATGGAATTAAAAGATAATGTCTAAGTGGAATTAGAAGATAATGGAATTCTTTTTGAAACTTCATATGTTGAATTCATACTTGGGACAACTGCTTAAAGAAACGGTGCTTTACAACTTTATGCAAATTTTCTTCTGAATACACAGAGGGGTCTTCCTGACTATGATGTGCCATTACTCAGGGGAAGGATGTGAATAAATGTTTAATTGACATTGTATAAGAAAAACGCAGGATCTCATTGGGAATTTACTCAAGATGTCATCCTAGAAGCAAAATATTGAGATCTGTTCATTTCAAAATTTATGACATATGATACTTGGAAAATCTGGGGATATGGGGCCAGAGGGTCTGTATCTCATTCATGTAGAGGATTATAACTGGATTAGATCCTTAATTATGATAAAAAAAATTTTCCCTTTCAGTAATTACAGGATTCAGAGTGCAGGTGCTATACCTGGGCTGGACAGTCCTCCGGGAGAGTTTGCTTCTGAAACACTGCTTCGAGGAGTTGTTTCTACAGAATGCAGGGCTAGGAGAAACAAAACAACACAACTCACAAACAATTCCTTAGTAGATTAATTTAGCTATTTAGTAAAGACATGAGCCCCAAACTTGTTGAAAACCATTTTGTTGTCTAGTTCTGAAGTAACTAAACTTCACTTAAATTCCCAAGGCTATACAGTCGCTGGAGAAGGATGTCATGCTGGGTAAGGTGGAGGGTCAGAGAAAAAGAGGAAGACCCCCAATGAGATGGATCAGCCAGGTGGCATCATTGATGGCATCAAGTGTGGCAGCAGTAGTGAGGTTGGCCCAGGATCGAACATTGTTTCGTTCTGCTGTGCATGAGGTCGCTATGAGTCGGTTCCGACTCGATGGCACCTGACAACAACAACAATATGTAGCAAATCCTGGAAAGGAAGTATCTTTCTGAATAAGTTCAGAAAGTATAAAATGCTGACTTTAAGATAATGGATTTTACAGTTTGTCATTTAAGTTTGTTATGTGGTAGACTTGACAAAGGCAATTAATTGAAAACTAGTGACGATGTGAAAAGCTTAAGGTAAATATTATTTTATTTAAACACCACAATATTATAGCTGATATCATTTCTACATCCTAGATTTAAAAATACACAATATACATTTAATGTTAATAGTAGAAGTAACATTACCTGTGGTTTGATTATGTTCATCACTTAGATTCACGGGCATTTTGGAGGGTGGGGATGGTGCTTTTCGCTTTGTCCTTCTCAAAGATGAACTCCCTAAGGATGTGCTACTGAGTGAGCCTGTCCTCACTATGCCCGTTCCGCAGGAACTCTATGGAAAACAAAATGACCATGCATAATCTTTTATTTAGAAACTAATATCAAACTCTAGGAAGCCGCTGATCTTTATGCCAAACACATCATCTAACAGAATGGAACATGATAGTCATTCATTCTTCAAAATTATTTATGGGGTATCTGCTATATGCCAGGAGCTGAGTCAAGAGATGGGTATGTATAGAAAACGAAACTACAGTTCTCCTCAAGACAGTCTATGATAGGAGATTGACATGCAAACAACTCATTATAATGTAGAGGACTTATAAGCAATACAATTAAAAACTAACATTCCAAGAAAGATACATTGGAAGATATTGGAAGTATATGGTTGAAAAGGCAAGAATCTGTGTATATCAACAGAGCTGGCACTGATTTAATCTCTTTCTGGCAGTGATGTATCAACAACAAACATTGAAAAAATCTTTATGTCTAATCATGGCAAGGCCGTTTAGGGTCACTGACTCCACAGCTAATGCTCACACGTAAGCATGTGACTGCCAGCAACCCTAAGACAATCAAGCCTCAGCAAGCTGGCTGGTACCTTTTGACCAATGGCCATTCATCTTGCTCTTTCCCTTTGCCAGAAAATTGCCTGCACAAGTCATTCTCAGATTTTTGTCTCTCTGACTTGAACCCTTCAAAATTCATTTCTCTGTCCCTCATTCCCAGAAACTATTTCTCTGAAAGTCACCAGTGATATCCATAGGACTAAATCAAAATCCATTTACTTGCACTTAGCAGCCTTATTTGGAATTGACCACCCTTTTCTCCTCAAAATACTTTGCTCACTTCCAGTGCCCTTTCTTTGGACAGACAGTAACTTTCTGGATACCCTGTTTTCCTTGTTAGCTCCTGACTTAACATTAGTATGACTTTGATAGCTTCTTCTTTGAATCTACCCTTACTCTCTATGTGATCTCATCTATGCTATTGGTTTTAAATATTCACATGCTTCTGTCCCTATCATGAAACTCTGTTTTCATCTTCACTTAATGTCCAAGGTCATCTCAAATGTAACATGTCTAAAACTGAGATCCTAATAACTCCGCTTCTCTCCTCACCCCAGAAGTCTTGCTCTTCTCACAATCTTGTCTATCTCAGTAAAGAGCAAGACATTTCTTCCATTGCTCCAGACAGACAGCTTTTTCTCTTCCCTCTTATCCTCCATATGGACTCCATTCTGTAAAAGACACCTGGCACCCAGCCACTTTCGAACACCTCAACTGCTACCACACAATCCAAATCATCACCATGATGGCTTTCCACTTGGCACAGAAAAGCCAAAGTCCTTATGAATTCTAATACAAAATGGTTAAAAATATTTTTTGAAAATGCTAGGAAAGCTACTGCTTTCTAGCCAGCATTCTTAAACGGTGTTTTTTTGTGTGCACTTAGGTTTATATTCCTAATTGTTTTTGTTGTTGGTAAGTGCTGTTGAGTTGGTTCTGACTCACAGTGATCCTGTATAGGGTTTCCAAGGAGTGAGTGGTGGGTTTGAATTACCGACTGTTTCATTAGCAGTCCAATGCTTATCCTACAGGACTCCTAATAGTTTCCCAATAATTCTACTCTTACATTAGTCAAGGCTGGGTCACCCAGTATTTTGGGGTTTGAGCTTTTATATAATTGGTGAGAGGCAACCGAGTGTTTGCCTGTTGAACAGCAGCCCAGGATAATGGTTACCAAACAAATGGGCTTTGGAGTCAACAGGTCTCATCCAGGAAGCATGCAACTTATGGACTCTGACCTTCAGCCTTCACAGATGTAAAATGAGAAAAGTAACAGTGGTTTCTACCGGTTGTAATGCTTAAATGGAATGGCATATGTAAACCCTTTGCACCATGACTGGCATATAATACATGCTCCATAAACACTCACTAATATTATATGCACTGTAGCATAAGCACTGGACTGCTAACTTCAAGATCAGCAGTTCAAATCCACCAGCTGATCCTTGGAAACCCCATACAGGGTCACTATAAGTTGGAACCAATTCGACGGCATTTAACTACAACAACAACAACAACAACAACAACAAAGTATGCAAAAGTTCCTTTAAGTGAAACATGCAAATGAGAATACTTACTAAAGAGAACAGAGCAAAAGTTATGGCTAAATAGGAGGCATTTATTCTAAGAGCGTGCTTTCCCTTGGGTGGTGGTGGTGGTGGTGGTGGTGATGGGGTCCCTCTAAGCATCACAGTCAGTTATAACCAAGCAGAAACCCTAACAGTACTCCACATTCAGGGACATATACTTTGCCCACTATAAACCCACTGTTTAGAAACTCCACTTTGAAACAACTTTAGGCAGCTTTATCAGACCTTAAGAAAATTTAATAAAAGCTGAACTCGAATACCAATTTGTTAAATATTGTTGGTGTGTACATGGATGTGTCTTATATTAAAATAAAACTATTAAGGACTGTTATATATGTGTCATATTATAAAACAAAACAAAAAACACACAATGAAACTGCCTCCTTTTTTTCCAGGTCTCACAAGTTTTCTGCCTAACAGGGTACAGTCTTACCACTTTCCTGTCACTTGTTTGAGTGGAAAAGATTTGAGTTTTCCTTCTCTGACAGGTTTCTGCCTTACCAGAATTCAAACGTTTGTAGATTTTACTGTATATAATTTTGAAATATATAGTAGACAACTGTCATTTGAAAAATGAAGGTTATAGAACTGTACATGCTAATAACTGTCTTTAGAATTTGCCATCAAGCATCATTTCCTTTTGTCAAGCTATCACTGAAGTTTTATAAGGAATTGTTGTTGTTGTTGTTGTTGTTGTTAAGTGCCAATGAGTTGGTTTTGACTTATACAGACCCTGTATAGGATTTCCAAGGAATGGCTGGAGGGTTTGAACTACTGACCTTTTGGTTAGCAGTTCAGTGATTTTTCCTAAAGCAACACCCCACCAGGACTCCATAAAGGTGTTAAAGGATTAAATTATTTAAAACTTCAAATGGTTAACAAAATAAGAAAACAGCAAAATTTCTTCTTACTAAGGGAAAATGTTTTGGTTAATGATTAGACATAATTATTTACTTTAGTTTGAGTCACTGATAAGACTGTAAGCATTTAAAAAACTGCACCTTTAACAGGAATGCATATCACCAAATTTTATGATCTGTGAAAAGGAAAACACTGCAAGGAGAACCTGAATACACTGGCAAAAGTGACAAGGTCATGTTGAAAATAATGCCAGATAGTTAATCTCCTAAAATTCACACCCAGACCTGAATTCAGGTTCACAATGGAACTAAATTTAGCTAACAACCAAGTAACATTCAGTAGATTAATTGAGTACCAGCCCTGTACCAGTCATTAGTTTCCCTATCAATCACAGTTGAATTATACAATGTGGGGTCATTGAAATCAATATAGTCTAGATCAAAAGAAGAGTTCAAGAATACAGATGGAAAAAAAAAAAATGAAATAAGGTATAAGAATACAGTAGCCCACTTCACTGACAGTGTTAAATCCTTCTATTATAGGCTTTTGTTTTTCATATTTGTATATAGTATGGATTTCACATTTGGAATTAGGGTGGGGTTACAGAATGCAATCTAAAAAATTTCTTCAATTTGTCTTAAAATGGATTTTTTTTTTTTTTTTAAAGGACAGACTGAAATTATCCTCCAACCTGCACATTCCTAATAGGAACTATGAATACTATGAAATATTTTATAATGGGTATTAAGTCTACCCAAATTTACTCACAATTATGTTCCAATGACTGAATTTTACATATAACTGAAGAAGACACTTGTAGTTTTCCTTTGAAATTTTAATGGAAGAAGTCTTTCTAAAATAATTGAGAACTGAGAAAGCCAAGTCAGTTTTCTTAAATGTCAATATTTTTATTGTTGTTGTTAAGTGCCGTCAAGTCGGTTCTGACTCATAGTGACCCAGTTTAGGGTTCCTGAAGAACAGCTGATGAGCTTGAACCGCTGACCTTGAGGTTCAAACCGAATTTGCAGTCCAGCGCATTAACCCACACCACCACAGCAGGACTCCATTTCAATATTAGTATACATATGGGGTGCTATGGGCTAATGCATCAGACTGCAAAGTCATTTGAACTGCAAGGTCAGTGGTTCAAGCTCACCAGCTGGCTCTTTGGAAACTCTACACAGGGTTGCTATGGGTCAGAATCTACTTGATGGTACATAACAACATGTATGTTATGCTGTCATGAAAGCACATACAAGGAGGTGGTAATGGTGTGCTCGGGAGTTGGTTGCGACTCATAGCCACCCTGCATAGGGTTTCCAAGGCTGTAAATCTTTTCAGGAGCAGAAAGCCTCATCTTTATACTACAGAATTGCTGGTAGTACCCAACTGCTGACCAAGAGGTTAGCAGCCTGACTCGTAACCACTACGCTACCAAAGCTCCTTATACAAAGAGGCACTTTATTAAGTTTACAAAATAGGCAAAGTATTGAAGACAAGTTTTCAAAATCATGATGAAATCTATTATTAATGCTGACTTGGACGTAAAGTTGCACTGCTTTGTAAGATGTAAACAATATATAGATTTATATGAAAAAAGATAAAATCACTAGAAACCTCAACAAATACAGATCACCTAACAGAAGTCTGAAGTCCATCCTTTCATTCATGAATTTGTAACTGTACGCATCACACACACACATACACACAAACATACACATAATTTGATTTGTACTGGATGATAGTAAACACACAATTCCTTTATGGTGGATTTTGAGACAAAAAATCATTATGTTTTAGTTGGGACAGACAAGTTTGCTTCTTATGCCCCGATTTTCCCTGTTCTACCCTAGTGTCTCCCTTGAGTGGCATTTTTTTCTTCTTCCAAAAATTTAGAACTCATATTTTGTATTTTTCTATTCTCCAAATAACTGACTCCATGGCACACAACAACATTCTCCAAATAAGCCTGTTTAAAGATTGATCATCAACACCAGTGAAAGTCTTTGCCTATGTATACTCTGACTAAAAGCAATCTTATATAGGGCTTCTGAGACTATGAATCTTTGTGGGAGAAGAAACTGTTGTCTTTCTCCCTCTGAGGAGCTGGTGGGCTCAAACTGTTAACCATGTGGTTCGCAGTCTAATATTTATTGTACAGATCTACCGTGCTCCCCTCACACCATGTAAGCAGTCATACATTTGGCTAATTTCAAGGTAGTTTCCATATATCTGTTGAAATATATATTCTGAGAGAAAACAATGAGATTAGAGGTGGAATTACTTATGACAGTGTTGTAAAGTGCCATTGAGTTGGTTCTAGTTCATGGCGAACTTGTATAGGGTTTCTGAGGAGCAGCTAGTGCACCTGAACCACTGGCCTTGCAGTTCAAACCGACCTTCCAGTCCAGCACATTATTAACCCATAGCACCACATCTGTTCTAAATACCACCACCAATAATTCTGGCCTTTTTTAGATGTTAACTAGAATTAACGTTTTTAGAATATTCTTAGTGGCAGAACTAGCCACTAGATTTATTTTTAAAGTTGCTCTGGTAGCGTAGTGGTTACGAATCAAGCTGTGAACCGCAAGGTCGGCAGTTCAAAACTACCAGCTGTTCCACTGGAGAAAGATGAGGCTTTCTGCTCCCATAAAGATTTACAGCCTCGGAAACCCTGTACAGGGTCACTATGAGTTGGAACTGACTGCAGGGTTCAAAAATCCTCAGAATAATGATGCCCCAAATAGGCACCACTTGGTTTGGCGCTACACGATAATGCACTGACCAGTGTTTCAAACTCACCAGCCACTCCTTGGAAACCCTATACAGGGTCATTGTGAGTCTGAACCAACTTGACAGTGATTAACAACAACAACAATATGAGATACTACATATAACTGATTCTTAATAGTGGTAACTTTTTATTGCTGAAAATATTCAAACTGTCTAAAGATGAGGACTTAATTTAATAGTGCATCTTGAATGAAGAAAGGCATGATGAACCAATAGTAAGGAAAGCCCAGAACTGATCAGAACATAAGTATGTCTAAGGACGTGGTATGAAAATACCAAAAATATACATGTTAACAGAGTTTAGGGCCTGCAGGTTTAAGGAAAAAAAAAAAAGAGTCGCATATAATAAAAAAACAAAAATTAGGTCCAATTCGCTTGTTCTATAAGAAGAGTCAAAGCTAGATATGAATTACTCCACAGGTTTTTGACAAATTACTCCACAGGTTTTTCAATACGAACCCAAATCTGTCTCTTTCTGCCCTGGCTTCTGCTAACACGTTCTGGTTATCAGTGAAGGACAAGTCTTTTCTTTTATGGCACTGAATGTCACAATGGTTAAGAGGTAAAGTTAATACTGTGAGTACTTCTAAAGTGTTTACCACTGATTATTTTTAATACTATTTTGTTATCTCGGTTTGCAATGTTAGAGAGCCAAAATTTTTTGTGTACAAATAGATCAAGAAGAGAATCCCATCTGAATGCCATAGATGACCTATTGCTCTTCATGTGGTATTATTCCTTTAAATTGAGCTACTTCATAAAGAGCATAATTATTTTAAGTCAGATGAAAAACTGGCAGAGCTCTGAAAATTTATGGTTTAGAGGGTTATTGTGAGGGTCCTTAAATGAGTAATGTGCTTAGATCAAGAACCAATGGTGGAGAAGGAAGAAAGAAGTCCAAAAAGTGGTGGTACTGGTGGAAAACAAGTCTCTGGGAAGTGATGGGATATTGTTTGAAATGTTTCAACAAACAGAAGCAACACTGGAGGTATTTATTCATCTGTGCCAAGAAATCTGGAAGACTGTTACCTGACTGATTGATTGAAAGAGATCTTATTTGTACCCATTTCAAAAAATGTGACTCAACAAAATGTAGAAATTATCTAACAATATCATTAATATCACACACATGTAAAATTTTGCTTACGATCACTAAAATGGTTACTGTAATACATTGACAGAGAACTTCTAGAAATTCAAGCCAGATTCAGAAGAGGGCAGGGAATAATGGATACCAGTGCTAATATGAGATGGATCTTGGCTGACAGCAGATGAAATAAGAAAAGTGTTTTTTGAGAGTCTGGTTTTTCTTTAACATTTGATCACATTGTTGTTAGACGCCAATGAGAAGCTACTGACTCATAGCAGCCCCATGTGGCATAATATAACTGCCCCCATATGTTTACCTGTGTTCTGTTGACTATGATAAGATATTCAACTGTGTATCATAACAAGATGTGGCTGAAATTGCAAAGAATGAGAATTCAGAACACTACTGTACCACTCATGTGGAACCTGTACATAGACCAAAAGGCAATCTTTTTAATAGGACAAGGGGATATTGCTTGATTTTAAATCAGGAAAAGTGTGCATCAGGACTGTATTCTTTCACCCATATTTATTCAATCTGTATGCTGAGCAAATAATGAGAAAAGCTGGACAATATGAAGAAGAACAAGATGTTAGGATTGGAGGAAGGCTCATTAGTAACCTGTGATATGCAGACGATATGAAATTGAAGAAGACGAAACACTTACTGATGAAAATCAAAGACTACAGCCTTCAGCATGGAGTACACCTCAATATAAAGAAAACAAAAATCCACACCACTGGACCAATAAACAACATCAAGATAAATGGAGAAAAGATTGAAATAGTCAAGGACTTCATTTTACTTTGATCTCTAATTAATACCCATGGAGCAGTAATCAAGAAATCAAACTATATGTTATACTGGACAAAAACAAAACAAAACAAAAAAAACGTAAAATGTAAAAAAAGGTGCACCTGCCCAAGCCAAGGTATTTTCAATTGCCTCATATGGATGTGAAAGCTGGGCAATGAATAAGGAAGACCAAAGAAGAAGTGATACCTTTGATTTATGATGTTGGTAAAGAATACTGAACATACCACAGGCTGCCTGAATAATGAACAAATCTGCGTTGTAAGATACAGTCAGAATATTCCTTAGAAACGCGATGGCCAAGAGTTTGTCTCACTTACTTTGGGCATATTAGCAGGAGGAAACTGTCCCTGGAGAACGACATCATACTTGGTAAAGTAGAGTGTCAGTGAAAAGGGGGAAGACCCTCAAAGAGATGGATTGACACAGTGGCTACAACAATGGACTAAAATATAGTAGCGACTATGATGATGGTACAGGAATGGGCAATGTTTTCATATTTTTGTGCATAGAGTTGCTATGAGTCTGAACTAACCTGATGTCAGCTAATGATATTGACAAAAGTGCTGGAACCTTGCCTAGCATATTGTAGTTGGTTGTTGTTAAGTGTCATCAAGTTGGTTCCTATTAATAGTGATCTTGTATAGGGTTTACAATGAGCTGCTGGTGGGTTTGAACAACGAACCTTGTGGTTAGCATTCCAGTAAGTATCCTACAGCACATACTAGAATACTAATAAGCACTATATAAGCATTGGAGTCCCTGAGTAGTGATTACAGTTAACACATTTGCTTGCTAACCAAAAGTTTGGAGGTTGATGTCAACACATAGATGTCTTGGAGGATAGATCTAGAACACATTTCTGCAATTGTTGCATTGAAAACCCTATGCAACGAAGCTGCACACTGACACAAGAAACCACCATGACTTGGAATTCATTGACAACTGTTGTGTGTGGTGTGTACAACCATAGTCATTACTTTTGTTAATCATTGATTATGATGCTTTGAAAAGCTGATGAAAATTACATAGGCAAAATATGTATTATACCTGTCAAAACCTTAAAATGATTAAATATTATGCTGGTACATTCTTTTACTGAATGAAACAATCATATTTTTAGAAGACCAGACAGCTGTATCTTCATATATCAACTGCAAATGCCATGGTAACCACTGTTTCTAGGCAATTGTAGATTTATGTGAATGGTCCATTTATTATATTATAAACAAAATGGAGAATGGGACAATCATATGTTATCTGGAGAATAAAATTTAATATTTCTTACTGATTACAAATACAAGTGCTATTAAAATAAAGGAATATAACCTTAATTACTCAAAAAAACAAGGAGGATCAGAATTCACTAGCAAAACCAAAGACATATTTATTATAAATGTCAATGTATTATCTTATCTGCTTATAAACCATGATAAATACCAAAAGTTAAAACCAAGTAAGAAATGCATAGCATAAATCTTGATCAAAAGGCAATTAAATCATTTGTTAAAAACTAACATAAATATTGAATTTCACTTGCATAATACTAGATGGAATAGAACTGCAATTTAAAAGAACTGCAATATTTTAATATTTATTTCTCTGTAGAAGAATAAAAAACAGACCATATGAACTGTCCAATAACATCCTGAAGAAAATGATGGACCATTTTAGATGCTGTTAAGTGTCATCAAGTCATTTCTGACTCATAGCATAAAGGGTTTCCAAGGAGCAGCTGGTGAGCTTGAACCACCGACAGAGTAAAAGCCACTCACTGTTGCATAAACAATTCCAAGAAGCAAAGCTACAATAAACATGCACAAAAATGAAAAATTTTACCCAAAGGCTCTGTCTATGGGACACAATCACTGTCAATTTCTGTATAGTTCTTCTTCTTCAAATTTAAAATGGGTTTTAAAAGCTCACTGTCAATAAGACCAAGGCGTCCTTTGACCACTGGTTTATTAAATGTGCTTTTGACAGACACTTGGTCAGCAGATAATATACAGAAATTAGATTTCTGAACTTAGTTTAAATCACAGAATTTGAAGTCACTTTCAATTTATGTCAGTTATTGAATTTTAAAAGACCTCTGTCAAGCATTAAAAAGCAAATATATCAGTTTGAGGACTAAGGTATGCCTGAACCAATCCATGGTATTTTCAGCTGCCTCATATGCATGTGAAAGTTGGACAATAAATTAGCAAGACCACAGAAAAATCGATACATTTGAACTATGGTGTTGGAGAAGAATATTGAAAGTACCACAGACTGCCAGAGAACAAACAAAAAAGTCTTAGAAAAACTATAGCCAAAATGCTCCTAAAAGCCAGGGTGACATGACTTAATCTATCATACTGTGGGTATATTATCAGGAGAGACCAGTCCCTGGAGAAGGGCACCCTGCTAGAAATGGAGAAGGTCAGCGAAAAAGAGGAAGACCTCCAACAAGATGAACTGAAATTGTGGCAACAACAATGGACTCCAGCATAATAGTTGTTAGAGCGACACAGGACAGGGCAGGGTTTGGTTTTGTTGCACGCAGTGTTTCTGAGTAGGAATCTACTCAATGGTACCTGGGAATAACTGAATTTCTAACTTTCCTAATTTTATAAATACCAATTTTATTGTGAATAACTATACGCAGTTTATACAACAGTATCTACAATATGGCTCATGTAAATCACAGCAGGACTCAGCTATATCTTGCTACACAAATGGCATTTAGGAAGAATCATATTTACAAAATGCACAAAACCTACCAAGAAAAAACGTCTAATTAGAAAGTCTTTTTTTTGCCAAGTGAACATTTTTAAAGAAAGGAGAATATTTGCATTTTAACGGGAAAGTAACATTGGACTTGAAATCAGGTAAGAGTACAAAGACATTGGGAACATGGAAAAGACAGTGTAGAAATTAGGGTTAAATACTTATTTTTGAGATTATATTCTTTAAATGGAAATAATAGTTTGAATGCAGAAACATTAAAAAAAAAAAAAAGGTTTAAGACAAATTTAATCTTCCTTGAATATTCTGGAAGCCATACAATTAGTAGTCAAAATTAACTAAGAAAATCAAGTTTTAAGCTGAGTATTTGCAGTTTAAGCTCCAAAATCACTATCTAAATACATTAAATTGCCAATATTGAGAAGTATCTCAGAGAAGTGGGGCAAATGATGATACGTGGACAGCCAAAATAAAGAAATATGTGTTGACATTTTTTCCCAAGCTACTGTCAGACTTACTTATCACCAAGCCTTAAATAAGACAAACATAGTATCAAATCAATGACTCTTTAAAATTTCAATAGATTCAGATGAATCAAACTATGCTAATTATAAATCAGTTTGCTATACAAACTGTAATCTATCTCTAGGTCCGTTTTCCATAGAAATACTTTCTTTCTCTTTTATATTAAAGGATGTATTGGGGGTAGGGGGAATTGGAAAATCAGAATGCTGTCCTTCTATTAAACAGCGCACCCTTGTGGTTTATTTGACAATCTAACCAACCAAACAAAAAATTACAAGGAAAGAGTGTATCTAAAATTCTTCATGAACTTAGAACTGATTCTGTCATATATATTTTTCCATTCATAGCTTTCCAAGCAAAGTAGTAAAAATGTTGCCTTTTAAATTTTCAAATTCAAATTTAAACTATTCAGATAGGTCTATAGATAATGATTATCATTGATTTTAAATTTAAAGTAAACAAGCAGTAAAAAACTAAAAT
>NW_006408617.1:4684203-4700384 GCF_000296735.1 Chrysochloris asiatica
GCTGGACTGCAAAGTTGGTTTGAAGCACAAGATCAGCAGTTCAAGACCACCAGCTGCTTATTGGAAACCGCATACAGGGTTGCTATGAGTCAGAACCAAAATGACAGCACTTAACAACAACACAACATTTGCCTGAATATGAATGTATTATTTGTGGACACATACTAAAAATCTTTGTGTGGATGATTCTAGGTAAGGGCAGGGGAGAGACTTTTCTGTTATTTCCCTTTTTAAACTTAGAACTGTTTTATAGAATTTTAGTATAATTTTATATTATCTGTATTGTTGTCATTGCCATGTGCATAGACTGCCTACACACACACATAAATTAAAACAAACAAGCAAAAACAAACGAGAGACAAAGTCAGAGAAAGTAAAGATAGCTGGAAACTAGAAAATTCATGGAGCAGGTGAAACAACAGGTATAACTAGAAAAGGTGAGTAGAGATGAAGATAGAGGTTAGAATCACTCATTCTAAAAGATAAGCAGTAAGATTTCCTATGAGAAGCAATGAGTAAATTGTTTGGTTAGAGTTAGAAACATGCCAAACATTATGAGGAATTAAAATTTACAAGTAAAATTGTCTTCAATTTGTGAAGGACCTTAAGTGTCAAGAAAATACAGCCAGCCATTCAAAGTTTCTGAACTGAGATTTGCAGGTGAAAACAAAGAAATACAAAATTTCCAGCCATAACAGGTTGTTTTAAAGAAAAAAGTGGGAAGACAAGTGAGGGCTCTTTGCCCTGGATATCTCACTAGGCAGATCTACAGCAAGGGCAATAGAAGGAAGGATGAGGGGCCGCTATGAGGGCAGATGAGTGGAAGGTTGATACTATCTGGATGTGAAAAGAAAAAGAACAAATCACTTCTTTTCAGTCTGGGATTGAAAAATAGGAATTTAGTTTTAGATATGCTGAGGTACTGATGAGTTAATATGCAAGAGGAAGTTCAACTGCAACTGGGAAAATGCTGGGATGGGCAGTCCGAAGTTGAGAACCATCAGCACATGTACTCACAAAGAACAGACACTGTTTTCAGAAACAGTATACTAGTTAAGGAGCTCTGGTAGCGTAGTGGTTACAAATCGGGCTGTCAACCTTAGGGTCAGCAGTTCGAAACTACCAGCTGTTCTGTGAGAGAAAGATGAGGCTTTCGGCTCCCATAAAGCTTTACAGCCTCGGAAAAACTGTACAGGGTCGCTATGAGTCGGAACCAACTCCACGGCACATTACAACAACAACAACAACATACTAGTTATAGGCTAATACCAAGGATCTGAGTACTCTCGGTGGGACAAATGTTTAAGTGCTTTGCTGCCAACCAAAAGGTTGGTGGTTAGAACCCAATGGATCTAACACGAAGTACTCCCATGAAGATTATACCCAAGTATGAACTGTTGACTGGAAAATGAATTTACTTGTAAACATTCACCCAAATCACAATAAAAAGTTAAAAAAAAATTTTTTTATTACACTTAAGAAAATCATATGCCACATGGGCTCACTATGAGTCAGCACTGACTTGATGGCACCCCACAATAAGAATTTTGAGACTGAGTTAAAAAAGTGGGGTTAGGAAAACAACAGAAAAGAGAGATGAGATACAAGAAGAGAATTAGGACAAAGAGAGATTAAGAAAATCAAGGCCATGGGACAATCAGTTATATCGAACACTGATAACAAGTCAAGGAGACAAGTGCTGAGATGAATTTTAAGACATGAGATCACATGTTCAAGAGTGCACGTGTATGTACACACATGTGCACACACACTCACAAACAGGACCATAGTTTAATCATTAAGAATTTTTGTAATGAATAAATAAAGCTCTTCAGATTCTTGAGGGAAAAACAAATATTTCTGGGCCCAATTGAACAATACATCAAAGAACTAACCAGATGTCCAGATCAAAAGAAAAAAAAATAATTAGAAAATTGTATAAAGATGTGTAATTTGCCAAAGGCGACATACTAAGAAAAAAAATTACTTAACATGAGGGTCCCAACCAGTCACAGAGCAGAGGGTGAAAATCAAAAGGAACAGCTTTTGGTGAGGTCACTGGTAGCATAGCTTAGAATTTTAAAAACCTAGCCCTCTCGGGGATCTCAGCACAAAGGAAATTTCCCGGGAATAGACTGGATGAGGATAGTTGGAATAAAGAGGCTAAGATTTATTTATATATAAAGAACAAAAAATTGATTTTGGTAGGTACTTAAGAATATAATTTACACTTATGTGGGAACTGAAAATATAAAACAATTCAGAAATGGATTTTTAAGTGGCTTACTATGAAGAAGTTTAAAGGGTTATTGTCACAAAATCAAAGCTTTGGGATCACTGCTGCTTACCTCATTCAGTCTCCAACTCTTTCCAATTTCGTGCCTAGGCATTTCACAATCTTCACATCACTATGTGTTGCAACAGGGTCTCTTGTCTGACTAGTGCACTCCCCATTACATTTTAAGACCAAATTCAAGAATCACCTTTTATGAAAAACTCTGCCCAACTCCCAAGCAGTTACTTGGGGAAGGAAAAAAATTGTTTAGCAAACAGTTTAATCAGTTGAAAAAAAAATAACTCTCCTCTTGATTTGTAAAGATAGACCTGTAGGTCAAACCAACTTTGCAGTCCAGCGCCATACCAGGTAGTTGTTGCTATTGGTGTTAGGTGCCTTCGAGTCACTTCCGACTCATAGCAACCCCATATAGGGTTTCCAAGGAGCAGCTGGTGGGTTTGAATGGCCGACCTGTGGTTCCCAGTCCAGTGCTCATACTACAGTGCCACACCCAGAGTTAGGAAGAGTTCATTTACTTCAGCACTGAATTTGCTAAGTTTCTAAGTGGGAATACACATTTAAAACTAGATATGAAAAAACATCTCAGTATATTAAATATCTCAAAATAAAACTTGCCCTCAAAGCTATTTAAGTCATATGGTATCTGATTATAAGGAGCCCTGAAGATGTAGTTGGTTACACATTGGGCTGCTAACAACAAATCTTGGAAAGTATGGCTGTAATCATTACCACCCATTATCTGATTGTTGTTGTTACTTGCCAGCTCATAGCAACCCTGTATAGGTTTTCCTAGGAGCATCTGGGGAGCTTCAACCACCAACATTGCAGTTCAAAGTGACTTTGCAGTCTAGTGCATTAACCCCCAGCACCACACCAGGACTTGTAATTATCTGATTACAAGCAGCAAAACCTATAGTCTTATATGCTATCACAATTATTCAAGTTCCATATGAATAAACAGGAGACATAAAAATGGATCGCCACAAAAAGTTTCTAACAAGTTAGAAAGGCATAGAAACATGTATTAGGTAGCTGGAATGAGGTTCATTTACTTGAGCACTGAATTTGCAAAGCTTCCAAGCAGAGAATACACATTCTTAACTAGATGCAAGAAAACCTTTTGGTATCTTAAATATCTCAAAATAACTTGCTCTCAAAGCTATTTAAATCATATACTATCTGATTACAAGGAGCCTAGGAGGTGTAGTGGATTATATGCATTGGTTACACAAGAAAGACATTCTTAAGGAAAATTTTGGATTTAAGAGGAGCAACAAAAGAAAGCTTGAGGAAAAGCACACCTATAACTATTTTGGGTATTAAAGTGCACGAAAATAATGACAACATATTCCCCACAATATTATTATAGGTGTGCTTTTCCTCAAGCTTTCTTATTGTTCCTTTTAAATCCAAACTTTTATTTTACCCTTGAGCATCCAACTACATACCAGGCCCATTATCCACTGCTGCAGAGTCAATTCTGACCCATAATCACCCAATAGGTCAGAGTAGTCCTGCCCATCAGGTTCCCAACAATAGCATCTTTATGGAAGCTGACTGCCACTCTTAACCATTGTGCCTCCAGGTCTTAACACCTACATACCAAGAAGACATCAAGAGTCACCCTGAGAATCTCAGAGCCAGATCAAGACAATTTACTTAGTTTAGGAACCCATGGCTATATAAAGACTATGCTACTCTTTCTTCTTTTTTAAATAAAAGGTGCTCCAAAGTGAGTATTTCTGTTCCTAAAATTAATGGAACCTATCTGCTTTCTGCTCCCATAAAAATGTACAGCCTCAGAAACTCTGTACAGGGTCACTATGGGTCATAACTGACTTGATGGCACTTAACAACAACAACAATATGCATTAAACAGGAGTCCTGGTACGGCACTGCAGGATAAGCACTGAGCAGCGAATCACAAGGTCGGCAGTTCAAACCTCCTAGTTGTCCCTCAGAAACCCTACATAGGGTCATTATTAGTTAGAACAAACTGGAAAACACTTAGCAACAATAACAATAACATGCATTAAGCAAGAGCCAAATGTACTTTGAGATTAATGGAGCATGTATTTGCTTGGATGTAAAACCACTTAAATTTACTCTTGTGGTTCAATAGTGAATAATAGCTATCAGGACTGACTATGAGTGTTGCAAATATAAAGGTAGACATTGTGTAACAAAAGCAGGGGAGTGGTTTGAGCTTGCAGTCCAGGAGTAGAAGACCCTGGGACTATCAAGGGAGAAGAGTGGAGTATGGGACCCTATCCAGAGAAGCAGTAACGCCAGAAATAGAGACAGAGGCGACAAAGTGGAGAGATGGAGCAGTTGGGGACTCTGGACTCAGGGCGGGAGAGGCGCTATGTGCTGATGGCTGGGGGGCAGGCTTGTGGGGTGTTCCCTTTGGTTGTTTGAATGGTTATATATTCCTAAGTGTTGCGGTGTACATCCCAAAAAACAACAACTGAGGGAATGGAAGCAAATGCTGTTGATGATGATCCATGGAGGGGATTGTAATCATTACAATGAGATGAAATATGATAGGCTGAATGTAAAGTTGATATTCTCCCATGTAAACTATCACTCAATTCACAATAAAATTTTTTTAAAAAAAGTACTCAATAATAATAATAAACTACTTAAACTTGACATACTTTACTGCATCATAGAACTACACATACAGTATTTTTCCAGTACCAATCTTACTATTAATTAGTTATTAATCTTATTATAAGTTAGCACCTAGTTACTAACTTTATTAGTAATAAATATGGAAATAAACAAGTTGTTGTTAGTGCTGTCAAGTCATTTCCAACTCAGAGCAACCCTGTACAGGGTTTCCAAGGAGTAGCTGGTGAGTTTGAAAGTCCAACCTTGTGGTTCAAACTGACCTTGTGGTCCAGTGCTTATCCTACAATGTGAGACCAATAATCAGTATGGAAAAAGACAAGATAGGTAAGAAGAAAAATAGATGGGCCCCTTGCCTCATCTTAACAAAACAAAACAGTGCTTACCTTGTCTGATTCATCCACACTCATGGATTTCACAACAAAAGAAGCTGGCCTCTCCTGAGTGTGGGCAAGGTCCTGGGGGGTACTCTGAGATGTTGCCATTGGAGGCAATGGTGCCCGCCTCTTCTTGGGTGCATCTGATGGCAGGGTGTTAGAAATATACTGTTTGGAAATGGTATTGGACCTCGTAAAAGTGGGGCGAGGCTTACTGATTAGTGGGGTTGCAGGGGCACTCGCAGTCTAGTAAAGAATAAAAAGGAAAAATCTAGTTTTAATTTCAAGATAAAAAACATGAACTATTTTTTAAAAATTAAGACTCTTCTGAACCCATACATAAGAAAGCAAAATACTTACTTGCTCCCGTTTTTTTTTACTACGTTGAAAGAAGCTGAAAAAGCCTTTATTTTCTCTCTCTTTCACCATGTCCAGGTTCTGTGATATTTGGCAGGGCTCTAAAATGGAAGAAAAGCATCTTGATTTTTACATGAGGTTTCTTGTTCCCTTCCAAGGTTTTACTATTTTTCTTTTTAAAAAAGTATCAAAAGATGAAAGCTATTATTTATAGCTTATTATGAAACAGCTTATTATAGCTTATTATGAAATATGTAGTACCTGATTTATTACTCAGTACAATAAGCAAGCCTAGTATTATTTTTTCCTATTTCACAGCAGAGGAAACACTTAGAGAAACTAAAATACATACTCAGGGTCAACAACCAGGAAGAAGAAACAGAGTTAGAACACACACTCAGCTCTTTGTGACCCAATAGTTTGTGTTCTATAGAGTTGACCAGCATTCCAGAAGCAAAGGTCAAAACGAAACAGAAACTCACTTTAAAGTAACTGAGATATAGAATCACTTCCATAGCGTTTGTCCCACTGTCTGTTTTGAATAATAATTTTATCCCAGGTCTAATCTGTCATGAAATAATTTACTTGCGAATACATGTTTGCTAATAATTGTTGATCTACCCATACCCATTGAGGCAATTTCCACTCAGTGATCCCATATAGCATTTTCAAAGCTATAAATCTTTACAGGAGCCGAAAGCTCCATCTTTCTTCCACAGAGCAGCTGATGGGCTTGAAAACTGACCTTGTAGTTAACAGTCCAGAGCTTATTCTATAGAACCACCAGACCTCCTTTATAACCGCTTAGTACTTTAACAAATGTTTGATAAATGCTCATCTTTCTTTAAATCAATGTTTCTCAACTGGAAGTATCTAGTTGTCAAATGTTTGGGGACAGTTTTGGTTATCACAACTGGGAATAGAGGGACATGTGTTATCTCAGTCAAGTGGATGGGACTGAAGGATGATGTTAAGCATCCTTCAATGCACAAGACAACCTCCCACAATGAGAATTATCCAGTCGAAAATGTCAATAATGAGAAATTCCACTTTAATCAGAATGGTAAATGCCAAGTCATAAGACTACATATACATTTTTCTGAAATTTCCAAAAAGTACTTCTTAATGCCCACTGTATGGGCCTACAAAAAAATTACAAGTCTAGTGCTTGTGAGTCACCCTGGTCCAGACTATCTCTACCATGTCCTACTAAAAATAATGATAAATGATTGAAAACTTTGGATTTTTCATTTTTAATCAAGAAATACACAAGACAAGCCTGGAACATCTTTTTAATAGTAGAAAGAAAGCTATGAATGTTTATTAGCACCTGATCAAAAGAATGCAAAAAAACCCCCAATAATGATAAGGTTTCTACTGGGGAAGTCAGACTTGAGCACTGAATAAAAAATCAATAGATTGAAACACACAGCATATGTTTACGTCTGTGCATACATATTACTACTCATAATGCTTGCTGTTACCCCTTCCGTAATGCTAAGGAACCAGCACATTATTCAAAAAGCTGATAAAAGGTTTTCACATGGATCCTTCCTTTTTTCAGAGTGAATTCCACCTCAAGGTAATAAAACAGCTAATATGAGGAAGTTTGCATTTCATATATACTCCAACTTATCACTAAAAGAATGTTTGCAATAGAAAGTCACCATTTTGCCACTCCAAGTTAACTAAGATCTAGGCAACACACATCCATAGTTAACATAAAAACTACAACTGGACATTGTATGTGTCTGAATAGAAGGACACCTATGAAGTATTCCTGCCAAAATTATTTTAACCAAATCTGATCACGTCTCTAGATTTAACACTCTAGAAAATACGAGAAAAGAACATGCTAAGTGATACCATAAGATGAATCATCTTAGGAAAGGAGACCTGGTGTGGTGCTGTGAGTTAATGGTTCAAACCACAAACTCAGCGGTTCAAGTTCACCAGCTGTTCCTTGGAAACCCTTTATAGGGTTGCTATAAGTCGGAACTGACTTGATGGTAGTTAACAACAACAGTAGCATGTTAGGATATGCACTCACCAACTGCTCCTCAAAAACACTAAAAAGGGTTGTTATGAGATGGAACCGACTCAATGGTACACAAAAACCAACAACAGCAGCATTTACCTGGTGTGGCACTGTGGGATAAAGCACTGGATCACAAGGTCGGTATGAAATATAAAGTCTGGTTCAAACTCACCAGCCGCTCTTTGGAAACCCTATACAGGATTGCTATGAGTTGGAACTGACTCAACGGAACTTAACAACAAGAAGCATTTACTCTGAGTGTCAAGAAATGGAAGGAGATGATATTACTGCATTAAAAACCTGAAGAAATAGATAACCACAGAGTTCAAATGATTTGTAATGGACTCATGGACAGTAAATGGTATAGCTGAAACTGTTGTTGTTGTTTAATGCTGTTCAGTCAGTTCTGACTCACAGAGACCCTGTAGATGGTGTCCAAGGAGTGGCTGGTGGGTTTGAACTTACAATCTTGTGGTTAGCAGTCCAGTACTGATTCTACAGTGCCACACCTAGGACTCCATAGCTGAAATTAGCATGCACTTAAAGATGATTTAAAATAATCTCTGTTTTTTAAGGGGAACAAGAGCTCTAGAAATGCCACTCCTTTATATTCAGATAGAACACCTGTGATGCAATAGATTTTATGTCACATTTCCGGTCCTAGGTTTGTCATTCTCAACGGCTTAATAGAGAATGCAATTTAATGCAATCTGCTGAAGGATTGGTCAGTTGGCTATCTGCATAAGCGACTTGCAAAGATTGATAATATACTGATGGCTGGGGTGGCCCAGCCAGTTGTTGCTTTTTACTGAAATTGGCTGGGGGACCTGCTCAGTGACTTATAAAAACCTTAGGCTATAAAGGCTCTGATAGGGATTCTTCACTGAAGAGTCAGGAATGTAACTGTTTTTTTTAGACAAGGGACACTGTTTTGAGAACTACACAAAAGAGCTGTTATATAAACGAAGAGCTGTAAGAACACTGACCTGGGAGCACTCACTGAGCTGATAACACTGAAGACCCAGCAGTAAGCACAACAGAGCCAAGTGGCAGAAAAAACAGCAGCAGTGGTAGTATGAGTGGTGGGAACCAAGAGACCCACCAAGAGTAGTGGTGGGCAGAGAAGACTCACTGGTGGAGCTGGGAACCTCATGGCAGGAGGTCACCAACAGGGGTTGTCTGTGAAAGAGTTTTACCTCAAGAGATGCTGTAATGCCAGCCTAACACTGGCATGGGCTCAGGTTGTCCCAAAGCTTCTGGATGAGAGCTGGACCAGCATCACAGAGGGTCAGAGTTGGCCAAGAAAAGTTATGGAAAGAAAGAGAATGGGCACAGACAGACCACACCAGCCTGATCTGGTGACATACCTGCCGAGACAGAGAGGCATGCTGGTTTAAGGTATGCCTGACCAATGACACAGAAATAGACATGGGTGATTTGGGAAGGGTGAGTGCATCCCTTTTCACAAGACTATTCCTGTTGTCTACTGTTTGCTTTCTATAAGTAATCTGTTGTTGTTTACTGTTTACTATCTATAAATAATCATTGTTGTTGTTAAATGTCATCAAGTAGGTTCCAACTCATAGCGACCCCGTATATGGATTCCAAGGAGTGGCTGTTGAATTTGAACTGACAACCTTGTGGTTCAAACCAACCTTGTGGTCCAGTGCATTATCCCACAGCTCCATAACAGCAATTGCCAATACTGTGTGTGTGTTTTGTGAGCATGAGAAAATCAGATTGGGCAGCAGAATCCTTATTGTAGCAGTATCATGATTACTCAGGATAGAGAGGTACAACCTATGGGTGCATGCACACATGTGTACACATATGCACAGTTTAATGCTCCACTATTTGATTATAGATGTACAATTAAACAGTAGATGGGAAATTCACATGGTGGCACAGTACAGTAAATACAACCAGAGTATTTCAAATGGTTGTTTTAGGTTAAGAAATTTCCAGTCATTCTCGGCACTAGTTAACCTCAAGTTTTCACTTAATGCTCTCTGTTAGGGATCATGACAATGCAGAATTAGCAGTACAACAGCAAAGGACTTGAGTTTACTTGGAAAACGCAACTCAAATACAGTAGTCTCCTGTTTCCATAAGTCAGACTAAGCACAGTCACATGCACAGTTCTAAGTTATTATACAAGCTTCTGATAATATCAGACAAAATAAGGGGTGAGACATTCACAGTGTAAGGATCGACCTTGTAGATTCTGACACTGTAAAGGAGACTTTCTTAATAGTACTATTCTAATCCTGGTGTGGCACTGCAGGATAATGCACTGGACCGAAAGGTCAGTTCGAACTGCAAGGTCAGCGTTTCAAACTCACAAGCAATTCCTCGGAAACCTTATACAGGGTCACTATGAGTTGGAATCGAGTGGAAGACACTTAACAACAACAAAACAATCTCTTAGAATGGACTCCTAGTGTGGCACTTTAGGATCAACACTGGGCTGCGAACCACATGGTCTGCAATTCAAACTCACCAGCTGTTCCTGGAAAACCCTATACAGGGTCGCTATGAATCAGAACCAACACGATGGCACTTAACGACAACATCAAATCTCTTGGAAAATAGGTTCAGTTCACAATATTTAATACTCTGAATAAAACATAATTTATGGCTGGAAGGGTCTTAGAAATCAATGCATTCAAGCACCACAACTGATGGCAAAGTGATTATAGGATTTGATTAGGTTTATGTATCTTCTGTTAGGTGCTGTCGAGTAGGTTCTGATTCATAGCAACCCTACAGACAATAGAAGGAAACACTCTCTGGTCCCGCATATCTAAGAGAGGAAAAAATTAGGAATAAAAGGAAAGTACAAGTAACAGAATGTTATTACTTGAAAGAACCACAGAAACAAGTTTTTAATCATCTTCCTTATTATTATAGAAGGGGAAAGTTGTTGTTGGTGGTGGTAGTGTGCCACGGAGTTGGTTCTAACTCATGGTGACTTTGTATAGAGTTTCCAAGGCTGTAAATCTTTACAGGAACAGAAAGCCTCACCTTTCTCCCACGGAATGGCTGGTAGTTTTGAACTACTGACCTTGAGGTTAGCAGTTCAACTTGTAACCACTATGATAAGTTTGACAGCTAATGCAGTCAGAATTACAATGCCTATTTTGTGATTCTTGGAGTACAGTGTCTTTCTTTATACGATACGTATTGGACTGCAAACCACATGGCTCATGATGTTATCCCATCACCTGTTCCACAGCAGAAAGAGGCTTTCTGCTCCTCAAAGATTTCCAGCCTCTGAAACCGTATGTGGGGTTGCTATGCATCAAAACCAATTCAATAACACTTACCAACAACAATCTTGTGATTCTTAATAATATGTACCTCAGGATCGTAAGAATTTTTTACTCCTTTAATTAAGCTACTCTTCATGATAATCACCAATCATGAGCATGCTTTTACTTAGGTATGCACAGTTCTTGAAACTGAGAGGCTCAGTGCACATTGGGAGAATTGGAAGCAATAAAGAAAGAAGATTCCAATAACACATAATGTGTACACTTTAAGTTCTTTTTAGTATGGTGGTAATTATTACAGTAATCAATTATCAGAGCCTAGCTTTTTTTAATGGGGGAAAAGTCATTCAAAGTTTATTATTATTACCATTTTTAATAAAGTTTTATCCCTTATACATACCTATTATAAAATTGTGTAATATAAAGATGGGTAGAAAAAATTAACCATAGTCATATATGCAAAGGTAACCACTATTAAAATTTTGCTAATATTTTTTCCTTTTAGATAGTTCATATAAAGATTTTTTTTACATCTGTATTAAACCCATTTATATGCTTCAAAAGGTCATCTTGGCATAAGCTTTGTCCATGTTATTATGAAACAGTCACAAAAAAATTTAATGGCTGTAAAAATTTCATATGGTGAATATATCATGATTCTTAGAAATACTCATAATTATTCAATTGAAGAAATCTGAGATTCTTCCACAATGCTGCTCAACTGTTGGCATTTTTACCTAATTAAACAAAATAATTTTTTTGAAAATTATTCTTAATTTTCAGAATTATTCTTTATTAAGAATATGAGACTATTCTCATATTCTTAAAATGGTAATAGTTTTCAAATAATCATTGAAATTTAATTATTGTCATTAAACTCAGAAATCAAGGAGCAACTTTATAAATTATTTTTCAGGAGATATAACTCCAGGATTTTTCTAAATTAAAATCTCTCACAGAATGTACATGTTAGTAATGCTATAAAAACAGAAATACTTTGTTTTTCCAATTTACCCAAACAAATGGAGATTTCATATCACAATTTGTTGCTACTGATTCATGTGTCTTACCTTGTAAAGATGATTTATTGAAGGCAGTAACAGAAGTGTCTACAGAAGGAGGGGGTAAAAGAGGGTAAATTGACTGTAATGGTATCTATCCACAATAAAACATCACTGAGTTGTAAAAATAGTCTATGTATGAAGGGGCTTCAGAGAGTTCATGGAAAAATGGAATTAAAAGATAATGACATGACATTCAATTCACAATAAAAACTTAAAAACAAAACAAAACAAAAAACTACCAAACAACACAACAACAACAAAAGCCCTGGACCAGAAAGCTTCACTGAGGAATTTAAGCAAACATTCAGAGAACTGATACCAACCCTATTCAAATTCTTCCAAAACACAGATGATGAAAGAAGTCAGCATTACCCTGATAGCAAAGTTAGATGAAAATATCACAGGGAAAAAAAAACCAAAAACTATAGACGAACATCCCTTATGAATATATGAGGGGGATGATGAAAAATTTCATGGAAAAAAACAAAAAGAATATTTGGTAAACAAGTTTTCAATTCAGTTGAGTAAATATCAAGAAGTGGAATTTGAGTTATGTGGAAAATGTATGTTTAAATGTAAGATGTAAGCAACTCACAGGTTCTCTTTTGTGCACATTTTTTATGGGATTTCAAATTTATGTTTGTGCTATGATAACTTCCAAAGAGTTGGTAAATTTTGTTAAATTTTACACAGAATGAAAAGGTACAGAGATAAATATTCCATTAAAAAATTAAAAAGATTATGACATTTTTCTAAGAACTTTTTGAAGCCCTAGACTCAGATCAAGTTTGAAGTTCCTATGCACAAAATGTATAAGTAATTGACTTTTTCACTCAACTTTTATTTTTCCTGTGAAACATACTTACATGAAATAAATTAGCTTGCATTTGTCTATACATACCATACAAACCAATGTTATTTAAGATCTCTGAGTTTTAATACACTAAATTACTTTTAACAGATAAAAACTGTAAACTAATTCTATTTAGACTGATCCATTGTATAAATCAGTTTATTTTGTGTGCTGACCTTTAATAAACAAAACTGGCAAGGAAGTTCCAAACATGAATGATAATAAAGACTTGGGGAAAACTACAGTATACAGTAATTTACACTAGATTAAAAGAACAAAAAATTGACAACATGAAAATTTTCATTCTGTATAATTTTCAAAGCCATGTAAATTATATTAAATTCCACCAAAATAAATTATAAGTAAATGGGAGAATGTAAAGTATGGATGACAGATAAGAAAGGCGTGTTTTCGCTCCAATTTCATAAAGCTAAATTTTCTTATATTTAATTTTACCTTATTTCCAGGGACACGTGTTTATTTCTACCTATGAATGCATCCATTTTCAACTAAGAATTTAAGAACATATATGGAGTCCTGGTGTGGTCCTGTGGGCTAACACGCTGGACTGCAAAGTCAGTGTGAACCACAAGGTCACTGGTTCAAGTTCACCAGCTGCTCCTTGGAAACCCTATACAGGGTTGCTATGGGTTGTAACTGACTCGATGACACTTCACAACAATAACAACACAATACTATAAACAAACATAGACACACATGTACATATATATACATCCTATCAAACGAATGAAACAAACAGTGCTACTTACCTCTGCTGACATCCAAGGCATATAATTCTCTTAGACCCAGGTCATTAAGAGACTTTGTCAAGTCGAGAGGCTCTTGAGATTGATAGTCCTTCATCAACAGTGTATGTAATGGATCAAACTCACATTTGCTGCATATAATAGGAGCAAGTTCTTGAAGTGACGCATGTGGGCTAACTCTCACTATTGCCTTCTGTGTTTTCTTAAAATTGATCACTACTCTCACAGTTTTCTGAAAAAAAGATTAAAGCGACAGTTATACCATAAAACATTTTAGAGGGTTGTCAAGAATAATGTGATAATATTCACTTACATATTTGTACAATAAAGAAATAGTACTTTTATATCTTGGTGTAAATGTTTTTTTGATTGATATATTTCCTAAATCCAAAGTAAAATCTTAAAAACAAATGTTATATTAATAAAATAATCTATATTAAACTTACAACCTTTGTGTAATAAAGTATTGCTATTGTTGTAGTTAAGTACTCTTGCATCGGGTCCATTTTAGCAATTTTATGTATAACAGAATCCTATGCCATCCTACAATCATTGCTTTGTTTGACCCACTGTAGCAGCCACTGTGTCAATCCATTTTATTGCGGGTCTTCCTGTTACTGTTTTTTTTTTTTTTTTTTTTTTGAATCGAATCTTTACCTCACCAACATGAAGTCCTTTTTTCAGGAACTGGCCCTTCCTGATAACATGTCCAAAGTATGTGAGACAAAGTCTCACCTTCCTTGCTTCTAAAGAGCATTCTGGTTGCACTTCTTCTAACATAGATTTGTTCATTCTTCAGGCATTTCATGGCATATTTAATATTCTTTGTCAACATCATTATTCAAAGGTATCCCTTCTTCTCCTGTCTTCCTTATTCACTGTCCAGCTTTAGCATGAATATGAGGCAACTGAAAATACTATAGCTTGGATCAGGCAACCTAAATCCTCAAAGTGATATATTTGCTCTTTAATACTTTAAAGAGGTTTTTCTCAGTAGATCTGCCCAATGCAATATACCATTTCGTTTCTTGATTTCTGCTTCCATGAGAATTGATTGTTTACCCAAGTAAAATGAAATCCTTGACAAACTCAAAATTTTTACCATTGATCATAATGTTGCATTTTGGTCCAATTGTGAGGGTTTTTTTTTTTTTTACACTGAGTTGTAATCCATACTGAAGGCTGTATCTTTGGTCTTTATCAGCAAGTGTGTCAACTTTTCCCTTTAAATAGGCAAGGTTATATCATCTGCATATCACAAGTTATTAATGAGCCTTCCTCCAATCCTGATACCATGTTCTTCCTCACGTAATCTAGTTTCTCGGATTATTTTCTCAGTATACAGATTGAAAAAGTTGTGAAAGGATACAACCCTAATGCACACCTTTCCTAATTTTAAAGTATTCAGTATCCTCTTATTCTATTTGAACGACTGTCTCTTGGTCTACTGTACAAGTTCCACATGAGCACAATTAAGTGTTCTGGAATTCCCATTCTTTACAATGCTATCCATAATTTGTTATGATTTACACAGACTTTGCATAGCCCATAAACACAGATAAATATCTTTCTGGAACTCTCTACTTTTAGCCAAGATCCATCTGACATCAGCAATGATATCCCTTATATCATATAGTCTTCTGAATCAGGCTTGGTATCTAGTGTGTGATATTAATGAAGTAAAGTCCTACGTAGATTTAAGTCTAAATACAAACAAATTTTCATAACTAGGACTACTGACTTATACATTGTTATTTCTTTGAATATTTACTTTACAACACTTGCATAATAGTACAAAATTATGCACACATTTCTCTATCCTTTATAGATTGAACAGTGTTTATCATAATGATTTTTCACGGGTCCTAATGAAAAAAATAACATTTTTGTTAGACCACTAAAATATTTGCTTTTCTGTTTGATACATGGTAAATGAGATCATCCATCCTTATAATATTGTTTTGCTGAGTGTCTGGCTCATAGGAAATTATTAGTGAACATTAGCTATTATTACTAGACCAAGTACTTTGACGAATTTTGATACAATAGTAAAAACTGTTAAAACCATTCTTATTTATATATGTCATCCTGCTAATTCAAAATTACTGAAAAATCTAAGTATTTTATCATTTTAATGTAATTTAATTAAATTATGTGTATAACTTAGAAATATGTGAACATATTAAGTAAAAATCTAGTCTGTATGTCTTAACATAAGCCAAACTTAACATTTCCATCTAGATAAACAGGGTACTTACCTAAAGGAAAAAAGTACAATAGCCGAATTAGTACTTGTTGTTGTTATGTGCTGTGGAGTCGGCTCTGACTCATAGCGACCCTGTACAGGGTTTCCAAGGCTATAAATCTTTATGGGAGCAGCAAGCCTCATCTTTCTCCTGTGGAACAACTGGTAGTTTCGAACTGCTGACCTAGGGAAAAAAAAACAAAAACTATAGACGAACATCTCTTATGAATATATGAGGGGGATGATGAAAAATTTCATGGAAAAAAACAAAAAGAATATTT
>NW_006408617.1:4700484-4733577 GCF_000296735.1 Chrysochloris asiatica
TACAGGGTTTCCAAGGCTATAAATCTTTATGGGAGCAGCAAGCCTCATCTTTCTCCTGTGGAACAACTGGTAGTTTCGAACTGCTGACCTTGAGGTCTGCAGCCAAATTCGTAACCACTATGCTACCAGAACTCCTTCTACACTACCAGAGCTCCTTACTTAGTAGCACATTAAGTTTTAATATAGTTTAAAAAAAAAAAAAAAAAACCACAAAAAAACCTGTCAACCTCTTTGCAAAAATTTACAATATAAAGAAAATATAAAAATGAATAGATGTACTCAAGTTGAATCTGAGTACATGGAATGATATTTGAGTCAAAGTCTTGGAATGGAATACTCAGTAATAAGCCTTTTTAAAGGCCTACCTGGTATGTGTCACTGTGGGTTAATGCGCCAGACTGCAAAGCCACTTGAACTGTAAGATCGGCAGTTCAAGCTCACCAACGGCTCCTCCGAAACCCTATATAGGGTCGCTATGGGTCGGAACCAACTCAACAGCATTTAACAATAACAACCCCTGGTGTGGCAATGTAGGATCAACATTGGACTGCAAACCACAAAGTCAACAGTTTAAACCCACCAGCTGCTCCTTGGAAACCGTATGCAGGGTCTCTGAGTTGGAACTGACTCCATGCCACTTAACAATAACAACACCAACAACAAGGGAGATCAGATTACTGCTAAAACTTTGGAGAGTGACACACATTCAAAGCAGTGTATTTGGTTGCCATCTTTGAGAGCAGTGCACTACTGCTGCCAACTCTGCCAGCAAAGAGATTTGATTGTTACACAATATTCATGCTACTCTTGTTTTCTAAGAGAGTGATTAAAATAAATAAATAAAAAACATTTTTGTAAAAAATTTACAATGTGAAGAAAATAGAATAATGAATATATGTAATCAACTTGAATCTACGTATTTGAAACTATATTTGGGTCAAAGCTTTGGAATGGGATACTCAGTAGTAAGCCTTCTTAGGAGCTTAATATGGGAGACTGTATCATTTTTCCATTCCAGTTATTGTTCTAGGCACCCATATTTTAAAATTTCTGGCCCATCCTAGTTTCATTTTGTTAGCCATGACTGAACTGTGAAGAACTGGTTCAAAGTCTGGCTATAATCACAGTTTACCAAGTATGTTGTGTTATGTGCCGTGGAGTCGGTTCCGACTCATAATGACCTTGTACATGGTTTCCGAGGCTATAAATCTTTAAGGGAGCAGAAAGTCTCATCTTTCTCCTCTCTTAAGCGGAACAGCTGGTAGTTTCGAACTGCTGGCCCTGAGGTTAGCAGCCCAATTCAAAATAATAATAATAAAAATAGTAATTTTCATTTAGAAATTCTAAAACCTTTTGTTAAATCCTTTTTTAAAAAAGAATTGTTTAGAATATAGTCATTTATAATTGTCACATCCTGAGACAGTTATATAGATTACTGTAGGGTCATCTAAGGAGTTTTGGTGTGATGCTGTACGATAAGCATTGTACTGTCAACCACAACAGGCAGTTCAAACCCACCAGCCACTCCTTGGATACCCTATACAGGAGCTACATCCTACAGAAGGAGGTCTAATAAACCAGACTGTTCATATAAAATTTAACCAGGAAATTCAATTTTCAATTCATTATAATGAAATGCAGATGATGAATAATCAACTTAATATTTTAGCTGTAAAATATAGAAATCTACAGTGAAATTCTTACCTCTGGTATTATAGGTGTAGGTTTTTTCTTATCCAAAACTTTTGGCTTTAAAATGACCTTTTCTACTTCCAACATTCCTATTGGTGTGTTTGGCTTAAATTTAATAAGATTCTTTTCAGCTGACAGCAGATCAATTGTATAACTTGATGGATTTAAGTGATATTGTGCACAGAGGAATATCAGCAAGTCCATCATAGGTTTACTGTAAAGTAAGAGTAATGACAATCATGAATGTTCATAAAACATAAAGGTAGCTTAAAAATCTAACTATAAGATACTGAAGCATATGAAAGTAAAGTAGCTAAAAACACACTGGGTAGTATTCAAGGAAGCTCAGGATCTAACGTTGGCTCAACAGTTGACTATATTTTTTCCTATCTTCCAAATAGCCTTCATGTTATAAATTTCACGAGAAGGTGTAGAAGTCACTTCCATATTAAAGAGCTGTCAACTCACTAAGAAGGCATTCCTTCACAATATTATCTGAAACACTGGTGGTCTTTAGCTTATGAGTAAGTTACATGAAAATTCTCTTTAATATGAAGTATAGGAAATAACAACAACAAAAAATCCCCACTTGGCTTCAGAAAGTACTATTTGAAGAAACTCAAAATCTCCTGATGAAAGCGGTACACATTTTTTAATTCATTCAAACTGTATTTATTCAACATTTCCTCTATACAGTACAAGTGGTATAACAATCTTGCCCTAGTGGTGCAGTGGTTAATGTATTCCACAACTCATGAAAGTTGGGAGCTCAAACCCACTATCCACTATGTGGCAGTCTGCTTCTGTAAAGATTTCCAGCCTAGTAAACCCTATGGGGTAGTTCTAATCTGTCAAGTAGAGTTGCCATAAATCAAAATCAGCTCAAAAACAGTGGGTTTGATTTTCGGTGTGAGATCTCCTAGACTCAACACTGGATTACATGGATTAGATGAAGGGATTACATGGATTAGATGAAGGGCTGGCAAATTACAACCTGCGGATCACAGTAGACCCAAAATCTTGTTGTTACATGCCATAGTGACTCATAGTGACACTATATACAATACCAAAAAGAATTAGTTGATGTTCAACCACTTGAGGAGTTAGTACACAATCAAGAACTTATTGCACTGAAGGAAGAAGTCTACACGGCACCGAAGGCATTAGCAAAAACCAGCCTCCAGAAATTCACTGAACACAAAATGAAACGTTTCAGCAAACATGCAGCACTGGCAGCACTCAACAGCTTATGCCAAGAAATCTGGAAGACACTTAGCTGGCCAACCAACTGTAAGGAATCCATATTTGTATTCCAAAGAAAGGTAACCTAACAGAATGCAGAATTTATTGAACAATATCATTACTATTGCATCAAAGTAAAATTTGGCTGAGGGTACATAAAAAATGGTTGCAGCGCTACACTGACAGGGAGCTGCCAGAAATTCAAGCTGGATTCAGAAGAGAGTTAGGACAAAGGATATAATTTCTGACAGATGGACCTTGACTGAAAACAGAGATTACCTGTGTTTCTTTGATGATGCAAAGGCATTAGATCACAACAAACTATGGATGTCATCAGGAAGAACAGGAACCCCAGAGCATAGAACTGTGATCACATGGAACCCGTATACAGACCAAGAGTCAGTTTTTTTTCAAACAGAGCAAGGGCATACTGTGTGGTTTAAAAATCCCTTCTCTATACTTTGTATGTTGAACAAACAATCCGAGAAGCTGGATTACATGAAGAAGAGCATGGCATCAGGAACGGAGGGAGACTCATTAACAACTTGCAACATGCAGACGACTGACACAACCTTGCTTGCTGAAAAAGTATAGAAGACTTGAAGCACTTGCTGATAAAAATCAAAGAATAATACAACCTTCAGTATGGATTACAACTTAATGTAAAGAAAACAAAAATACTCACAAGTAGACCAACAAATAACATCATGATAGATGGAGAAAAGATTAAAATGGCCAAGGATTTAATTTTACTTGTATCCACAATCAATGCTCATAGAAGTAGCAATCAAGAAATCAAACAACATATTGTATTAGGCCAATATGCTGCAAAAAGCCTTTTTAAAGTTTGACCTCTTTAAATTGTTAAACAAAGATGTCTTTTAAGTAAGCAACTACAGTATGCCTGGCCCATGCCTTAGTACCCGCCATTGCCTCATATGGGTGTGAAAGATGGACAATGAATTAGGAAGACCAGAGAAGAATTGATGCATTTGAATTATGGTGATGGTATAAAATATTGAAAGTACCATGACTGCTAGAAAAACAAGCAAATCTGTCTTGGCAGAAATAGAGCCAGATGTTCCTTAGAAATCAGCATGGTGAAACACTGTCTCACATATTTTGGACATGCTATCCTTTCAGTCCTTTCCTGTTCTAAAGTTATAATCGCATATAAGTTATTCCTCCTGATAATATTTATATAAATCTTAAACTTTTATTTGAATTCTTGAATTCTTTTTTCTGAGTGTTCCTTTGTTGTTGTTAAGTGCTGTTGAGTTGATTCTGACTCATAGAGATGCTATATAGCGTTTCTGAGGCTTTAAATCTGCTCAGGAGTAGAAAGCCTCATCTTTCTCCTACAGAGTAACTAATAGGCTCAAACCAAGGACTTCGTGGTTTGCAGGCCAGTGTTTAGTGTATGGAGCCACTGTGCTCCCGAGCATTCCTCGAGCAGATGAATACTTAGAGATTTGTCTTTAAACTCAGGAATTCAGTCTTCTATTGATTCAATTCTACGTCTGCCCTTTTAATGTATTTCTTTAGTGTTAGCTTAATATTCTAGCTTTCTAATTGCTGTTTTTGGATGATTTCCAGTTTCTCATTTACTTTGTCAGTTTGTTCTTGAAAGTATTTTTCTGTATTACTCTGGCTTTCTTCTATCTTTCTCTCAATCCACTGTGGGTACCAAAATATCATTCTTTTAAATTCCTTATCCAGTAGTTACATTATTTCTGGTATGATATTTTCTAAATTTTGGTTACTGCTTTGAAGTACTGCCTTGTTTCTTCATGTAAGCTGAACTTGTTTTCTCTGAGACACTGAGTTGTCATTATATTTATATTTAATTGATGATTTGATGTTAGTGTGTTCTCAGGCACTCACCACCTGTCTCCTGGTGGATGGGATAGAGACTGGAAGAGTGACACAATTCTTTGTTCACTATTTGTGGAGTGAATTCATGAGCCTTCAAAAGCAGGGTGGCACTCCTGGCACCTGACCTCAGGCAAAGCACTGACTGACAAGGAGGGATTGCCACTGGCCACTGGACCGACCACACCCCCAGCTACCTGGACGGTGAGGGAAGGAGTAACAAGGGAAACCCCTCCCTCTTTGCCACCAACTTCCAACCCCATTCTGTGCCTACAGACCACTCTATCCAGTCTGCTCCATGCCAGCTAACAGTCCACCTGGTTTTCTTTGCTCTAGCTTCTCCTGTTCAGTTCTTCTTCTAGTCAGCACATAATCCACCTCGCTGTCCTATCCTCTGATGCTAAGGGTTCCAGGACCACCATCTGTATCAGTTTTACTGGGCCTCACATGTCTTTGTTGTAGAAGATCTATCTGCTCAATGTGTCTGCCAACTCTGCCATCTTGCCCCCAAAATCTACCTTAATTTTTATACTAAAGTAACTCTACATGGATCAAATATATAAACGTGAGGATATTACAGTGTGGAGAAAAACAGAAACCAAATCTGTTTCTATTTAGCTATTTTTCTGGAATGGTACTGTTCAACAGAATTTCCTGCAATGATTTAATGTTCCTTATGTGTGCTAATATAATGTTTTGTTGTTAAGTGCTGTCAAGTCAGTTCTGACTCACAGGGACCTTGTATAGGGTTTCCAGGAGCAGCTGATGGGTTTGAACTGCTGTCCTTGTGGTTCTCAATCCAGTGCTGATTCTACACTACCACACCAAGAGTCCGTGCTAATATAATATCCACTTATTACAAGTGATGTGGCTATTGAATACTTGAAATACACTGAGCTAATGGCACGGATCGTAAGGTCAGTTTGAACCAAAATGTCAGCAGTTCAAACTCACCAGCTGCTCCTTGGAAACCCTATATAGACTCAGTGTGAGTTGGAACCAACTCAAGGGCATTTAGCAACAACAACAATGGACTGCTGGACTGAATCTTTAATTTAATTTAAATTCAAGTTAAATAACTGTATGTGATGAGTGACATCAGTAGTTCAAGCACATTGGATCTCAAGTTGCGATCCACTGACCAGCAGCATCAGCAACTCCTGGGAACTTGTTAGAAATACAGATCCTCAAGCCTCTGCAGACCAGCAAATCAGAAAGTCTGGGGCTGAAGCTCAGCAATCTGTTTTTTTTTTTTGTTGTTGTTGTTGTTGTTTTGTTATATATATAGCCCTCCAGCTGATTGTGATGCACACTATAATTTGATAGCCACTTATCTAGAGAGAAGAAAATAAAGTGGTAAATATAGAGGCTACTGATAGTGATAAGTGCTATGATGGAAAAAAAAAAGATAAGGAAATAGGTTAGATAATGTCTTAACTAAAAGATGGCATAAGAATTGGAGACTGGAAGGAGATGGTACTACCTGGGGAAAGAACATTCTAGGCAGCATTAATAAATACAAAGGCCTGAGGCAGGAGCTTACTGGAATGTTTTAGGGAAAAACAAAAAGGCAGGAAATCAGAATGATAATGGAGGTGGAAGGCTGAACAAAATCTCACAAAATTTGTTTGCATTTTTCTTTTAATATCAGCAGTACCTGTGGCTCTACATGGGTTTGTGATGAGTTGGAATCTACCTGATGGCAGTTTCCACCCCCCCTTTTTCTTTAATGTGTTAGTCTGTGTTGACATCACCAACTCTTTATTTATTTTACTTCCTGTTCACCAGCAGTACTACCATTATCCTTAAAGGACATTCGCAATGTTTAATCCCTTAGGCAGTGTGGGATAAGGAATAGGTTCGGCAGTTCAAACCCACTAGCTGCTCCTCAAAAAACCCACACACACCCACTATGAGTTGACAAGGATTGGAGGGCACTTAAAAACAACCACAACCCCTTAATTAGAAGACCAGAAGCAAAACATCTGAATTCCTGGAGGTCTCTCTGCTGAAAGAAGTTTCACAATTCATACTCCCTTACTTGCAGTTCAAGTTTCACAATTCATACTCCCTTACAGCAGTTCAAGTATCTGCTGATAAGGGGTTCAGTTCCCCTGTGTGACTATTCTACTGGGATTGATTGTGGTCAGAGAGGGGAAATTAATGTTTGATTCCAAACAAAACTGTAAATAGACAACCTTACAATTCTGAGTAGTTCTTTTACTATGATGATGTTATTTTAGAAAACTGAAAAATGCAAATGTAACAAAAAATTAGATGAGGAAAGAATGCTAAATTTCAGATATTTAGAGATTCTGTCTTTAAAGAATACAATTGCATTCTTATCTTATACACTATATATTATTATAATGAATAATGACTAAAAGGAAAATTTTAATTTATCTCCTTTGTGAGCTTTTCTGAATTATCTCAAGGAGATTCAGTCATTCCTTGCTTATGTCTCTAAGTTGTTGTTGTTAAGTGCCGTCGAGTCTGTTCTGACCCACAGCGATCCTGTACAGGGTTTCTAAGGAGCAGCTGGTGAGCTTGAACCGCTGACCTTGCAGTTTAAATGGCTTTGCAGTCTGGCATATTAACCCACAGCACCACACCTGGACTCTGGTATAACCCTCTGATGGAGCTCTCATCACTTAACAACTCTCTTCAACCAGGGTGGATGGAGCATGTTAGAGTGAATGAGAGATCCAATCTCAGTGGCTCTGCAAACGCCCTAGTTCACCGCTGACTTTGAAGGATTTGAGACATACAAAGATGGATCTGGGCTTAAGTTTGGATGGTAGTGGTAGTTAATGTGCTATCGAGTTGGTTCCGACTCATAATGACCCTGTATAGAATTTTCGAAGCTGTAAGTCTCTATGGGAGTAGAAAGCTACCTCTTTCTCCCATGGAGCAGCTGGTAGATTTGAACTGCTGACCTTTCAGTTAACAGCCTAACTCATAACCCACTATGCGACCAGTGCTCCTTTAAGTGTAGATACAATGGAATCAATTATGAATGGCAAGGAGAAACACTTCAGAGTTTGAAGAAGAAAGGGGTAAGAAACACAAGAGACAATAAGTGGAGTAAGTTAAAAGGGGCAGTATTGTAAAGAGGGCAAGTTGCTGAAATGACCAAACAGGAAGACTGAAATGCAAACTGGAATAATTTTTCATATGATATGCTGACTCACATCTCCCTGGTAATTCACAACCCTCTACTAAAGTCCTGGTACCTTTGTAAGGACTTCAATCAAGGTAATAAAGGAAATTTCACAATAAGACTTCAGAGGTGGTAAGATATAAAGTATAAAAACTCCTGGGAATTTGTAAAAATGTAACAAAAGGAATTTAACTTTCGACAGGGAGTCGTCAAGGTTCAGGACAATTTATCTTGATTTTAAGAGCCAGAGTAACCTTGCCTTACTAAGTTATCCGTAACAAAAAATACTACCAGGGGATAACTGAAAAAAGAAAAATTTATTTTCTCACAGTTTTAGAGGCTAAATGTCCAAATCGTTCTGCCTAGTCTGGTCCTTTTGTAAATCATCACATAGAAGTGATTAGGATTATAACCCTATAGTGTTATGTTGTAACATAACAAAACAAAACCACTGTTTTCAAACAGGGCCATATTTACAGGTACAGCAGTTAGGTCTTCAACAGATATTTCGTAGAGACCCAATTCCATTTGTAAGAAGCCTCAAGATACTGAGTTCCATTTATACCTAATGAGAACTTCTTTCCTACAGGACCACATTTTATTTACTTTTTAGTCCCAGGGCCTTAAGTAGTGTCTGGCACATGGTGAGGTCAAAGTTGTCAAATGAGGGCTATATACGAATCAGTAATTATTTATCTCTAGGCAACTCTGCTTCAACATTAATGAACTCAAACACATAGAACTCAGCAGCATATAATGGAGAACTCTGCACTACCTGAAACATGAGAGGGCACAGATGTTAAAGGGAGATTCATTTACTTTAGAGAGACTAAGGGGGGGGAAAGCCATCTGGGTGTTAAAGCTTGGTTTTGTTTTGTTTTTTAAATTGATAAAGTTGACTAGTAGCCATGTTTTGTCTCAAGCCTTACCCAGAAGTGATATATAAGAAGCTGTAGATATCTGTAGGGCTAATGGCACAATAGGTTAAGCATTGGGCTGCTAAGCAAAAGATTCAAATCCACTGGCTGTTCTGCAGGAGAAAAATGAGGCATTCTCTTCCCACAAAGATTTATAGCCTTGGAAGTCCTATGGGACAGCTCTACTCTATTTTACAGGGTCACTATGAGTCAGGGCAGACTTGATGTCAGTGGGTTAAGCTCATTTTCAAAACCAGTGTCAGACCAGTTTGAATGCTTAACATATTTAATTGAAGCCTCAGTGTACAGCATTTAAAGCACGGAAGAGACAGTCCTGACCTTGAAGATTTTGAGGATGTGATTCCTGACTGTCTAGCTCTTTTATAATGAAGCCCACACACTAAAAAGTACAACATTAACTATCAAACAAGTCCTGTAAGCAATTAATCACCAGTTGTACCAACAGAGCGTGAGATCATCTCTTGAACAGGGTTGGTAAAGAATCATCCACCTGGATGTAAATTGCTTCTGTCAAAGACAACTATTTTGGTTGTGGGAAGATTATTCTGAGCTGATGTACCTCATAGCAGTTGGCTACAGGTTGAACACTGGGATTTCCAAAGGAAGACTGCTTGTCTTTCTGTCTGCTACAGAGGTACACACACACACACACACAAGCACATGTGAGCATTCAAACACACAGAGAGTGCCCATGAAACCCAAGGCAAATCAAAAAGGACTGGCTTAATTTAATCACCCCTTCTCATTCAAATGAGAATTAGTCTCTTCCTCTCCTACTACCATATCACTTTGCATTTTGTAAAATATTACTTAGAATCTGCTTTGCATGACTATTACTTACAGATTTTTTTTCTCTCGTAAGTGAGTGATTTCCTGGACAACCAGGATTTTAAAACATTTTTTCTTTGAAATAAAGACAGTCCTATGAGCTTTCTTTCCACATCCTTTATGAAGCAATGTTTTCACGTCTAGTATCTTATTTGAGCCTATAACCCCCCCAAAGAGCTATCCTACTTTATAAATGAAGACCCTGATGTTAGAGATTAGTCACATAGAAGTAGTCGTGATTAGAATCTCCTCTTAATTCAGTATCTCTTCAGTTACATGTTTGCCTGAGGGTGCCAGGCTAAATGTCAAAATTCAGGTTGGGACATAGGGTTTGAAATTAGGATACAGAATCTTCTGCTTTTACTTCATACTTGGTGGCATCACTAAATCATCCTAAGTCCTCTGGTGATCTCTATTTTCATGCCTCATTTTATGGGTGATATGGTAAGGTGGAGGGTAAGAGAAAAAGAGGAAGACCCCCAGCAAGATGGATTGTCAAAGTGGCAGCATCAATGGGCTCAAGCGTGGCAACAATTGTGAGGTTGGCCCAGGACCAGGCAGTGTTTCATTCTGTTGTGCATAGGTTTGCTATGAGTCAGTACCAATTTGATGGCACCTATAACAACAACAACATTATCCAAATCTATTACCTGGTACCGTAGGATAAGCACTAGACTGCTTCCACAAACTTTTTGAAGCCCCTTCATACATGCATTTACAATACAGTTGTCATAAATTGAAACTTTTCAATAAATGTAGTACAAAGTGAGCTTTTGAAATTCGTCTGAGAGTCATACTGCTGTATTATTGTTTTGGTTTCAGCAAAAATGAATCACAGCATTTTTTGCCTATCATAGTCTACGTTTTCCAATAGGTGGCACTGTCCTCCATGTAAAATGCTCCTGAGTTCATTCTCTGACCCAGCTTGGGCCAGTTAAAACTGAAGGCTTCCTCTCAAATTCCTACAAATTGCTGCTACCAGAAAAGGGAAATCAGGTGACACATCATGTGCAATATGTCTCTGGGACATTTATAGGTAAGGCCCAGAGAGGGTAAGGTTACTTGTTTAAGATCACACAGCTAGTGGTGGATACAACTAGAAGGCCTGAAATGTGTAACTTCTAGTTCTATATTTTCTTTATTTGTATTTTCACTCACGGCATTCTCAAACCTGCTCTGATAAAATCCAATCCCTCTTTATTCTTGTTATTGTTGGTAAGTAAGTGCTGTTGAGTCAGTTTCAAGGCATAGCGCCCCGGTAGAGATTTTCCTAGGAGCTTGAACTGCTGACCTTGTGGTTCAAACTGACCTTGAGGTAAAGTGCTTATTCTATGGTGCCACACCAGGACTCCAATCCCTATTTATAAGAGGTATAAAAGCAATGTTCTCCTCTGTCGTAAGTGTTGTTAATTCTATTTCTCCTCTTTAGAAAAGAAAGTGCATTGGTATAACCATAGTATGCTATAGACTAGTAGAGAATTGATGTCAAACTTGAAGCAAATTGCCCAAATTGAAGAAAAAGAGAATTAACACAAGCTGTGTGAATAAAACCCGAGTATAAGGCAAAGACTCAGAGTGATACACAAATGCATCTACATATTTTACTTATTCTCTGCAGTCTCTGTAATAGTTAAGTCTATAGTTCATTTTCATACAATTTAAGTTTTCCTAAGTATGGCATGGTCTGATACTTTATGAGGAGAACAGCCACTAAGCACCCTGTCTTTTCCCTACAAGACTTGTTTGATAGCTAATGTCCTACTTTTGTAGTGTTATGACTCCTAGTAAGCTAGACAGTTAGGAATCCAATCCTCAAAACTGTCAAGGTCAGGACCCTCTCTTACATTAATCCTTAATGTTCATTTTTAAAAATGTAAGACAAATGGTGTTTTCTGTTTGGAAAAAGACAGCTTATTCTACTAGCATTTTACATAGATATACACATTGAGTGAGACATATATACTTATACTACAGAATATTGTATATTATATATAAATAAAATATTTAATTCTTTCTTTCCTGTCATCATCCATGACATCAGGATACAAAGAAAGAAATGTCTAAGTCTTCAGGTGGAGGTTGACAAAGGTAAGATAGGAGACAAAGGGTGACTTTCTGTCATTAAAGAGGCAGCATCACTGAAACTTGTTCAGAAAGATTTGTTATGCCAACAAAAGGCTACCAGCCCAATTCAGGACAACAGGTTTTTAGTTTCCCCTGAGTATAAAGTCTATTACTACCTCCAACCTTATTGTGTTCCCTAATCTGAATAAGCTGTTTGATGATAATCAATGCACAAACAAATGCATTCTTCTAAAAGTAATGCTATGTGCTCACATTCTGGCAAAAGGAACATTATGAGCATACCTTTGATTGAGTTGTTTAAAAAGACAGAAGGAAGACTCTCTAGTAAACCCTCCCCAATAATACAATTAAAAAAATACATATGCGTATAAGTCTTATTTCTCACAAGATAATAGAAGCACTCTAAGAAGTTTTCTAAATATTTATGGCTGGCTAGTATTAACATTATTCTTCACCAAGTTGTTGTTGTTGTTAAGTGCCGTCGAGTCGGTTCCGACCCATAGCGACCCTGTACAGGGTTTCCGAGGGTGTAAATCCTTACGGGAGTAGAAAGCCTCATCTTTCTCCCGCAGAGCGGCTGGTAGTTTCGAACCGCTGACCTTAAGGTTCGCAGTAAATACATATAAATTGTACGTCAAAATAAACATAATAAAAAAGGAGTATCATGATAAATTAAGAGAAGATGGACTAAAAGACTGTTATGGACAATTCAAAGTGATACATGGACTTCTGCTGTATTTAACTTTTATGTACTTAATATTTTAAAAAATTACCCTTTTCTAGACATCCACCAAATCCCTACAACATTCTGTTCAAGTTTTGTGGGGGTTTTTTCTATTCTTTTGATGATTACTTGGCCATGAAGAAACTTAAGTTACTTTTGTTACTACAAGTCCTCATGTTTAGGTACCTAACATTTTTCAAAGTTTATTCTATTTAGAAATCCTTTTTTGTTATTTTAAACATTTTTAAAACAATGGACCAGCAGTAGCGTCAACATTTTTAAGATAGCCCTATAATCATATTCCTAAAATATCTATATTAACATCCCTAAGATAAGATATGCATAATCACAATGATAAAACTTCTAGAATTACACAATCACTTTTAGTCATTGTTGCTGTGGTTGTTAAGTGCCGTTGAGTCAGTTCTGACTCATAGTGACCCTGCATAGGGTTTCCAAGGAATGGCTGGTGGGTTTGAACTGCTGATCTGGCAATTAGCAGTCCAGTGCTTATCCTACAGCAGCACCACACTAGGACTCAGTTTTTGTCATAAACACTACTAGCTACTCCAACTCCTCACATACAACATGGTTAGGTTCCAAAGACGAAGCTGTTACACAAAAATTTCCTTTATGTGAAAATGAGAGAATAAATTCATTGTTATATAACTGCCAAATTACTTCAAAACTTAAATGTCAAATTATATCATTACATAATTGTCAAACCATGAGATCCATGGTCCAGTCAAGTCGACACATCATCTTAACCGTCACAGTCACTGTTCCTTTTGTCTAGAACCTCAACATTTGTTACTTCCAGACATAATCATTAATATGCAATACAGCTGGATAGTTGGATTACATTGAACTTGTCACATAGTTGATAAGTAAAGAATGCTGTTGTTAACTGCTGTCAAGTTGGTTCTGACCATAGTAACCCTGCATAGGATATCTAAGGAGAGGCTGGTGAGTTAGAACCACTGACCTTGTGGTTCAAACCAACCTTGCAGTCAAGTGCTTATCCTACAGCATCACCCCAGGACTACTAAGTAAGGATTGTTAAGTGCCATTGAGTCGATTCTGACACATAGTGACCCAGTATAGGGTTTCCAAGGAGCAGCTGGTGAGCTTGAGCCACCAACCTTGCAGTTCAAATGGCTTTGCAGTTTGGCACATTAACCCACTGCACCACACCACAACTCCCAAGTAAGGATTGTTTTGTTGCTGTTGTTATGTGCCGTGGAGTCAGTTACGACTCATAGTGACCCTGTACAGGGTTTCCGAGCCTGTAACTCTTTACAGGAGCAGAACGCCTCATCTTTCTCCCACGGAACAGCTGGTAGTTTCAAACTTCTGACCCTGAGGTTCGCAGCCCAATTCATAACCACTACACTACCAGAGCTCCTTAAGTAAGGATTAGGTATATTTATATCAAGCAATTCTACTCTCAGAAAAATTATTCCATGGGAGAAAGATGAGGCTTTCTGCTCCCGTAAAGATTTACAGCCTCGGAAACCCTGTGCAGGGTCACTGTGAGTTGGAACCGACTCCACGGTACTTAACAACAACAACCAAAAAAAAAAGCAATAAAATTGGTCTGGAGCACTCTCATTCTGGAAATTCTTGCTCCCTATTTTGGAAGAAGTATCTTAGTTCAAAAGATACATGGAAGCTGCCTACAACTCATTCCAAATCCTCTTCAAAGTATATGATTTAAGGTGCTATCTCTGTAGAATTATAAAGGTTTTAGATAATATACATTTTAGTTATTATTAAATATCTACTGTACTGTAAAAACTATGGATAACAAACTGTGGATAACATTGTGAAGAATAGGAATTCCAAAATACATAATTCATAAGGAACCTGGACATAGACCAAGAGGCAGTCATTAGAACAGAAAAAGGGGATACTGAATGGTTTAAAATCAGGAAAGGGGTGAACCAGAGTAGTATTCTTTCACTATACTATTTAATCTATACGCTGTTGTGCAGATAATCCAAAAAGGTGGATTATATGAAGAAATGGCATAAGGACTGGAGGAAGACTCATTAACAACCTGCAGTATGCAGATGACACAACTTTGCTTGCTGTTTAAGTGAAGAGGATTTGAAATACTTACTGATGAAGACCAAAGACCACAGCCTTCAGTATGGATTGCACCTCAGGGCAAAGAAAATGAAAATCCTCAGAACTGGACCAATAATAATATCAAGAAAAATGAAGAATAGTTTGAAGTTATCAAAGATTTCATTTTGCTTGGATCCACAATCAATACTAATGGAAGTAGCAGTCAAGAAATCAAATGACATATTGCACCAGGAAAATCTGCTGCATAGGACCTCTTTAAAGTGTTCAAGAGCAAAGACGTCACTTTGAAGACTATGCTACATCTGACCCAAGCCATGGTGTTTTCAATCAACTCATATGCACGTGAAAGTTGTACAATGAATAAGGAAAACCATAGAAGAATCGATGCATTTGAGTTATGGCATTAGTGAAGAATATTGAAAGTACAACACACTTCCAGAAGAATGACCAAATCTGTTTTGGAAACACAGCCAGAATCCTCCTTAGAAGACAGAATGGTGAGATTTAGTCTCTCATAGTTTGAACATGTTAGAAGGGAACAGTTCCTGGAAAAGGACATGATTTTTGGTAAAGTAGAAAGTCAATGAAAAAGAGGAAGAGCCCCAATGAAATTGATTAATACAATGGTACCAACAATGGACTCAAACATAATGATTGTAAGGAAAGTACAAGACCGACAGTGATTCGTTCTGTTGTGCATAGGTTGATATGAGTTGAAACTGACTTGACGGCACTTCACAGTAACAACATATTGCAAGAAACTATACTAATAATGATTATAAAGAACAGTAAATATGCTTTCATAGATTTTGTGGTTTATTCAAAAGTATAAAACCTACATATAAAGCACAGCATGGGACAATGTACAATAACCATTAAGTAGTAAAAAGTACTGTAAGAGTTTGAAAGAGAGAAAATAATTGATTCTGGGGTAATCAAAGAGGTTTTATATAAAGTATCATTTGAGATATGTAAAATAATGGAAAAAATGTGGGTAGTATGGGGGCATTTATGGCGGACAAACTTCTGTAAAAGAGGGGAGGTGAAAAAAGTAGACTATCTGTTGAAGAACAAAGAGTCATGTGCCAAAGCTTAAGGTATACCAAGGGGAGTAGCAAGGAAAATCCTATTTAAATTTAAGAGGAGATGAGAATAAGGCATCTCAATCTCCAGGCTTACTTTGGCGTTGAATTGCTGTCTGTGCAGTGTTTTACCAAAGGCAGTGCCACCAACAGAGAGGCATTGTAATCAGATTAATTTGAGGGTGGATGGTAGCATAGAGAGTATGCAGAGATAGGGAAAGCAGTTACCAATAGAAAATGAAGAAAATCAACATGTGCAGGTACTGATAGTATTTCACTTAATCCTAGCAATATATGGCATTATATTTAATCCTAACAACAATTCAGTTGTGATATATTTTTATAGATAAGGAGGCAGGCAATTCAACAACACCTGTCAGTCCAAGTACAAAAAAGTGACTGATGGAAAAATCACTCAGATTTAGGGACTAAAGAGGCAGACATGCTGCAAGGTTAAAAAGGCAAGAAAAACAAAGGTCTTTGTAAGAAGAAAGTTAACAGAAAGGACTGGTGCGGAGCAGAATCTAAGTTAGATGTGAAAAGAAGCAACCTAAAGAGCAGCCATGTTGTTGTTGTTGTTAAGTGCCATCAGTTCTGACCCATAGTGACCCTGTACAGGGTTTCCGAGGGTGTAAATCCTTATGGGAGTAGAATGCCTCATCTTTCTCCCGCGAAGCGGCTGGTAGTTTTGAACCGCTGACCTTAAGGTTCGCAGCCCGATTCGTAACCACTACGCTACCAGAGCTCCTATAATTAGAATTAATAGTGAGGGTGATGGAGAAACTCAATTGAGAGAAAGTGTGGCGATAAACTAGACTTTAATAGGTAACGTATGAAAGGACAGCCATTGTACGATCCTACTTAAAAATATGCAAATATACAGGGACCACAATTTATTAGTGGTTACCAAGGGTGTGAGGTTACCAAGGGTGTAAATAGTTAATGTGCTTGGCTGCTAACTGAAGTTTGGATGCTTGAGTCCAAGTGGAGGCAGAAAGAAAGGCCGAGCAGTAGATCTATTTCCAAAAATTAGCCAATGAGAACTCTCTCTGTTGTTGTTCAGTTTAGGGTTTAACAGGCTGTAAATTTTTGCGTGTTCAGAAAGTCTCATCTTTCTTCTGCTTGTGGTTTGCAGTACTGTGCTTATCCTACAGTGTCACCACGCTCCCCTCTGGGGCATGGCAATTGTTCTGACATACAGGGGGTTGCCATAAGTAAGAACTGACTACAAGGCAACTGATTAAATTAGGTTAGGTTTACCAGGGGTGAAAGGGAGGATAGGGGAAGAAAAGAGGGATCTTTGTAGGGGTCATGGAGTTTCTGCTAATGATAGAATAATTGAGAAACTGATAGTGATATGATACAGTACCCTACATCTTTAAATTTTAGACATTAAAAATGTTAAATTCACTAATGTTTTATTATATATCTGAAACAATCTGAAAACAGTAAAGCAATGTGAAAATTGCAATTAAATAAATAAAAATTAAAAAGTGAAGTTTATAAGGTTAAAAAAAATCAAGTAAAAACATTGTATAAAGTGGAACCCTAAGATTTTGGTACTGGGACAATTTTAAAGTGGCGTGATCCCACCATGTTGGTAGACAGAAGTTGGATGCTCATGTATGTGACCAGAGTTAACAAAACCTCGACTTTGAAATTGTCCGTACTATGGTGATTTAAAAACTACATTAATGGTATTATTTCAAGAATTGAAGATGATAGCCACTGTGTCTAACTTATAAGATACCTTTCTTACCTAAAAGACTGATTACCTCTATATTAGGAAAGAGCCCACCAAGGAGGGTCACATGTCTCTCAACCTCATAAGTAGGGTTCAGTGGGTGCTCTCTAGCATTACTTTCAATAGAAAAGGAATGACAAAATCCAACTTACTGAAATTTAATGAGAATTCAATACATAATATTATGTATTATTTGTTAAAGCTAAGCATTTCTGTTTTCAATAATTTTGATTATAAATCTTTAGATTCAAGTTTACCTAAAATGAGTTTCTTCCAGACAAAATCAGATGTTTTTAATGTTTTTAAAACACTTTACTTATTTTGTTACATATGTAAACACACACACTACACTGAGGTCAAAAGAGCATAAGTTTCTAAAGCAGGGCTTCTGATAGTCAAAGTAAGGTAATAAGGTAAGGGCAAATACAATTCAAGTAACTTTCCATCTCAGAATGAAATGATAACGTACACTTGGCTTTACCTCATTTTTCCAATTTTTATGAAGGTATTAAAAATATCAGTGTCCTACATCACATCTTCACTTCTTGTTAGGTTAAAGTTTAATTTTACATTTCTATTTAAGGTATCTGTATTTTTGTTAAATCATTCAATGAGGTAAAAAAAAAAATCCTGCTTCTCTTATGTGCAGACTTATCTTGTTTATTAATAAAAGAGTATTACTTTTTAAGAGGAGTTAGTAGTTTCTTCAAAATTCAAGGAAGTAGCTTAAAATGAAAAAATAACTGGGATAGGGATAAAAAGGGTTTTCTTGCTGGTTACTGTTTGCTCTGATTTACAAAATCAATATGACTGATGACCTTACCTCTGGGAAAAGCATTTGTAAAAATGTATTAAATGAATTTAAACAATAAATGATTCTAAATTTTTAGAGTCACTTAATTGGGACTGCGGATTTCATAGGATGGATATTAAAATATTGGTAGGAAAACATTAGCATTCTAAAAATAGATAACTGAATGAAGAATGAACTATTTTGCTAGACAGACAAATTCAAAAAGTGCAGCAGATAGGGCTTTAGTGGCAGAAAAAGAATGGGAGCTTCTGGTATTTCATTCACTCTATCATACCTGCCATGAACAGTAGTAGATTTGATAATATCTCCTGGTAAAACCACTGAGAGTTCAATGTCTTTATCTATCATGTTTTCTTTCTGTTCCATGTTGAAAGCAGAAGATTCTACAGAATCATCAGTTGAAGAGACATCAACAGATTTGGTTTCAGCTGGAGGAAGTGGTGCCTTGGCTTTTAATTTTCGCCTAAAATAAAAACAAACAGAAAAATAAAAATACATTTTTCCAAAGTACCTGAATAATATGATCTAATTTTATAAAACAAAAAATGGATAGGTATATGCTTTTCACCATCTTGAAAAGAATGCACCAAAATGCTGTCAGTTTATCAGTGATAACGGAATTGAGGGATTTCTTGTTACCTTTTTTCAAATAGTCGTTTTCTTTCTTTAAGAACACATTTTAAATTAGTTGGAATTAGAATGAAACACTGTAATATAAAGAGATCTGGTGTTTGCCTCCATTAAATATGTGTTCAATATAGCAAAGGAAACGGAAACCAATGCTAACACGTTGATTCTGACTCATAGTGACCTGGTAGTACAGAGTGGAATTGACACCAATTGTTTCTTGGCAACACTAAACAGGGATGCTATGAGTCAGAACCTACTTAATGGCACTTAACAACAACAACAAAAACAAGGATACAGTGGAATTGACACAGACGATTTTCAAGGCTATAAATCTTTGGCAAAGAAGACTGTCACATCTTTCTCGAGCACAGTAGCTGGTGAGTTTGAATTGATGTCTTCTAGTTAGCAGCTGAGTGCTTACTCACTGTGCAACCAGTACTCCTTTACCAAAGCATAAGTATAATTTGGTTTCTCTGATTAGATCAATGATAATAATTCTTAATACATCAAGATGAATATTGCCATCTCCCTCCTATACCTTATAATAGTCCCTACCTTAGGATCTTTCATTCTATTTCATTTTAGTATGCTTTATTTGTGAAGTCCTGGTGTGGCACTGTAGGCTAATGCACTGGACTGCAAAGTCAGTTTGAACTACAAAGTTCGCAGTTAAAGCTCAAAAGCTGTTCCTTGGAAACAGGTTACTGTGGGTCGGAACCAAGTCGATGGCACTTAAACAACAACAACAAATGTTCTCTTTGGACTCCTGGTGTGACAATGTAGGAGCAGTGCTGGACTGCAACCCACAAGGTCAGCAGTTCAAATCCACCAGCTGCTCCTCGGAAACCTTATACAGTGTCGTTATGAGTCAGAACAAACTTAACAATAAAATGATCTATTTGGTGTCCTTGTGTGGTGCTGTAGGGTAAACACTGGGCTGCTAACTGCAAGGTCCAAGTTTTAAACCCACTAACTGCACCTTGGAAACCATATACAGGGTCTCTATGAGTCATAACCCAATAGATGGCACTTAACAACAACATGTTCTATTTCTCTATCCTGATAAACACTACCCATCCTTCACCGTTTCCCTTCATCCCTCCACCAACACTCAGATTTTCCTGACCTTACATTAATATAGTATATATATATTTTTTTTTTTCTAGTTGTTCTTAGATACCATTTTTCTCTCTCTACCTACATTTATATGTCCCTGCAGAAAAGAAGCATGCAGAAGATGGCTATACTTCCCAAAACACATGGCAATGAATAATGAGTTACAAATGGTTATGCATAAATTATGATATTCCTGCTTCAGTAAAAATATTTCAAATAGTTTGTTCAATATCACTTATGAGGACAGCCTCTTAACTGGTTTGTAATGGAAATAGATAACTTTGAAAAAACTCATATGGGGTAATTCAATAATTTGATGGACTGGAAAAAATGAAATGCAAAAATAAATATTAAAAAGTACAAGTAATCACATATATGATGATATTTTTTGTTTTTATTTTTTTCCCTCTCAAAGCCCTGCAATTTAGAGTTTTGGAAAATTTTACCTTTAAGAAAGACTAACTCTTTTTAAGGACTAAATACTCCTCCTCTTTCCACTAAAAGAATTAAAAAATAAATAAATAAAACAGCTATAAATTTTAATTCATCTTCCTCATTTGCTAACAGAAATAAACACCCAACAAGATAAATGTTTTCTTTCAGACTAAATATGTATTTAGTATTTTCAGTATTTTCCATTCAGTATTTTCTAAATTTTTTGTCATTATTGTTAGGTGCTGTTAAGCTTGTTCCGATCCTCTAGATGACAGAAGAAGACACTGTGTCATCCTCACAGCTGTCCCTGTGTTAGAGCACATTGTTGCTGTCACTGCCCAGTCCTGTGTCATTCTCTCTATTATTCATATGCTTGGGAGCCTTGTTACAGCCACTGTATCAATCATGTCCTTGAGGGTCTTCCTCTTTTTTACTGACCCTCTATTTTACCAAGCATGATGTCCTTCTCCAGGGACTGGTCCCTCCTGATAACATGTTCAAGTACATGAGGCAGTGTCTCACCACACAACTTCTAAAAAGCATTCTGGCTGTGCTTCTTCCAACATACTTTGTTCATTCTTTGGGCAGTGCATGATACATTTAATATTTTTACCTATATACCATAATCCATAGGCATAATTCTTCTTTCATTTTCCAGTTTTTACGTACATAAGAAGAGATTGGAAATATCATGGCTTGACTCACACATACCTTATTCTTCAAAGTGACATCTTTGCTCTTTATCACTTTCAAAAGGTCTTTTGAAGCAGATTTGCACAATGTAATACAACATTTGATTTTCTGACTGCTGTTTCCTTGGGCATTGATTGTGGATTCAAGTAAAATGAAATCATAGACAACTTCAGTCTTTTCTCTGTTTAACATAATGGTGTTTATTGGTTCAGTTGTGATAATTTTTGTTTTATGTTGAGGTATAATCCATATAGGAGAGTTAGTGGTGCTGTGTGATAAGCATTGGTCTGCTAAAGTTAGGATCAGTCATTCAAACCCACCAACTGCACCAAGGAAGAAAGAGGAGGTTTTCTGCTCCTATAAAGACTTGCAGTCTCAGAAACCCTCAAAGTCGTTATGAGTCAGAATAGACTTGATGGCAGTGGGTTTTAGCTTTTTAAAAAAATCCATATTGAAGGTAGTACTTTTTGATTTTCATAAGTGCTTCAAGTCCTCTTCTCTTTCAGAAAGCAAATTTGTGTCATCTACATAGGTTGTTATTGTATCTTCCTCTGATCCTACTGCTACATTCCTCTTCATCTAGTCCAGTTTCTTACATGATTTGCTCAGCATACAGATGGAATAAATATACTTTAACACTGACACACACCTTTCCTGATTTTAAACCATGCAGTTTTACCATGTTCTGTTTAATAGGCTGTCTCTCGGTCTATACTCTGGTTCAGCATGAGCACAATTAAGTGTTCTGGGATTCCCATTTCTAGCAATGCTACCTATAATTTGTTACTATCCATACATCTCTGAAACACTGTCTGCCAATGAATTCAATGAATGCTTTTCACAAAAAGCTTCTGCCACCAAATAAGAAAACACTTTGTTGTTAAAATCAGTAAATGATGTTAATTGAGTATATTTCATTTTTGGAAAATTGAGATTTCAGGAACCTGAGACTATGGTCCTCAACCTCTCTTCAGGTCCGAAATGGATCTCACTCTTGTGGCCCAATTTACAACCAAGTAGTAGATAGGTATATATGGGGGACACCAATACACTCATCATGGAATGGTCATCCAGAGGAGATCAAAAGGGCACTATTTACCTAAAGACAAAGTTGAGAAGGGTTGAGAAGTACAGTGGAATAGAAATAAGAACAGGGAGGAAGAGGGATAACTGCTGTTACAAGGAGGGGATTACAGTCATTATGATGAAACAAAGTGTAGGATTTGTTGACTGATTGTCTTGGTAAACCTTTACTCAATTCACAACAAAAAGTTTCAAGAAAAAAAGAATTTGCAAATTTCTTTGACCTTTAATTCATCAGCAAAAATGTAAAAATATCATTTATCTAAATACATCTCTCTCAAAGTTATTAATTTTTTGGTTGAGATACTCTGAAGGAAAAACAAAATTAAAATGTAATATTATCCAAAGCCAAAAATACAGTGAAAATATATATATATATATGTAGTCCAATCTAAATATACACATGCTCCATTTTTCAAAGGTTCCCTTTATGCCACTTTGCTTTTACAAAAGAACTACATTAGTATCCGTTTTTGCAAACTGAGAGAAGTTGGAGAGGATTTTCAATTTTAGGAAAAAGTGAAACTAGTATTCAGCATAGCAGCGAGAGTGGGATTGCCAGACACCTTCCAGGGGAACTGCACTCAGCATCTCAGCATCAAAACACTACAGCTTTGGGGGAGGGAAAATTGTTCATGGGCCCAAGGGAAATACATGCTAACATGGGCAACAGAGTAGGCAATATATAACAAGAGGGAGGTTAGCAAAGGAAAGATGAGGTAGAGGAAGACACAGGGAATAATGTAATAGTTAAAAAAGTGAAGAGGTAAATAATGGAGGGAATTGCAATCTTTATAATAAAGGAAAGTATATGGTTTGCTGAATATAAAACTGATGATCTGCTCTGTAAACCTTCACTCAATTCACAACAAAAAGTTTTGTTGTTGTTGTTTTTCTTTTCTCTTTTTTAAACAAAGAAACCACAGCTTTGAACTGTGCTTGTGAACATTATATGTTATTTAGACTCTAAGTATTATTCGGTATGGTTTGATAGATTATTTTTGTGGTCTTGGAAAACTAACAAAATTTTTTCATATAAATTAATGGCAATTGTGTCTTCACTTTATACCATTTCAGCTTATGAATAGTCATAATAATATTCTACTGTCAGAAAGTAGAGAAAACCTGCATAGGAAATTCTGGTAAGATGGACATTTTTTTCTTTTTTTTTTAGGTTGTTGTTGTTACGGGCTATCAATTCGGTTACGACACATAGTGACCCCTGTATAGGGTTTTCAAAGAGCAGCTGGTGAGCTTGAACCGCCGACCTTGCAGTTCAACCAGCTTTGCAGCCTGACACATTAACCCACAGTGCCATAGCCATCAATATTCAATAAATACAATTTACTATTTAGGAATTCTAGTTTTCATTAATATTTTTAAATCACAGTCATAGACACTGAAGTCCTCTTCCCTATCTTCCATCCAATCTCTTTTTAATAGGCCTGGATCACCACTTTGCTTATCCAGGGGAGTTTGAACAAGCTCATCCTCACCAGTGACCTAGCCTAGTTTGAAGTGACTACTCCTTGAAGGCTGCCACCCTTCACTGAATAGCAAAAAATAACAACTTGCACATAATGGAGGATGGAGAGAGCATTCTGCTGAAAAGACAACTAAGACAGAAAACTTCTCCAGGTCACAGCAAAAATGCATTAAACAAACCTTAAGAAGAACAAACTACAGTAATTTACTGCTTACGTAAATCACTGGTTTATTAAAATGATCTATTATTACAAAAATACCATAAACAATTTTTGTAGTGAGAATAATGGTATCATTCCACATAGTCAGCAATATATTTTGAAAATATTAATCCTTAATTATAACAAATAATTCTCTTGGCAACCTTTATTTTTACCTATTAGTCCTGGTGTGGCACTGTAGGTTAAGATGCTGGACTGCAAGGTCGGTTTGAACTGCAAGGTGGGCTATTCAAACTCACCAACAGCTCCTTGGAAACCCTATACAGGATCACTATGAGTCAGAACTGACTCAACGGCACTTAACAGCAACAACAATATTTTTTAAAAATCATTTTCATTTACAAAGTACCTCAAAATCATGTCTATTATAATAATTACTCCAGCCCTCTCATTAGATAAAAAGAGAGAATAAAAGAATAGCTCAACAAAATTACTATATCTCTTACTGGTTTTGATAAAAGAAAGAAAGAAAAAAACCTTCAAATGATTACATTAATTAGAGTCTTGGTGTGGCACTGTAGGATAAGCACTGGACTACTAACTACAAGATCAGTGGTTCAAACCCAGTAGCCACACCTGGAACCTCTATACAGGGTTGCTTTGAGTTGCGACATACTCCACAGCACTTAACAACATGGACATACTTACATTATTACCTAGAATTTAACTGGTACAAGATATTGCTGCATTAAGTACCATCAAGTATGTCCCAATTCATAGTGACCCTTGATAGGCTTTCCATGGACAGACTGGAGGGTTTGAACCACTACTTTTCAGTTAGTAGTCCAGTGTTTATCCTATAGTATCTTACCAGGGTGCTCTATAAGCTGTTGATTTAAATGAGAGAGGAAGAAAGGGAGGCTGGTGGATTTATATTATTAGTTCCTTGAGTTCATACAAGAGTTAGACCTTGGTGAATTGCAGGAAATCAAATTATGTTAATTATCTATTGCTGCTATAACAGAAATATTAAAAATGGAAAGGTACTTTCTCACAGTTTAGCAGGCTAGAAGTTTCAACTGAGGACATCAGCTCTAGGGGGAGCCTTTCTCTTCTCTGTCAGTTAGGTCTTTGTCTCTTTTCATACCTTCTGTTCTTTGGTGATCTTCATAATGAACAGAATCTATATTCCCACATTGCTACCTGCTTCATTGCTCACTTGCCTAATCTGCTCTTTTATACAGCAAAGTACACACACCCTATACTAATAATACAAAGCAAATGAATTTCCAAATAGGACTATAGCTCTACGGGTATGATGGTGGTGGTGGTTGTTGCCATCAAGTCGGTTCTAACTTGTAGCAACCTTATCTAGGGTTCCTGAGGCTACAAATCTTCATGGGAGCAGACAGCCTCAACTTCCTCCAAAGAGCAGATGGTAGATGCAAACTGCTGACCTTGAGGTTGGCAGGCCAGTTGATAATCTACTATGTAACCAGGGCTCCTTAGTCTCAGGAGTAACCAAACTAAAAACTAAGCGCACTGCCATCAAGTCAATCCAGACTCATGCTCTTGCTGTTGTTGTTGTCAGGTGCCCTCGGGTCAGCATGGACTCAGAGAGATCTTATGCACAACAGCACAAAATACTGCCCAGTCCTGCACCAACCTCACAATCATTGCTACACATCAGCCCACTGCTGCTGCCAATGTACCAATCCATCTCATTGGGGATCTTCTTTTTTGCTAACTCTCCACTTTTCCAAGCATGATGTCCTCCTCCAGGGAATGGTCTCTCCTGATCAAATATCTGAAGTATGAAAGATGAAGTCTGGCCATCTTGACTTCTAAGGAGCATTCTGGCTGTACTTCTTCCAACACAGATTTGTTTATTCTTCTGGCACTCCATGGTACTTTTAATATTCTCCTCTAACACTGTAACCCAAAGGCATCAATTCTTCTACAGTCAGATTCTTGATTCATTATCTAACTGTCACATGAATAAGAGGTTATTTAAAATATTATAACTTGGGTCCTTAGCACTTTAGTTCTCAAACTGACATCTTTGCTCTTGAATACTTTAAAAGTTCTTGGTTGCAAACATAGTGACTCTATATAGGGTTTCTGAGATTGTAATCTTTTTTAGAGTAGACAGTCTCATTTTTCTCCTGTAGAGCTGCTGGTAGGTTTGAACAGCCAGGACTCCATTTAAAATATATTACAACAATAACAACAACAAAAAACCCACTGCCATCAAGTCAATTCTGATTCATAGCGACCCTATATTGAGCTCCTGAGACTATAATCTTTTTTTATGCTTTTATTGTTATATTTAGCATAAAAAAAAATCATTTTCTTCACTGCACAGGCTGGCATTGGGAGGTGCCTTTGATGGTTAGCTGGGCTGCTCTTTTCACGATGACTTTGCAGTTCTTGGAAGAAACGTGTGAGCAACCTCTGCATAGTGACTTTTTGTACCTCAGCAGCACTTCTAGCTCTTTGACATTGTGGACCATGAAACTGCAGAAGCTACTGGGAAGCACGTGTTTTGTTTTCTTGCTTCTTCCATAACCTGTGTAGGGCATTAAGATGTGGCCCTTAAAAATCTCTGCACCCTGTTGGCAATGCCTCTGGCCTTGCGTCAGTGATGCATAATATTGACATAACGGTCAGATTGGTGCCAGATAATCCTCTTGCCCTTCTTTTTGAGTCTCTGGCTTCAACAGGGGTCTGAGGGCAGTGGTGATGTCAGTGGGGAAGGTTGCCTCCTCTGAAAGCAGTGTGGAGGAAGAGCATCAGTCTCATCATTCTTCCTCGGAGTGGCTGGTGGGTAGCAGGCCTTTGGGTAGCAGGCCAATGTTTAATCACAGTGCTACCAGAGCTCCTTAGCCACAGGTATTTGTTGTTGTTGTAGTTGTTGTTAAGTGCCTTTGAGTTGGTTCCAACTCATAGTGACTTTATATAGAGTTTCTAAGGGGCAGTTGGTGAGCTTGAACCACTGACCTTGCAGTTCAAACTGACTTTGCAGTTCAGCGTATTAACTCTCATCGCTACAAGTGCCATCAAATCGGCTCCAACTCATAGCAACTCTGCATAGGATTTCCAAGGAGCAGCTGGTGGATTTGAACCACCAACCACCAACAATCTACTTTGCAGCCCAGTGCTTATCTTACAACACCACACCAGGACTCCCACATGTATAGGCAATAGTATTTACAAGAAATATTTTTTGGGACACAATTCAATGCATAACACAAACTATTTTGCAGCATATTGTGACCAGCCAGAGGTATAAGAAGTCCTTCAGGTCACTGGAGACTTAACAGGTAAAAGTATTTAATCATCAGAAAGTCTTTAAATCTTATTTCTTTCGGGACAAAAAGGAGAAAATAAATGGGTATACAAGGAATTCTAGGAAGAAAGAAACCTTCCCTATTTTGCAGATGTTCAATAACTTGCCTGAGGGCATGCAACAGATTTGTGGGTCAGAACCTCGACAAACTAACTCATAATCAACTGCTCTTTTCACTACATCTTGGCTGTGAATTTCCTTAACCACTAAATGTCATGATCAATATTAGAAAAGAACAACCTAATGCTATGTGACCTTTTCATTCTTATTCCTGGAACTCATCTTTCCATTATATTTGGAATAATGTAGCAAAATGAAGTGGCAATTGAATTTTTCACAGCAAGTGCTTATTAAATGCTGGTGTCTTCATGTCCTAGCAGTAAGCTCCAATAAGGATACAACAAAAAATGAAATCATCTTGATCCAATAATACTAACAACAGCAACAGCAGCTAACACTCGAGTGCTGACTATGTGATTGAAACTGTTTTGAATGCTTCACATGTATTAGCTCATAGCTTCACAATTACACTAGGCAAGTGCTAACATCTTTGTGTTCTAGCTAAGAGACTAGATGTTCGGAGAGTTTGAGGAATTTGCCTAAAGTCACTTAGAGTAGGCAGTGTTAGATTATAGGACAGCGCTCTTGACAACAACAACAACAACCTTTGAGAGCTGAACTATTTGCAGATAATAAACAAATAACAATAAAACTAAAGAGCAAAAAAGTCAAGTGGTATAGGAAAAAAAAAAGCCCAGTTGCTGAATATCTGCTAAGCACTGTTATCTCCAACCATCTCTCAGTCTGTCATATAGTGATTTTCACTTGGAAGGACTACTGGTGTGGTGCTGTAGGATCAGCACTGGACTTGGAACAACAAGGTTGGCAGATCAAACCCACCAGTTGCTCCTCAGAAACCCTACGCAGGGTCGATATGAGTTGGAACAGACTCAGTGACACTTAACAACAATATCATGATGCTGGAAAAGAGTCCTGGTGGCACAGTGTGTTAAGCACTGGGCTGCTAACTGAAAGTTTGGCAGGGCACATCTAGCAGCTGTTCTGCAGGAGAAAGCTGAGGCTGTCTGCTCCCATAAAGATTTACAATCTTGTGGTGAATGAGTCTCTGTAACTATGCCCGGTTTATTAGCTCAGTATGGCCTCTTGCTGGTTGACATCGCTGCTCTTATTCCTGCTAGGCCCCAGCTTGGTCCCTGCTATCTCTTTCCATCTGCTCTTAACTTCTGCACATGCCTCCCCTAGGAGATCCATGAGGACCCTGCTGGTGAAGGGCATGTACAAGACTACCAGCCAGTCTGGGGGAGCTGGCAGCCTGTGCACCCACCTCAAGATCACCAATTCTGCTGGTCGTATTCTACCATTCAGTGAGGAGGCAACCTAGGAGAAATCTACCTTTACCACCGAAGATTATGACATATTGGTAGTGCATTCTGAGAGCAAGGGAACAGGGAAGATACCTAACCAACTCATGATCCTAGACATCAATCATAAGGCATTACAAGGAGATCACAAAAGTTGAGATCTTTAGAGGTGGAGCTAGGGCATGCAGAGGATATTTCAATCATTAATCGTGATAATGATTTTGGCTACATGAAGAGATGAGAGAAGATGGGTGACAATAATGAATCAAAGAACATTTGAATCTGAGTTTTAGCATCTTTACAATGTTTGGCCTCATTGGATTAGCAAATGCAAGGCATGTAAGTATGTAAGTGCTCCCAGCACACCAGCAGAGGTTGCTACTTCTCTGCACCTTCAGTTCTGGAAACAATCCATTGGAATGGGACGACATGAAAGCATCCTAAATGCCCACTTACTTTGAGTAAATCACAAAGTACTTTGCTCACTTACAAAAGCAGGGTATTGGATTAGAGGATCCCAGGACTCTTCTGCTTCTAACATACAAAGATATATACTTGATAATTTTGTTCAAAGAATGAAAACGGAGGTCTGGGGTAAGATATTTTAGGGCAGAGTGGCTGAGCTCATTTTTTTCAATCAAATGTTATTTGTACATTGACATGGACAGGACACCCCATTCCCAGGGAGTTCTTCCTATCCTGAGAGCACTTCCAGTCCAGGACAGGAAAGGGTTTCTGCTGAGGCTCACAGGAAATGAAAGCATGGAAAACGGGTTACATTTCCCAGTGCACTTCTCCCTCTTGGCATACATATTAGGAAAAAATGATGAACAGAGTGACAAACTTTAGAAGGAAATTTTGAAACACTTCTGATTTCAGTCTGCCACACTCAATTCTTTTGTATTTTACCACCACGAACACCAGACCTCCTCCACTGCACCGTCATTCAAATGACCAACAATCCAGAGCCTCAGAAATCATACCCTACATTTCTATCATCTTCAATCTCTTTATTTCTTCCCAGCCACAAACAAAAAACACACGTGGATTTCTATTTTCTTGGTTACTATGGGTCAGGACCTACTCGAAGGCACATAATAATAATAATAATAATAATAATAATAAAATAATAATAATAATAACTCCACTAAGTGGGGAAAAGATTTACCACTTTGGAAACTCACTACAGGATCACTATGAGTCAGAATGGACTCAATGGCAGTTAACAACAACCACTCTGCTAAGTGCCATTACGTCTCTCTTTCCTTTCTCAGCCAAATTGCTAGAACTCTGCTGTACAACAGGGTAGCCATGTGGCCACTGAGCACCTGAAACGTGGCTGCTGTATTTGAGATTACGTATTGAGTTTATTTAATTTTAACTTACACTTTAAAACAGATGAAGTTATTAGACATTTAACTATATTTAGAACAATGTAAGTATGTGAATTTATTTTTCAAATGCAAATTTTATGAAATTTAAATGAAGATCTTAAGAAATATTTATTTCATAAAATATTCTTTTGATTGAAAGCATCACAAGTGAAAATTTAGCATGTGGATTAAGTGTAAAACTCACTATAAATTGATCCCTGATAGTACAGTGGTTTAAGTGCTTAGCAGCTAACCAAATGGTCGGTAGTTTGAAGCTATGAGAGAAAGATATGGCTTCCTGCTTCCATCAAGATTTATATTCTTGATGGTTTAGGAAGACAGTCAGTCTCTGTGAACATCTAGGTCAACTGGCATAACATAATTCACAATCTACATCCTACTTTGGTGAGTAGAGGTTACCAGTTACCACTGCTGAACAATCTGATCAGGATCATAACATAAGTTCCTGGGTAGAGTGGGAGTAAAAAAAAAAAAATGTGGAAGAAAATTCAAAATCATAAAAAAAGATCAAATTCAGTAGTCTGAAAGAGCCTGATGGAAACCCAAGACTGTGGTCCTATGACACCCTTCAAACCTGGAACTGAACCCATCCATGGGATCAACTTTTACCTAAACAATAAACTGACCTATAAACAATAAAATCAAGAAGTAACGTCCTCCCTTAGAACACTGGAGACTAAAAGGGCAACATTTGTCCAAAAACACAGCTCAGAAGGCAGGAAGAGGCAGGAAAAAAGGATGAATGGAAACAAGGAACCCAAGGAGGAAGTGGGAAGAGTGCTGAGACATTGTAGAGATTGTAACCAAAGTTGCAAAACAAAACGTATGCAAATTGCTGAACGGGAAACTAGCTTTCTCTATAAACTTTCACTCAAACCACACACAAAAAAAGTTATAAAAACAACCCCAAACTACTTACAGCCTTGGAAATCCTATGGGGCAGGTCTACTCTGTCCTCTACGGTTGCTTATTATAAGTCAAAATCAACTCAGCAGCAGTGGGTGGTAATATAAAAAAATGCATTAATAATTTTTATAAGTTAATTTTCACATATGTAATTGAAATTCTAATATGTTTGATAGACTGGGTTAAGTGAAATAACAATGTAGTAGGCACTTCTACAGTGATTCCCCAACAATCCCTGCTTCCTCTGTAATCTCCTCTGTAAGTGTAGGATAGATTTAGTGACATTTCTAGGGAAGAGACTGCAGCAAGGTGATGGTAGGTGACTTCTGAGATTGGGTTATACAAAGACTACAGGGGCTTCCATATCTTGGGCACTCTCTCTCTTGCTTGCCCTGTTAAGGAAACTACTGTCAGGTTGTGAGCTGCCATGTGGCAAGAAACTGATGTCTCTGACTAATAACCAAGAGGAATGGAGGCCTGCCAACAGCCAAAGGAGTGAGCTTGGAAACAGATCCTTCTCCAGACAAGACTTGAACCCCAGCTGACACCTCGATTGCAGCCTCACCCTCCTAACCAGGCAACTGAAGAACGACTACATAGCACTAGACCTCAGTGCCAGCTTCAGGTGATGTGACAACATATCACTGATTTGTAAGAGTGCCCAGAGCTCCTATCATCACCTACATTTAGAGGGCAATTCTTTACATCCCACCAATCAGAATTCTCTTTTTCTTGATGTCTCAGCCTTTAAGAATATTTCTTGTTCTTCCACTTTAAGTATCTTTAGTATCTTGTAAATTTTATTAGTCTTGCAAATATTTATAGCAAGACACAGTTAGATCCTTTTGTTGAATAAATATCTATGAGGTGCTATCAGTAGATCTCTACAGATCTACTGTAAAGATACAGTAACAAATCTGCAGACATAAGACAGGCCCTTTATAAAATGGCAAAAAGGGGCAGAAAAAGTATCAGAGTAAATAAAACCAAGCAGAAATAAAATACCCAGGATTACCTTGTGTCTGACAGTGTAGTTTCCAATGTATATTATCTTGTATGCCAGAAAAAATGTTGTGACAGAAATAATGAATATATTTTATACTTTTAACTAGTTCATTACCTCTCCCAGAGTATACGAAATGATTTTTTTAAACTTTTTATTATGACAGTTTAGTTTACAGTTCATCAATTTTACATTTAACAAATCATACACTTTGTTCCATCTCAATGATTACAATCCCCTCCATGTTACATCACTTATCCCACTTCCTCCCTATGTGTCTTGGTTCCACTCCTCCTTTTTTTTTTTTTTTCTTTAAATGTTTCATTGTGAATTATATGATAGTTTACATGGGAGAACATTAGTTTTCCATTTCTTCTATCGTATATTGTCTCATTGCCATGGTTACAATCCCCTCCATGTATCATTATCTAACCAAAGGGTATATACCCTGCAAGCCTGTCCCCTACACCCCCCAGGGTCTTCAGCACATAGTCCCTCTCCCTCTCTGGATCTAAAGTCCCCAAGCTACTTCATCACTCCACGTCATTGCCTCTGCCTCCATCTCAAGCATCACTGCTACTCTGGGTAGGGTCCCTCTCTCTAAATGATTTTTTAAAAGACTTATTTAAATGCAGGTTTAATTATTGTTGTTGTCACTGTTAAGTGCTATCTAGTCACTTCCCACTCATAGTGACCCTGGCTAGGGTTTCTGAGGAGTGGCTGGTGGGTTTGAACCACCGTCCTTGCGGTTCAAACTGACCTTGCAGTTCTGTGTATTATCCTGGGGTCTGTCATATGATAAGCCTCTGGTATCTCTTTATTATCACTTTTAGGAACTTAGCAATTATGTAAATTGAGGACAAGAACAAAATACAATCTCGTTGTAATCCTAGACTTTTGAAGATAAGGTTAGCATGGGTAAATGAAGTTTCTGTTAGAATTTAGTTGTCATATATCCAGAAAGACAAGACAAGCTCTCTGTACTCTAATTATATAATAAATAGGTTATGTAGGTAATAACAGGATTTTAAGCTTTAGGTTTTTAACTTGAAAACTGATATTTCTTAAACCAAATAGGCAATTAGTTGTTCCTAAATACATTGTTAAGGAGCTCTGGTAGCGAAGTGGTTATGAATTGGGCTGCTAAACTCAAGGTCAGCAGTTTGAAATCACCAACCATTCCA
>NW_006408617.1:4736222-4752541 GCF_000296735.1 Chrysochloris asiatica
TATATACTTTTTAATTAGAGAGGTCTATTACAAAATAAACTGCCAAGTAACATTTCATAATGCATAGTTGAATTTCCTATTTTTTAAAATCAGATACGTATTCCAGGAGAAAAAAATAAGTATTCCTACAAATAACTCTGGTGAAGAAAAGTTAAATATTCAATATGGTAGCTAGCTATACAGGTACCCGATGAGTAGGAAACCAACTTGACAGTATCCAACAGCAACATGGTAGCTAGCTAGATGGTGTTATTAAGTGCCACTGAGTCAGCTCCAACTCATAGCGGCCCTGTATAGGGTTTCACAGACGCTGCTGGTGGGTTCCAACATGGATCTTGCAGCTCAAACTGACCTTGCGGTCCAGGGCATTATTGTGCAGTACCATATCTAGATTTCACCATTTCCGCAATGCTTAGTGATATTCTAATAACATTTGTTGTTGTAGTTAAGTGCCGTGGAGTCGGTTCTGACTCATAGCGACCCTGCATAGGGTTTCTGATCAACCCCAAAACCCTGTTTTCTACTTTATTTTGAGATAGCTAAAAGAGATAAACAATACTTGTATATTATATTAAAAAAATTCAATAGATTTACTCCTAAGCATTTGTATGACTGACCGACTAAATCAATAAACTCTTATCCAAACATATGTATTTAAATAAATGCTTTATATAATAAATATATCATTTTACTTTCCTCTCTTTTGGTGGTAGATTGGGGGTTAAAGGGAAATAAAAATAGCTCACTAAGTATTTAAATACAATATTCCAGTAACAACATTAAGACATTCCAGAAAGTCACTGGGTGATAACACACACAAAAGCATGCATCTGTAATGAAGAATTAAAAAAAAAAAAAAAATCAACTCATTAATCATCTAGTTGTTATTAAATGCTGTGGAGTCATTTTTAACTCATAGCAACACTGTACAGGGTTTCTGAGGAGGGCTGGTGAGCTTGAACTGCTGATCTTGTGTTTCAAACTGACCTTGTAATCCAGCGCACGATCCTGCAGTGCCACACCAGGACATCTAGAGTTCCTGATATAACTTAGCATTTCAAGTCAGATATTCTGATTGGTGCCTGGGTCTACATTTATTAATTTTTAGGCCATTTAATCACTCTGGAATTATGTCTTGAATTGCAAAATTGATGTACATCCATTACAGGATTCCTGAAAGGGTTAAGTGAAGTAGAGTATGTTCATCATCTAGTGGGGGGGGGGGGGGCTCTCAAACTTGGCTACACAAAAGACTCCCCTGCCGAGTTAAAAAACAAAACAAAACAAAACCAAAAACTAAGCCCTAGATCCCACTCACAGATATTCTAATTTAATTGGTTTGTAGGGATTTTTTTTTTTTAAGTCCACCAAGCAATTCTAAAGTGTTGTCATTTGAGAACCACTGTTGTTGTTGTCAAGTGCTGTTGAGTCGGTTCTGACCCATAGCGACCCTGTATAGGGTTTCCGAGGAGCCGCTGGTGAGCTTGAACCATGGGCCTCACAGTTCAAGTGGCTTTGCAGTCTGGTGGATTAACCCACAGTGCCACACCGGGAGTCTTGATACACAGTAGGTATTGAGGTATTGATTAAACCCATTGTGGTGGAATTGATTTTGGCTCATAACAACCCTGTAAGACAGAGTGAACTTCCCCATAGGGTGTCCTAGTCTGCAATCTTTGCAGAAACAGGCTGCCACATCCTTCTCCCACAGAGCGGGTTTGAACTGCTTATCTTTCAGTTAGCAGTGGAACATTTAATCATTATGCCAACAAGTCTCTTTAGGAATTTCATTATATTCCTTCAGGAGAACTTTGTAAATTCTGAAACACTGCCTCAAGGTTGTGACTTAGGTCAATCAAGCTAGTGTAAACCCAAGAAGGCTTAAGAATCTTTGAATATAACAAATTTTAAAATCAGTCCTAAATTTTACTAATAACTTTTCCAAATCTGAATTCTCATTTTTTTGTTTCCTTTTATCAAAAAAGGGAATTCATTATTTAAGACAGGAAAATCTATTTTCCCCTAATATTCATTTTTTAAAAAGATTTGCAGCCTCCAAAATCCTATAGGAGAAGTTATATTCAGAACCAACTCAATGGCACTTAACAACAACAACATAATATATAGAAAACTACACAAGTCTAAGTGAGTACATTGCTATATATATGTATACACTCAGATAACTACCATGCAGATGAAGATACAGAATAGAATAGGAGAATATATCTCCAAAAATTAAATCATAAAATATCTCATATCTACCCCATAAATGTCACTGCAATTCCATTTTGTGTCTGAATTTTCTTAAGTATCTTAATGGGGCTGTGGCTATTTACTTATAATAGTTAAGGAATTCAATGTGAGCAAAAGAAAACGTGAAGAAAGTCCATTGAAATGGATATTTCATTTAATAAAAACAAATGAAAACACTTAGAAAATAAAAACAGGCTTGAAAGCAATAATGAACAGTGAGATGTAAAACAATATTTATTGGACACCACTGTGTGCTTAGTGCTATATGTGGAGTTTCAAAAAATTAATCGAAAAATGGAATTAGAAGAAAGTAGAATTTTTCCATGAACTTTTAATAGCACACATGTAAAGAAAGAGCAGACTGGTTAAAGAAATACCATGAGTTGGTTCTTGGATACTAGTAAGTTACAAATGAAATGAATATCCAGCTAAACAATGACAAAGACACCCTTATCCAGTTCCAGGAACTGTGACAAATATTTTACTTATGTAATCCTCCAATGGATGCTACTTTTTGTATAAATAGTTCCTTAACATGATTCACAAACCACTATACTGTTGTTGTGAGGTGCCGTTTAGTTGGGTCCAACTGTGTATAGAGACCCTATACACAACAGAATGAAACATTGCCCAGTAATGCATTGTACTCACAATCTTTGTTACAAATGAACCCGTTGGTGCAGCCACTGTGCAAATCCATCGCATTTGAGGTCTTTCTGTTTTTCACTGACCCTCCTTTAACAAGCATGATGTCCTTCTTCAGGGATTTATCCCTTTTGATAATATGTCTGAAGTATGAGAGATGAAGTCTTGACATCCTTGCTTCTAAGGAGTGTTTTAGTACTTTTCCCATCGTAGATTTGTTTGTTCTTCTGGCACTCTATGGTACTTTTAATATTCTTCCTCAACGCCATAACACAAATACATCAATTCTTCTACAGCCTTCCTTACTCATTGTCAAATTTCACAAGCATATGAGACTATTGAAAATATTATGGCTTGGGTCAGGGGCATCTTAGTCCTCAACAGACATCTCTGTTCTTCAACACTTTAAAGAGGTCTTGTGCAGCAGATGTGCTTAATGTAATGTGTATCATTTGATTTCTTGACTGCTGCTTCCATGAGTGTTGATAGCAGATCCAAGAAATATGAAGTGTTTGACAACTCCAATCTTTTCTCTATTTATCATGATGCTATTTTTTGGTCCTGTGGTGAGGATTTTTGTTTTCTTTACCTTGAGGTGCAAACCATACTCAGGGCAACGGTCCTTAATCTTCATAAGTACTTTAAGTCTGCTTCACTTTCAACAAGCAAGGTTGTATCACCTGCAAATCACAAGTTGTTAATGAGTCATCCTCCAATCCTGTTGCCACGTTCTTCTTCAAATAATCCAGCTTCTTAGATTATCTGCTCAGCATATAGACTGAATATGTATGGTGAGCGAATACAATGTACACCTTAAACTATTCAGTGTCCCTTTGTTCTGCTCGAATGACTGCCTCCTGGTCTATGTACAGGTTTCTCCTGAGCACAATTAAGTCTTATGGAATACCCATCCTTTGCAATGTGATTCATAACTTATCATGATCCACAACATCGAAAGCCTTTGCATAGTCAATAAAGAACAAGTAAACATCTTTCTGGTATTATCTGCTTTCAGCAATAATCTATCTGATGTTAGCAATGATATCCCTTTGTTTGACTCTGGCTTGAACCTCTGTCAGTTTCCTGTCAATGTACTGTTGCAGCCATTTTAAAATTATCTTTAGAAAACGTTCTTTAGCATATGATACTAATGATATTGTCCAATGATTTGCTGATTCGGTTTGGTCACCTCTCTTCAGAATGGGCACACATATGGATCTCTTCCAATCAGTTGGCCAGGTAGCTATCTTCAAAATTTCTTGGCAAGGATAAGTGAGTACCTCCAGTGCTGCGATGTTTGTTCAAATATTTCAATTTATATTCCATAAATTCCCAGAGCCTGGTTCTTTGCCAATGTCTTCAGGGCACCTTGGGCTTTCTTCCTTCAATACCACTGACTCTTGATCATATGCTACCTCTTGAAATGGTTGAACATTGACCATTTCTTTCTGTGTATTCCTTCTATCTTCTTTGTCCATAGACTCAATATCACAAATCAAAGCTTGAACTTTTTCTTCAGCTTTTTCAGCTTGAAAAATGTTGAGCATTTCATTATAATACTAGACTGTCTTCTCAAGTGGCCCATGGAAATTTTCTCTTCAGTTCTTTTATCTCCTCATTTCTTCCATCTGTGTTAGCATCTATACATTGAAGAGCAAGTTTCAGAGTCTTTTCTGACATCCATTTTGGTCTTTTCCTTCTTTCTTGTCTTCTTAATGACCTTTTGTTTTCTTCCTGTATCATGTTCTTGATGTCATCCCACAACGCTTTTGAGGTCATTAGTGACCAATGCATCAAATCAGTTATTGAAATGATCTCTAAATTCAGGTTGGATATGTTCAATTCATATTTTGGCTCTTGTGAATGCTTTGTAATTTTATCTACCTTCAGCCTGAATTTGCATATGAGCAATTATTGGTTGTTCCACAGTCTGTCCCTAGCCTGGTTTTGGCTGATGATATGGAGTGTTTCCACCATCTCTTCCCACAGATACAGTTAATTTAATTTCTGTGTATGCCATCTGGTAAAATCCACGTGTAAAGTCATCTTTAATGTTTTTAAAAAAGACATTAGCAATGAATAACTCTGGCATCATTTCTATCACCATGTCCCTATTTTCCAACTACTGATCCTTCTTGTTTATTTCCAACCTTTGTATTCCAATCATCAGGAATTATCAATACATCTTGATTTCATGTTTGATCAATTTCAGACTAAAGAAGCTGGTAGAATTCTTCAATTTGGCATTGCTGGCATTAGTGGTTGGTGCATACATTTGAGTAATAGTGTTATTAACTGGTTTTTCTTGCAGGTCTATGGATATTATTCTATCACAGACAGCACTATACTTCAAGATAAATCTTCAAAACTTCTTATTGATAAGGAATGTGATACTATTCCTCTTCAATTTGTCATTCCCAGCACAGTATAAATCATATGATTATCTGATTCAAAATGGCCAACAACAGTCAATTTCAGCACACTAATTAATGTCTTGTTGTTGTTGTTGTTGTTGTTGTTAAGTGCCATCGAGTCGGGTCCAACCCATAGCGACCCTGTACAGGGTTTCCGAGGGTGTAAATCTTTACGGGAGTAGAAAGCCTCATCTTTCTCCCGCGGAGCGACTGGTAGTTTCGAACCGCTGAACTTAAGGTTCGCAGTCCGATTCGTAACCACTACGCTACCAGAGCTCCTAATTAATGTCTAGGATATTGATTTTTATGCATTCCATTTCCTGTTTGACAAGTTACAATTTTCCAAATTCATACTTTGTACAATTCATATTCTAATTATTAACGGATGTTTACCAGCTGTTTTTTCCACATCTTGAGTTGTGCCCTATCAGCAAGTGAAGGCCCCAAAAGCTTTAATCCATTCGCATCACCATAGTCAACTCTGCTTTGAGGAGGCTGTTTATTTCCAGTCATAATCTGAGTGCCTTCCAAACTGAGGGGCTCACTTACCGACACTGTATCTGACAATATTTTGGTGATATTTATGTTTCCATATTCAATATTCTGGTGGCATCTAGCAGTATCTCAACATAGCACCAACATGCAAGCCACCACAGTACAACAAACTGACAGATAAGTAGTGGACAAACCTTTATAGAAATTACTAAATCATGTCTCCCAACGACAAACCCCAAGAGCATGCCACAGTGTTCCCCTTACTCTGCTTCCTTTGTACCTAGTCTTCTGAAGCCCACTAACAAACAGCAGTATCACCTGTACTTGGCATCATCTACTGAAAACCTCCTTTTCACCTTGTGTTTTTTTGCTTTGCAACAATGTATATGGTAGAGTCAGTGCACTTTATGACACCAGTCACAAAATGTAATAATTATTTAACTGACACTACAATTAATGAACTAAAACACGATTTACAAAAACACGGGGAGAAAAAAACCTGCATACAACTTCTTAAGCCTCTCTTTTTTGCCACGTAAAAAAATAAAATATTTAAAAAAACTTACTGTAAAGACCTTTTTCCCATTTTTGAAAAAAGAGGTTAAATACTGATTCATAAAATTCAAATACTGAGTTTAAAACAAAACAAAGAAATAGTCATGGATTGTTTTGTCTTATATGATCTGAAGAAAGTAATAATTTTTTTTAAAGATAATTTTACTTCCAAAGGGAATTGAAAAGTTCTTGAGTTGAAATGCTTTCACAATTTTCAGAAGTGTGCTAGGTAAGAAATTAAATAAACATTAAATGTAGCAATTATAACTTTTATAATCCCTATCCACCTATTGCTATTGAGCCAATTGACTCAGCACCTCCCTAGATATAGTTTCTGAGGCTATAATCTTTAAGCGAGCAGAAAGCCCCATCTTTCTACCATAGAGAGGCTGGTGAGTTTGAACTATTGATCTTGTGGTTAGCTGACAAGAGCTTATTTGACAGGGCCACACAAATGTAAATTAAATAGTGGTGGTGGTGTTGCTTATGTGCCAGGGTATTGGTTCTTACTCACAGCAACAATGTACAGGGTAATGAGACTAAATCTTTATGGAAGTAGAAAGTCTCATCTTTCTCCTGCAGAGCAGTTTATAGACTTGAACTGTTGACCTTGTGGTTAGCAATCCAACTTGTAAGCCACTATACTACTAGAGGGCTCTTTATTAAACAGTTGTTGTTCCTAAGTGCCTTTGAGTTGACTATCCAACAACACCACCAAAACCATATTGCTAATATTAAATGTGGAGTCCTGGTGTGGCATAGTGATCCTGTATAGGGTCTTCAAAGAGTGCCTGGTAAATCTGAAGCACCGACCTTGCAACTCAGATGACCTTGTGGTCCAGTACTTGTCCTACTGCACCACATCAGGACTCCTATTAAACAGTAGGAATGTTTATATGAGCCAAGCAAGTGTATGCTAGTAGATTAACCAACCATAAAATGAAAGCAATGTTGGTAGATAAACCAGCCATAAACTGAAAGCAAATATTTCTTTCAAGTCACAATCTCAATCTACTCTCAAATATGAACTTTGGTTAATATTAAACAACATTTAGTCACTAGTTTCTGCTGAAATTTTAAATCTGTGTTGGGGAGTGGTGTGTGTGGGGCTGGGGAGAGTCATATTCAAGCAAAACAATATAGCAGCATACTTATAAAGTGAACTTGAAACAAAATTTCCAGGCTAATTTCCCAGTAGTTACATATTTTGCCAAATACTAGTTAGAAAAGCTACTTGTAAATAGTGCTTTAGAGAGAATTTGCATATTCAAATCTAAAATCACAAAAATGCACCTAAATGTACAACAAAAAGAAGACACAGGAGAAAAATATTTGGGACTAATGATTTGACAAAGGTCCTTATTCTTATAACCAAAGGCAAAAATCTATAAACTATATATTTTTTTTATTTCTAAATTGAACTTCATCAAATATTAAAAACTTTTACTCTGTAAAAGACCCTGTAAAAAGTGTGAGAAAACAAGCCACAGACGAGGGGGGAAATATTGACAAGTAACAGACCCAACAAAAAGACATATATCCAGAATAGACAAGAGAACACTCTAAATAACAAGATAAATCTTTTAAGATTTGAACATTTTATCATAGACTGGCACATGACAACATGTTTCACATCATTATACATTGGAATTACAAATTAAATTTATGGCAAAATATGACTATCCAACAACAACACCAAAACCATATTGCTAATATTAAATGTGGAGTCCTGGTGTGGCATTGTGGGTTAATGTGCTGGACTTCAAAGTCAGTTTCAATCACAAGGTTGGTGGTTCAAGCTCGCCAGCTGCTCCTTGGAAACCCTGTATAGGGTCACTATGGGTCGCAACCAACTCGACGGCACTTAACAACAACAGCAAAAATATCAAGTGTTGATGAGGATGTGGAGAAACTGGATCTTTTATACACTGCTGGAATAAAAATCCCAAACGAAACCTACTGTCACTGCATCTACTCCAAGTCTGCGACCCTACAAAACAGAGGCAAACTGCTCTATAGGGTTTCTGAGGCTGTAAATATTCACATAAGCAGAATGCCTCATCTTTTCTCTCTGAAATAGCCTGTAAGTTCAAACTGACGAATTTTCGGTTAGCAGCTCAAATGCAAAATGGTACAGCCACTCTAGAGTGCAATTTTGCAATATCACATAAAGTTAAACATTGTTGTTGTTATTGGTGTTAAGTGCTGTTGAGTTGGTTTCAACTTATAGTGACCCTCTAGTAGGGTTTCCAAGGAGCAGCTGGTGAACTTGAACCACCAACCTTGAGGTTCAAACTGACCTTGCAGTCTAGCACGTTTACCTGCAGCACCACACCAGGATTCCATACATAACACAAGATGCAGCAATTACACCCAGATATTTACACAAGAGAAATGAACACTTATGTTTGACCCAAAAAACCTGTACGTGGATGTTTGTTTAAGACAGCTCTCTTCATAGTAACTCCAAACTGGAAACAGTATAAATTAATTTCCTCCAATGATTTTTTTAAAAACAAAACTTTTTAATTCTACAATGTAGCTATTCAATGAAATACTGTTGTTAGTTGCTGTCAAGATAGATCCATGGTAACCTCATGTATGTTATTGCTGTTAGGTGCTGCTGAGTTGGTGCTGACCATAGCTACCCTATGCACAGCAGAAGAAAACACTGCAAGGTTTTGCACAATTTTTACAATTGTTATTATATTTGTGTCCATTGCTGCTGCCACGGTATCATTTCATCTTGTTGGAGGTCTTCTTCTTTTTCATGGACCCTCACTTTACCAAGCTTGATGTCCTTCTCCAGGGCCTGGTGTCTCCTGATAATATATCCAAAGTATGAAAGACAAAGTCTCATCATCCTGGCTTCGAAGGAACATTCTAGCTGTACTTCTTCCAACAATGATCTACTTGTTCTTCTGGAAGCATATGGTACTATCAATGTTCTTTTCCAATACCACAACTCAAATGCATTAATTCTTCTGTAGTCTTCCTTATTCATTGTCTAACTTTCACATGTATATGGAGGCAACTGAAATGCCATTGTTTGGTTCAGACACACTTCAGTCCTTAAATTGAAATTTTTGCTCTTGAACACTTTAAAGACGTTCTGGGCAGCAGATTTGCCTAAAGCAATGTCATTTTATATCTTGGCTGCTGCTTATGAAAGTGTTTATGGTGGATTCAAGCAAAATGAAATCTTTGACAACTTCAATCTTTTCTCCATTTATCATGATTTTATTTACTGATCCAGTTGTGAGGATTTTCCTTTTCTTTATATTGAGATGTAATCCATACTGAAGGCTCTAGTTTTTTATCTTAATCAACAAGTATTTTAAGTCCTCTTCACTTCCAGCAAGGAAGATTATATCATCTGCATATCACAAGTTGAAAATGAGTCTTTGTCCTATTCTGGCACCACGTTCTTCTTCATATAATCCAGGTTCTCAGATTATTTGCTCAGCATATAGGTTGAATAAGTATGGCAAAATAATACAACCTTGGCAGACACCTTTTCATGATTTTAAACCATAGAATTTCCTTATTGTGTTCAAATGACGGCCTCTTGGTCTATGTAGGAGTCGCTCATGAGCAAAATTAAGTTTCTAAAATACCCATTCTTCACAATGTTATTCATAGCTTGTCATGGTCCACAGTCAGAAAAGCTTTGACACAGTCAATAAAGCACAAATAAACATCATTCTGAGATCTGCTTTCAGCCAAGCTCCATATGATGTCAACAAAGATATTCCAAGTCCTCTTCTGAATTTGGCTTGAATTTCTAACACTTCTCTGTTGATGGACATTTGTAGTCATTTAAAAATTATCTTTAGCAAAAATTTACTTGCATGTGGTATTAATGATATTGTCTGATGATTCCCCCATTTCATAGGGTCATCTCTACTTGAAATGGACACAACTATGACTCTCTTCCCATTGGAAGGTCCCTTGACTGTCTTCCAAATTTCTTGGAATAGATGATTAAGCACCTCTAATGATGCATCTGGTAGCGTAGTGGTTACGAATCGGGCTGCGAACCTTAAGGTCAGAGGTTCGAAACTACCAGCCGATCCGTGGGAGAAAGATGAGGCTTTCTACTCCCGTAAAGATTTATACCCTCGGAAACCCTGTAAAGGGTCGCTATGGGTTGGAACCGACTCGACGGCACTTAACAACAACAACAACAATGATGCATCAGTTTGCTGAAATATTTCAGTTTATATTCTGTTAATTCCTAGAGCCTTGATTCTGCCACTGTTCAGTGCAGCCTGGACTACATAGAGTACCATTGATTCTTGATCATATTCTACCATTTCTTTTAGGTATAATGACTCAGTGTATATTTTCCATCTTTTTTAGATGTTTTCTGCATCATTCAATATTTTGTCCTTCAATATTGGAAGTTGAAGTTTCAACTTTTTCTTCAATTCTTTCAGCTTGAGAAATCCTGAGTGTGTTTTTTCCTTTTGGTTTTTTAACTCCAGGTTTTATATAATACTTTACTTTGTCTTCTCAAGCTACTCTTTAAAATTTTCTGTTCAGCTCTTTGACTTCCTCATTTCTTCCATTTGCTTTAACATCTCTCTATTAGAGAGCAAGTTTCACAGTATTTTCTGACATCCATTTTGGTCTTTTCTTTCTTTCCTGTCTGTTTAATGACCTTTTGCTTTCTTCCTACATGATGTTCTTGATGATATCCCACAGCTCTTCTGCTCTTCAGTCATTAAGTGTCTAATACATCAGCTCTGTTCTTGAAATGATCTCTAAATGCATGTTGGATTATGTTCAAGTCCCTATTTTGGTTCTTCTGTATGCCTTTTAATTGTATTTACCTTCAACCTGAATTTGCATATGAGAAATTGATGGCCTGTTCTGCAATTGGCCCCTTGCTTTGTTTTGGCTAAATATTGAACTTTTCCACCATCTCTTCCCTCAGATGTAATATATATGATTCCTATGTGTTCTGTCTGGAGAAGTTCAAGTGTATAGTCTCCTTTTAAGTTTTCTAAGGGGTATTTGCAATGAATAAGTCATTGGTTTTGCAAAATTCTATCATGTGATCCCCAGCATAATTTCTATCACCAAGGCCATATTTTCCAACTACTGATCCTTCCTCTTTGTTTTCAACCTTTGCACATCAATCACCAATAATTATCAGTACATCTTGGTAACATGTTGAATCAGTTACAGACTGAAGAAGTTGGTACAATTCTTTAATTTCATTATCACTGGCTTTAGTGATTGTTGGATAAATTTGAATAATAGTGGTATTAACTAGTATTCCTTGTAGGCATATGGATTGTCCTATCAAGACAAAATTTTACTTCAAGATAGATCTTAAAATGCTCATTTTGATGATTAATGCTACACCATCCTGCTTGAATTTTTTGTTCCTGCCATAGGAAAGCATATGATTTTGGCTTTTTCAAAATGGCCAAGACCAGTCCATTTCAGCTCAGTAATGCCTAGGATATCGATCTTTATACATTCCACTTCATTTGTGACAACTTCTAATATTCCTAGATTTATAATTCACACATTCCATGTTTTGATTATTAATGAACGTTTACAGCTCTTTTTCCTTATTTTGAGTTGTGTCCCATCAACAAATGAAGGTCCTGGAAGCTTTACTCCATATGTGTCATCACAGTCAACTCTACTTTGAGGAGGCAAGCAACTCTTTCCTAGTGATATTTTGAGAGTCTTCCAAACTGAGGGGTCTTCAGCAATATTTCTGATAGTATTCTGGTGGTGTTCATAGGTTTTCATCTTCTGGCACTAAATCTGACAATGTTCCACTGCTATTCATAGGTTTACAGTGACAATTCAGAAATTGTCTGCCTATCCTTCTTCCTAGTCTGTCTTATTATGGAAGTGCTGCTGAAACCTATCCTCATGGGTGACCCCGCTGGTATTTAAAATACTGGGGGTATAACTTCCAGTGTCATAGTACAACATACTGACAGATGAGTTGTAGGACTTTATATATAAACATAAGAAAATATTGCCTAGCCTTCCACCATTTCATGACTATTGGTTAGTAAGGTTGAAATGATTGCTGTGGCTATTGTGTAGAAACTTCTAAACTTTTGCTTTCTTTCTGCATGATGTTCTTGCACAGCTTGTCTGGTCCTTGTAACTAGTGTCTAATTCATCAAATCTGTTCTTGAAATGGCCTCGAAATTTAAAGGGATCTGCTCCAGCACTGTCAGTACTTTAAACTGGACAAGATTGCATTGCAATCCTTAATATTTTCATTGGTGATTTTTTCAAGTAGATTGCCAAATCTTTCTTCCCAATCTCTTAGTCTAGAAGCTCTGTTGAACCTGTCCACCAGTGGTGACCTGCTAGTATCTGAACTACCAATGACACTTTCTAGCATCACAATAACATGCAAGTCCCCACAATATGACACACTGATCAGCAGGTGGTAGGACAGAATAGTATTCAGTAATAAAAAGCAATTGGTATTACTACAATCATGTAAGCAAGAGTGTACTAGCAAAATGAACTAATACATTGTTCTGATACTTAAGCATTCAAGAGAAACAAAGCTGTAGAATAAGCTAAAAATATACCAAAAAAAGGACAACTGGAAGACAGGGATTGGCTTGTAGCAGCGTAAGCATTATTATTAGAGTCTTGATGTTGTGCTTTTGGATAAGCACTAGACTACTAACTTCAAGGCTGGCTGTTCAAACCCACTACTTGCTCCTTGGGACCCTATAAAAGGGTCACAATAGGCCAGAAATGACTAGATGGCATTTAACAGCAACAATTGCTACAATTAAGAACTTAGATGGATTTCAAAGGCATTGAACTCAGTGAAAATAGCCAATCTAAAAGGGTCATGTATTATTTATTTAATAGTCTCAAAATGACAAATGCAAAGTCAAAGAAAACTGATGAGTGGTTTCTAGAGTTGGATCTAGGGTATTAAGGTTACCAGGAGGGAATTTCTTTGTGATGCTAGAACATTTCTGTATTCCGACTGTGGCGATGCTACAGAAATATACACTGTTGTTAGGTGCGGTTACTATAATATATGCATATAATCTGAAGGAAGTCATTTTCCTAGTTTTTAAACAAATATTATGGTTGTTGTTGTTGTTAAAGTGCCATCAAGTCGATTCCGACCCATAGCGACCCTGTATAGGGTTTCCAAGGAGCAGCTGGTGAGCATGACATGCTGACCTTGCAGTTCAAACGGCTCTGGCACATTAACCCACAGTGCCACACTTTGATAGTAGTTGTATACTACTTTTGCAAATGTTTGTGAATCTTAATTTCAAAAGAAAAAATTACCATAAAAATTGATCCAAGGTGGTTAATCTTAAAATTTAGTGGGCTTTAGAATCACCTATGGAATTACTCAATATTGTATATAGCATGTTGTTGTTGTTAAGTACCATCGAGTAGGTTCCAACCCATAGCAACCCTGTACAGGGTTTCTGAGGCTGTAAATCTTTACGAGAGCAGAAAGCCTCATCTTTCTCCCGCAGAGCGGCTGATAGTTTTGAACTACTGACCTTAAAGTTCACAGCCCGATTCGTAACCACTACGCTATAGGGAGAGTTAAAATTCAAGAAATCAATCCCAAGTATTTATTCAATTATTCCTAAACCCAAGAGGATGTTCAAGGGATGATAAAGAACAGAACATTTGCAAGCTCAAGACCCATAGTTTTCTCACTTATACTGCATGTTTCTGTGCCAACACAGCTAGACTTCTTTCGCCTTTCCTTTGAGTGGAATTAATCATAGAGTTTTCCAGCTGTCTCCCAGTCATTATTAGAAGAAATGTACAATGTAAACAAAGAACAGATCAAGTCTTGGAGCAACAGTTCTGAACAGCTGTTAATCCCTATATTATACAGCTGCTATAAATTCTTGAATGTGCTAGCTCACTAGCTCTTAGCTATGTGGAAACATTTTCTTTGGATGAAAAATTATGGTCATTTTCTGGTTATGCTCAAGTAGGTCAGTTATTGAACACTGTTTTCAAATGAATTTAACCATACAGCTATTTAACCGTACCATGCTACTTGGCTACAGGTGGCGAAATCAACCACTGATTCAGCAAAAACTGAGCATCTCTGGGCAGAAGAAATAGAAACTGAACAAGGAAAAGTCTGATAACTCAAAATGTACATTCAATGTATGGCTGACCAGTAATGCCGTCCTCTATTCCACAGAAGAAACATAATCTAGTATATAGTGTCCAGGATTGACCAGGAGGAATAATGGGGACCTAGAAAAATACTACATTATGAGACATCTTCATTTGTAGCATCAACACAAGACGGACTGGTTGAGTCTCAGCTGTCTCATTTAATATTTATATATTAAATGCACAATCTACCTATGAAGAGTCCTGGTGTGACATGTGGATTAATGCATTGGACTGCAAGGTCATTTGAACAACAAAGTCGGTAGTTCAAGCTCACCAGCCACTCCTCGGAAACCCTATACAGTGTCGCTATGAGTCAGAACTGACTCAATAGCACTTAACAACAACAATATATGAGAACGAATTAGCTAACCTGGTAAAATTATCTGATTATTTTAAACTGTTTATACGTTTGAAGATGGAATAAAGCAGAGGTCAGTAAATAATGCTTGTTGGCCCAATCCAGCCCACCACCTTCCCCATCCCACCACCAATAAAGTTTTATTTGCACACAGCACACGCCTATGTTTACAAATTATCCATGGCTGTTTCCTCATATCAGAGGTAGAGCTGAGTTGTGACAGACTTTCTGCAGTGTAAAGCCTATATGGCTCTTTTCAGAAAATGCTTCTGATCTGTGGCATAAAGAAGCACTTCTCTACTCAGCAGGACTCAGTAATTCATTGCAATGGCCACACAGAATGCAGAGAAAATACTCTCAGTTGTGGGATTTATTGTGGAGGTTAACAGGTTTCAATTCAGGGCCAGAAATGCTCAGGGCATTCTTTCAGTCAGGAAAGCCTCTCCTAAACCATGATTACAGGCAGGCTTCTCTCTGGCCCTGGGTCTGGCCTCTGCCCTGATTGGCAATGTTACAAATCTCTTTTAGGGGTGCTGATAAATGCCCAAAGGACACTCCATTTTGCTATAAGTCTCAGCCCAAAGGCAATAAACTGTAGCTCTGTTGTTGTTGTTAGGTGTCATTGAGCCAGTACCTACTCATAGCAGCCTTAGGCACAACAGAATGAAATACTACCCAGTCCTGCGCCAATCTCACAATCGTTACTACACTTGGACCCATTGCTGTGGTCACTGTGCCAATCCATCTCATTGGGAGTCTTCCTCTTTTTTGCTCACTCTCCACTTTACCAAGAATCATGTCCTACTCCAGGGACTAGTCCCACCTGATAATATGTTCGAAGTATGAGAAATGAAGTCAGGCTATCCTGACTTCTAAGGAACATTCTGGCTGTATTTCCTCCAACACAGATTTGCTTGTTCTTCTCGCAGTCCATGGTACTTTTAATATTCTCCCGCAATACTGTAACTCAAATGCAGTCATTATTCTATGATCTTCCTTATTCATGGTCCAACTTTCAAATGCATATGAGGCTACTGAAAATACCATGGTTTGGGTCAAGCATCTTAGTCCTCAAACTGACATCTTTGCTCTTTAACACTTTAAAGAGGTCTTGTGTAACAGATTTGCTTAATACAGTATACTGTTTGATTTATTGACTGCTGCTTCCATGAGTGTTGTTGATTCGAATAAAGTGAAGTCTTTGACAACTGTAATCTTTTCTTCATTTATATGAATGTTGTTTATTGGTCCAGCGGGGAAGATTTTTGTTTTATTTTTTTAATGTTTTATTGTGAATTGTGTGATAATCTACACGGGAGAACATCAGCTTTACATTCATTCCATCATCCATCATTTCGTTGGCATAGTTATCATCCTGTCCATGCATCCTCACCCAACCAAGGGGTGTACCCTGTAAACCTGCA
>NW_006408617.1:4761515-4765763 GCF_000296735.1 Chrysochloris asiatica
TAACTACAGTAAATCAATAATTCTCTAAAAAGAAATCAAAATAATCTGTATAAAATATTTTTTGCGATCAGAACCAAAAAATCCGAACGATTTTGAAACAACATATTTATTAGCAAAGAGTATTATGTAAAGAATCTCCATGAAATCGATGACTTTCCTATTTCCTTAACTGCTTTTAGATATTTATTTATTTATTGCATGCATATTATATCCATGAAGACGTATCTGCGTACATACTATACTCGTATACTTTTCATACAAAGAACAAAATGTTCAAATAGTTTACAGTAAAAATCCATGATTCTGACTGGTGATTAGCTCAGATTAGTGATTCTGATTAGTGAGTGAAAGTTCTGCACATCCTGAGTACTTTAACTCTCTGGCTGAATGTTGTATCCTGAATTATGTACAATATTTTCAAGCACAAAAATATGCTCAACAAATACCTACTGAATGCATGAATATATGGATTCATTCATTGGGCAAATCTGCTGCACAAGAGCTTTTTAAAGTGTTGAAGAGCAAAGATGTCAGCTTGAGGACTAAGGTGCAACTGACCCAAGTCATGGTATTTTCAATAACCTCATATGCATGCGAAAGATGGACAGTGAATAAGGAAGACCATAGAAGAATTGATGCTTTTGAGATATGGTGTTGCAGGAGAATACTGAAAGTATCATGGACTGCCAAAAGAATCATAGATCTGTTTTGTAACAAGGGCTGCCAGAGTGCTCCTTGGAGGCCAAGATGGCCAAACTTTGTCTCTCATACTTCAGACATATTGTCAGTGGGGACTAATTGCTGGAGAAGGATATTATGTTTGGTAAGGTGGAGGGTCAGATAAAAAGAGGAAGACCCCCAACGAGATGGACTGGCCAAGTGGCAGCATTGGGGGACTCAAACGTGGCAACAGTAGTGAGGTTGGCCTAGGATCGGGCAGTGTTTCGTTCTGTTGTGCATAAGGTCACTATGAGTCAGTACCAACTCGATGGTACCTAACAACAACAACAACCACCTATAAAATGAGTCCCTGCCAGGTACTCAAATATTTTCTTCATTAATAATAAGCATAAAATCTTAAAAGCACACTAGAGGGATACATTTATGCTGTATTTTGTATGCAACAGCAGTTGCTTTTCACTACTTGATATAATACTCAGACCAAAGGGAGAATCCAAACAAGGAGTAAATTATTTTCAGCTCTTAAACGGTCTGGTTGTCTTTCAATGACTGTATTAAAACCAGCAGTCATTAGGATCCCCATATTTATAGCTCATTACAAATGCTTTCACACTGTAAATTTGGCAATTCTTCCAAAGAAATGGCTTTCATATATGAATACACTCATCCCCAACTGTCAGCAAATAAGAGTGTATTCTTGTGAAAAAGGTCAAATTATAGATTAATTAAAATGAGTTCATTTGATAATTTAATAGAGCTAAAGATAATAATAGAGAAAGGATTCTGAACCAGGAGGTATAGAAACAGGAATGTTTCCATAATACAAGCATTTATGAAGCACCTAAACTGGTTTTCATTAGAGATGGTCAAAACTGTTCCTGACTTCGAGGAAAGATGGTAAAGCAGGCAGACGTGTTGAACAGACAGAGGAGACCAAGTGAAACAGGTACAGATGGTGATGATTTTATCCTCTGAACTTCAGTGGATAAGACAGAGAGGTGGAATGAGTGCTGACTACATGGGAAAGCTGAACAAGAGCAATGAGAGAGAAGACAAATGGGCAGACTATACATAGGCTGGTTTGCAGCAGCATGACCATCTTGGATTTTTGCAAGTTGCTGTCAACACAGCAGCCTACAGGCACAGGATGCATCTGGAGGTTATTGGCAAGGGGGTGCAGTTCTTCCTTGCTCTCATACCCTCCTGATAGCAGGTGATGTAGCTATTCCCTATCCTCACCAATCCAGCAATCGGTGGCACCTCCTCCTGTGAAGCCTCAATTCTGCCTGGGATCAGGGACTGGAAGTGTCACCCTTGCTATCTGGAATTATGTGTAAATGTGCCTTGAACTATGCTACACAAACAGCAAATAGAGAAATCCATTCACACTTCCAGTCTTTATCACATCCACCAGGAGACAAGAGGTGAATGCCTGAGAACATACCACATTCTAATCATCAATTAAATATAAAGACGATGACACCAAAATATCTTGAAGAAAACAGATAATTTCAGCTTACACAAAGAAACAACACAAAGTGACTCAATCAAGTGACCAAAATACAGGATCAGAAAATATAATACCAGAAATGGTATTAGAACTACTTAATAAGGAATTTAAAAGATTGATATTTAGGCACCTTCAACAGATTTAGAAAATGATCAAGAAAACTACAGATGAAATCAAGGAAAACATAGACAAAACTTATCAAAGTGACATAATACATAATCAACAAATAAAGTTAAACCTAACTATAACCCTGAAACTTGACCAAGCCTTACTCCTAGTTCTAGCCCTACCCCTAGTCCATACCTAGTCCTAACCCTGAATACTTACTCTACTCTCCTCCTTTACACTACTCCTCTCCTGCCCCCTCACCCCCCCCCAAAAAAAAAATACAGTTCCTGCTTTCAATAAAGTCCTGGTGTGGCGCTGTGGGTTAACGCGCCAGGCTGCAAAGCCATTTGAACTGCAAGGTCGGCGATTCAAGCTCACCAGCTGCTCCTTGGAAACCCTATACAGGGTCGCTATGGGTCAGAATCGACTCAACAGCACTTGACGATAACAACAAAGGGCAGAAGACAGTGTACAATTTGAGTTTAATTCTCATCTTCGCTATTTAATAATAATATGATCTCTGGAATTCCTCTTAAAAACTGCTTGTTTCTTTGTAGAAAATAACACCAATGCCACAGGGCTCTTATGACGATTAAATGATCTACCATAATGCACTTAGGACAGTTTGTGGCACATATTAAGTGCAACATAAGTTCTAGCATTGTTGTCATCATTATTATTAGGTAAGATGTACACACTCGTTTAAAATGTCATGCAGAATACAATGGGTGCTTTAGTCCAGGTATGATGACTAGCAAGCTGGATACTATATGATGTGTCCACAAGTTGTACAACATGAGATTTATGTTTTTCTTTATAGTACTAAAAAGTTATTTATTTTAAATTTTTACTCAGCTCCTCTATAAAACTCCATATGTTACCTTGTTCTCCCTTTCTCTTTAGGAATCTTTGTAGTTTGATCAAGAAATGAAACCAAGAAACACTCATAGCATTACTGTTGTCACTGTTGTGCTGGACAGTTGATTTTAACAGAACTGTCCTACATGGTGTTCTTGGCTATAATCTTTACAGAAGCAGATAGCCAGGTCTAACTCCTACAGAGTTGCTGGATGGGGTTGAACCACCAACCTTGAAGTTAACAGCTGACTGCTTAACCACTGCACCGCCATGGCTCCTTAATAACATCAATCCAAAACCAAAAACCAAACTCACATTTTGAGGTAAAATCTTATGGTATCAGACAGCCTCATCTTTCTCCTGGAGAGTAGCTGGTAGGTAGGTTTGAACCACTGACCTTTTGGTTAGTAGCCCAATGCTTAACCTACTGTACTACGAGTATTCCTTAACAACAATAATACAATTTATGAAATCACAATGAGCATGAAGCTGTGCATGTATTACGACTTACAACAAGTCATTTGGTATAATGAGTATTTTACATTTTAAGGAATAAAATCTGGAGAGGAGAGTTAACTTGTCCTTGATTATACACAGATAATAAACCGTAGTGCTAGATTTTAAATCCAGCTTACTTCATTCCAAAGCCCATTGCGTTTCTTGCTTTCCATACTGTGTCACCTACCCTGTATGTTCAAGATCTGGCGAAACAATAATCCAAAGTCTAAAAACTCTTGGGAGTAGCAGATAGAAATGAAAGAAAACACGAAAAACATTGCATGAATCCACCCAGTAAAATAAATTTATTATTATTATCTTTGAAACAATAGCTCAAAGAAACACTGACTCACCAGAAAAAAACCATTAGACATATGCATGCTAAAGACTGATGCACTAGAACCCATGCTTTCAGTATGTATAAAGTTGTATGAAATATTTTCCAACAATGGAATACACATTCTGAAAATTCGGTTATTCTCTCTCTGGTTTGTTGCTGTTGTTGTTAAGTGCCGTCGAGTCGGTTCCAACCCATAGCGACCCTGAACAGGGTTTCCGAGGCTGTAAATCTTTATGGGAGCAGAAAGCCTCAT
>NW_006408617.1:4765863-4792308 GCF_000296735.1 Chrysochloris asiatica
GAGTAGATTCACCCCTGTTAACAAAGAGAGTCATTTCAGAGTCCTATTGTTTTCATCACCTTAAGTCATATCTATGTTGTTGTTAAGTGCCGTTGAGTCGGTTCTGACCCATAGCGACCCTGAACAGGGTTTCCGAGGCTGTAAATCTTTATGGGAGCAGAAAGCCTCATCTTTCTCCCGCAGAGCAGCTGGTAGTTTTGAACTGCTGACCTTGAGGCTTGCAGCCCAATTCGTAATCACTATGCTACTGGTTTGTTGCTAGGGATCTTCAAGTCAGTTCTGACTCATAGTGACCCTGTATAGGGTTTCCAAAGAACAGCTGGTGGGGTTGAACTGCCAATCTTGCAATTAGCAGCCCAGTGGCTATTAGCAAACCAAAATACTACTCCCAACCCACCCAAACAGTTGTTGTTTCATAGGAAGTTAACTAATGTAAGTGTAGAAATATTTTTCAATCCACTGACATTTTTTCTCCCTAAAAACAACAGAAGGAAGTGACAAAGAAATATACAGTAGTCTCATTTATACAAACGTTCCCTGAGGAAATAGGAGGATCTAGAAACAAAGGCATATTTCATATGCCAAGTACTGGTGGGCAGTACAGCACAAAATCTTAGCAAAGACTTTGTTCAAAAACAGCTCTTCAATATCAAAGACATTCTTAAAGTACAGAAACTCTGGTATCATAGGTGTGGCTCAATTATCATCAATGCCAAGGTACAGGAACTAAAATCATAACTGACACTTGCGATCTTGATCCTAAAATAGAAAACAATCACAAATATTTATTGTAAGGGTCCCGTAAAAAGAACACTAAATTCTACTTGTCCTCAAAATTTTATAAGTATCATGAACCTAAGTAAATTTTTACAGAGTGAAAGCTTTTAACAAGCAAGGTGCCCTAACAAATGTGATAGTAGACTCTCCATATGACTTGCTATTTCTATGACATCATAATTGATAATGCTGTTATTAAGAGCCATTGAGTTGGTTCAGACTCACTGAGACCCCATATAGGGTTTCCAATGAGCAGCTATGAGTTAGAACCGCTGACCTTGCAGTTCAAACTGATTTTGTGGTCAAGTGCTTATTCTACCACACCACACCAGAACTCCATAATTGACAGGAGGTTGAAGTTTAAAAAAAAAAAAGAGCGTGGGATCAGTTCTAGGTTGTAGGGAAGGTTCAAACCTTTTAGAAAGAATGAGTTTCTAATTGCATATCTCCATGTATATGGACTGAAGTCCTGGTGCGACATGTGAGTTAATGCGTTGGACTGCAAGGTCACTTTGAACCACCATGTCAGCGGTTCAAGCTCATGAGTCACTCCTCGGAAACCCTATACAGGATCTCTAGGAATCAATACTGATTGGACGGCAGTTAACAACACCAATGTTTATGGACTAGCCACTACATTCTTTTTCTTTTCTGAACAATAATTATCCTCTTTTACTTTGACAGAGGAGCCCTGGTGATGTAGTTGGTTAACCTCAAGATCAGTAGTTCAAACCCACCAGCTGCTCCTTGAAAGAAAGTTGAGCTGTTTGTTCTCATAAAGCTTTACATTCTCCGAAACCCTAAGGAGAAGTTTGTAGTCTGTTCTGTAGGATTGTTAAGATTTAGAATTGACTCGACAGCAGTGGGTTTGGCTTGCTTTTCCTTTGGCAAAGGTTAAGTTGAGATACTAAGACATGCAAATATTACATTTAAAGGCAAATTCCAAGATTCTATAACGGGAAAAATAAGCCATCGAGCTACATTTTATCTTAAAGATTAATATGTAATCATTTCAAAGATGGAAGTGGAATGTAATTATATTCTTAGTATCAAATATACAAAGAGTTTATGTTAAATACTTCTATCACTCACTTCAGTTTTTTCCTTATTCCCTTCAATTCAGTAATTTGCTTTCTAAAGAACATATACACTTAGTGGGAGGAAACAAGTCTCCCTAGAGGAAGAGTCTCCTCTTCTTTATTAATGACATCATTAAGTCTGCCTGTTTATAGTCTCAACCATCTGACCTCATGACTAATACAGATAAATGGATTTATTTCATTGTTAATCCTTAATGTGTGCTTAGCAGCAATTAACCAGTGACAACAACCTGAAACTACCATTATTAAAATACAATATGATGAGATTGCATTTTCTGTTGTTCTTATTTAATGTGAACTTGAAATAGTTATTTTTTTATGAGTAAAATTTGAAATATATATAAATCTATTTTTTTTATTTAAGAAAAACTTCTGCAAGGTATTTACAAACATGTAGATGTTCTTGTTTTTAAAAATGTGATGAACCTGAATCTACTGAATTATCTTCCAGTTTTTAGTTAAATTTTATAATGGTAAGTTAGACTATATCCTAGGTACAAAGAGCTGATCCTTTTGTTCTGCGCTGTTACACAGTTTTTATAATCTTATTATTTCTAAGGCTTCCTTAAATACTCTAAGCACAAGAGAATGTTAACCCACATGTTTCTTCACCTTCTTATGTCCTTTTAAAAGTCTCCAAACTACCAACTGAAACAATTTAGAGTTTTAATGAATGAGAACACTTTGAATGCCCACAAATATTTTACACCAAAATTTTAGCATATGAGGGGCCTTCTAAAAGTTTGTGAAAAAATGAAATGAAAAGATTAAAAAAATGGAATGAAAAGAAGTTCCATGAACTTCTTGAAGCCCCCTCATACACACACAAAAAAGCTGATTTGTACATGTCATTGAATAATATATACTTAAAGGATCTATTTAAGGGGTGGGGTCAGTGTGGTCTTTAAAAAAGACAATAAAACTTTAGCACACACATTTTGTACAAGCACAGTATTATAAAGCAAAGAAATGACTCAGGTTGTGTTTTCAGTTAGTGGGTTTAGCAAAGTAGTGTATAATCATGTAACCGCAAAGTAAGAATTTCCACTACCAACTTTCTGATCCAAGGTTCAAACTGACAGAGTGAATACTTCAGTCTGATTGAAGAGTCATGTACTAAAGATTTTTAAATTAAATACAGGCAACTTTCACTAAACACTATTTTTACTGAGTACCTAGAAGAATGTTAATACTAAGAAGTCCTGTGTCAGAATGGTATAGGAGGCAGGACACTGATGAAACAAGAACCACATGGCTAATGCCAGTTTTAACTCTGTAATTTGCTAGGCGGCTTTTGATGTCAAGTAACTTAACACCTCTGAATTTTAACCAAATGAAAAAAATATCTAGTTTGCTTTATAGGGGCATTGTATTAGAAAAATAGTAATCAAGGTTTGTTTAAAGCCTGATATAAATTTAATTTACCATATGGCTCACTGAAATGCTCACCAGGCTTTAAAAAGACCATCACCATGTTGTAAAGCTTGAAAAGGTTTCAAATAAAAACATGGTGCAGAACAGTAATTAATTTTACAGAGTTTAAGGGATCAAGTCCCTATTTTTTAAAACTTTTTTTCTTCTCTAAGAAATATAAGTGACATTGTAGAATGTACATTTAACGAGTCAAGAAAAATAAATTACACAATTTACGCTCTAAAATATCAAATTCGAAAACCATAAATTCTCTAGCTTTTTCTACAAAAAAATGCTGACTGAGAAAAAAAAAATGCTCATTAAAATACTAGGAGTAACAGTAGTTCAAAGGAAAATATGAAACATTAAAGCAGATGATCCCAAAATATTAGATTATTTTTAAAGTTTTACAAGATGTAAGTACTTACAATTCTTCCAGAAGCCTTAATGAAAAGTAGCCTTCCTTTGGTTCCTTACTTTTAGAGAATGCTATAGTGACTGTCCAGTTCTATTACTAACTCTACTGTTTATCATGTAAGTGCCAGGCACTTCTTACCTCTGGCAAATATTTAAAAGAAGGAATTCACAGGTCTTACAAAATCATCCTGGAATGATCCTTAAACATCTTCACAGGACACTTTTTTTTCCCCCTGAACAGAATGTTTTACATCGTAATTTAAAGTATTTTTTTAAACTGTAGGGTTTTAATTTTTTTTCTAAGTTCTCTTTTATAAAATTACAAATTTTATATTCTCCACCTCTTTAAAATCTTTTCTCAGTTTTTAATACTTTATTTTATTTTGGTTGTTATTGCTGTACAGAATACACAGCAAAATATACACGATTTTCTACAAGGACAATTCAATGACACTGATCACATTCTTCAAGTTGGGCAACCATTGTCACCCTTGTGTTTTCAAATTGTCCCTCCTCCATTAACATAAACTCACTACCTAAATTTCCAGTCTTTCAAGCTGCTGTTATCAGTTTGATCACAGGTAGATAGTCCTTAAAAGAGCATAATGCTCAAGGCTGACATTCTTTAGGAGTTCAGTTAAACTGTGGTTTTTAAGAAGACTTCGGGCTATTTTGGATTAAGGTTTAAAGACTAGCTCAGGGCAATAGTTTCAGGGATTCATCCAGTCTCAATGGCTCCAGAAATTTGAATTCCATGAGATTTTGAAATTCTGCATGTGAAACATTTACTCTGATAAGGCTGTTGCCTAAAACAAAACAAGAACTTCTACTGGGACATCCTTACCAGCCTCGAGGAGGCTCAGTGGTCTCTTATACAAGTCTGTTGTTGTCGTTAAGTGCCATCTAGTTGGTTCCAATTGATAGTAATCCTGCATTGGGTTTCCAAGGACAGCTGGTAGATTTGAACCACCAACCTTTGGTTAGCAGTCCAGTAGTTATCCTACAGTGCTACACTAGGACACATATACAGCTCTAGGATTACTTACTTACCAATGACCCTCTTCAGGATCCCAACAAAAGTTAAATATTTCTATGGTTTCTATTTCTACTTCCTTACCTCATATTCTCTCATACACCCACTGCCATCTGGTTGTCATTTTCTAGTTTCACTGAGACTATGTCTTCATTTCATCAACAACCCTCATGTTGCACTGGATATTCAAGAACAGGTTTCTTCTCGGTTCTTATTTTGACTTCTTCAAAGCATTCTACACATCTAACAGTGCTAATCTTGAGCCTTCCCCCTGAAACCATACTCCTAAATGTAATATATTCTGGTTTGTACAAGAGTCCCAATTTAATTATATCTGTAGTTCCCACTTCAGTATTTAAAGCATCTTTTCACTTTTACTCTCAGAGTTGTCAGGGGATAGATATTCAATTTTATGTCTACCTTACCTGGGGTGTTATTACCCCCTCCCCTTTTTTTTTTTTTAATACCTGCTCTCTGGTAGCATAGTGGTTATGAATCGGGTTGCGAACCACAAGGTTAGCAGTTCGAAACTACCAGCTGTTCCATGGGAGAAAGATGAGGCTTTCTGCTCCTGTAGAGATTTACAGCCTCGGAAACCCTGTACAGGGTTGCTATGAGTCGGAACTAACTCGACGGCACATAACAACAACTTGGCTATCTAAAGAAACATTTCAAACTTAACAATGGCAAAAATGAACTCTTCATCTCTCCCTCTGTCTTCTCATCTCAGTAAATAACCTCAGCAGAACCACAAAATCTAAGTCTTGAGTCTTCTCTTTCCTTCACTTTCCACATTCAATATAAAATAGGTGTTGAACCCATATAATTCATCTCTGCTACAAGCAAGGCATTTAACAACAAACAACAGTCTAGCTGAAGCCACCATCTCCCCTCTCACCTATACCACCCATATTGTTCCCCTGCTTCTGCTTTAATACTTCAGTTTAATCTCTTGCATACGTGCCCTAGTGGCACTGTAAGTTAAGCACTAGAGTACTAACTGAAAGGTCAGCAGTTCAAACCCATCAGCCATTGTGTGGGTGAAAGGTGAGGTTTTCTGCTCCTGTGAACACTTACAGCCTTGGAAACACTATGCAGGGTTGCCATGAGTCAGAATTGACTTGATGGCAGTAGGAAGGGTTAATCTCCTCCATACAACTTTCAGAATGACTATTTTAAGATGTGAATTCTATCCACTCAGTCCTCATTTTAAATCCTCCCCAAAATTCCCATGGCTTTTAGAATGAACTGCCATTCTCATAAACAAAGACCAGCAAAATGGGTCCTATCTAGCGATCATACCTGTTCCAGTAGCCCACTGAGCTCCAGCAACACTGACTTTGTTTTAGGTCAATTAACCATTGGCCTTCCAGTCTTAGGAGGCTTTACTGTCACTGTTCTTTAGACCTGCAATTCTTTTACACTTCCTCTTTCCTTCTCACCCAAATACCAATTTAAACAATACCTTCTAATAAAGACGTCCTAGTGTAGCACTGTGAGTTAATGTGCCAGACTGAACTAAAAGGTCGGTGGTTCAACCTCACAAGGTACGCCTTGGAAACCCTTTACAGGGTTGCTATGGGTCAGAACCGACTCGATGGCACTTAACAACAACAAAACAACAATAAAGATGTCTAGGAACAATCAAGGGTAAGGTAGCAAACCAACTGCTCTCTAAGGGTATTACCTTATTTTTGTTCTCTGTAAAGTATTTAGACTCCTGGAGTGGTGCTGCAAACAACAAGGTTGGTAGTTCAAACCCACCAGCTGCTCCTTGGAAACCCCATTGTTGTTGTTGGTAAGTGCCTTCAAGTCGGTTCCGACCCACAGCGACCCTGTATAGGGTTTCCGAGGAGCGACTGTTGAGCTTGAACCACCGACCTTGCAGTTCAAATGGCTCTGCAGTCTGGCGCATTAACCCACAGCACCACACCAGGACTCCTGGAAACCCCATGTTGTTGTTGTTAAGTACCGTGGAGTCAGTTCCAACTCATAGTGACCCTGTACGGGGTTTCCGAAGCTGTAAATCTTTACAGGAGCAGAAAGCCTCATCTTTCTCCTGTGGAACAGCTGGTAGTTTCGAACTGCCGACCATGAGGTTAGCAGCCTGATTCGTAACCACTACGCTACCAGAGCTCCTTTGGAAACCCCATAGAGGGTCACTATTAATCTGAACGGACTCAATGGTACTTAACAACAAAAGCAATTATCATTATTTATATTTAAGTCTAACTGTGCCCCTCAAAACACCTCATCAGAATCTAAATCCTAAGAATAGATACCTTGTCTATCTTTTACTGATTATCCTACAACTGGGACTGTACAAGCAATCAACAATCTCTTGTTATCAAGTGATAACAAGGAATATCTTTTGTTAACTACACAAATTAAATACTTATACAAGTGATGACAAAGTATCTTTTGGGAAAAACTGGTTAATTTACATATAAAAGGAAAAATACTATTAACTTAAAAACACAAGAGATCAATCATTAGGCTATGTAGTTAACTTTTATTTTGGAGTACTTTTAGATTTAAAATAGTAAAGACAGTTGCCATATATCCATTACTCAGCTTCCTCTCATGTTAACATCATGGATACATAAGCCTTTGTCAAAACTACCAAGTTAAAGGTGGTACAGTATTACTAACTAAACTCCAGATTTTATTCAGATTTCACCAGTTTTTCCACTAATATTCTTTTGCTGTTCCAATATCCAACCCAGTATGCCACATGGCATTTCATACATACTTAATTTTGAATTTTATACTGACTTTTTAATTTTAAAATGTCTTTTCCATTCTACTTCTGGCATATGAAAACCTGTCTTACTGGTCTCGATAGCTTATTTAAAAAGAAGGAATTTGTCCCCGTATAAAAGAAATAATATGATAGGAAAGAGGAAAAGGTCACTGAATCATTAGTTATATATGTACACAATTACAAAATAGTAAAGAGTGATGCATGTGAAAGGCCACTACAGTACAATCAAGGATATTTTTTAAGTCTGTTTGCATGCCTTCCTTAAGAAGAGGTTGCTCCTGAGATGCGCTGCATATGCATCCCTGGGATCCAGACAAAAGTCAAAGAAGTAGGATACAGGATTTTAAATAATAACAAGAATGCTCTAAAAGGGCCTTCTTAGTAAAATATGAGGCTGAGCAACAACAACAATAACAAAAAAACTCCACTGCCATAGAGTTGATTATGACTCACAGTCATCCCATATAGAGTTTCTGAGTCTGCAAATCTTTACAAAAGTAAAGAGCTTCATCTTACTCCCACAGAGTACTGATGGGTTTGAATTGTCCACCTTGTGGTTAGGAGACCAACACTTAACCCACAGCACCACCAGGGCTCCTTTCTAATCCAAAGTGGTGGTGGCAGTGGTTATGTGCTGTGGAGTCGATTCGGACTCATAGCAACTCAGGATGTTGTTGTTATGTGCCGTGGAGTTGGTTCCGGTATAGGTAGGTAGTATTTATGTCTGAATTAGTCTGAATATAAGCTTGGTTTCCTAAAGTATATTATTTTGCAGAGAGTGAGCAAATCATCCAAGAAGCTGGGTTCTATGAAGAAAAACATGGCATCAGGATTGGAGGAAGACTCAATAACAACCTGAGATATGCAGATGATACAGTCTTGCTTGCTGTAAGTGAAGAGGACTTAAAGTATTTACTGATGAAGATCAAAGACCACAGCCTTTGGTATGGATTGCATCTCAATGTAAAGAAAACGAAAATCCTCACCACTGGACCCAGTAAACAACATTCTTATAAATGGAGAAAAGATTGAAGTTGTCAATGACTTCATTCTTCTTGGATCAACTATAAACACTCATGGAAGCTATAGTCAAGAAATCAAACAATGTATTGAATTAGGAAAATCAGCTGCACAAGTCCTTTATAAAGTGTTGAAGAGCAAAGATGTCAGCTTGAGGACTAAGGTGTGCCTGACCCAAACCATGGTATTTTCAATAACCTCGTACACATGCAAAAGCTGGACAGTGAATAAGGAAGACCATAGAAGAATTGATGCTTTTGAGTTATGGTGTTGGAGGAGAATATTCAAAGTGCCATGGGCTGCCAAAAGAACCAACAAATCTGTGTTGGAAGAAGTGCAGCCAGAGTGCTCCTTGGAGGCCAAGCTGGCCAAACTTTGTCTCTCATACTTTGGACATATTGTCAGGAGGGACCAGTTGCTGGAGAAGGGTATCATTTTTGGTAAGGTGGAGGGTCAGAGAAAAAGAGGAAGACCCCCAACGAATGGATTGGCACAGTGGCAGCATCAATGGGGTCAAGCATGGCAGTGATAGTGAGGTTGGCCCAGGATTGGGCAGTGTTTCATTCTGTTGTGCAGAGGGTCGCTATGAGTCGGTACTGACTCAATGGCACCTAACAACAACAACAACAACACAGTTTCTTTCACATAGGGGTCACTGTGACACAACAGCATAAATCAAATAGGACAGATGTAAACAGTACCAATAATAAGGGTTACTGGAACCCATTGAGAAACAAGGTCAGTGCTAGCCTCTACTTGGATCTAGACCAATAACACCTGGAGTTTTCAATTTTTCAGAAGAAATACAAAATCTGGAATTTGGGGGAAATTTTCTCAGTTTTCAATGTTGCCAAGCAATTCACCATGATAGGCACAGCATTCTACATGGCCCTAGGAGAACAGCACAGAAAATTCTTTCCCAGTGACTGCATCCTACCATTGTTGGTTGCTCCAATGCACAGTGGCCAGGAGTAGGCAATTGTTAGTGCTGTTCAGTCAGTTCCAACTCATAGCAACTCCATGCAGGGTTTCCCAGAAACAGCTGTAGGTTTGATCTGCTGACTAGTACTGAGATTCTACAGCACCGCAACAGAAGTCCGGGAATTGGCAAGCGCAGCCGTCAAATGCTTCTAAGATGCTTCTGGTACAAACAACCTCAGATACTTGAGACAGGCTGACAGACTAATCAGAGAAAACGTATTCTATATTAATTGAGCATTTACTAGATGGGAGACTATGGTAAGCACTGAAGAAAGAAAACAGTAGCTTCAGAGGAAGGGGAAGTGATTCATTGCCTTCCTGGGTATTTCAGAAAAGATCACACCAGGGAGAAAATCCAAATATAAGGGGAGAAAAGAAGTCTTACTGCTCCAAAGAAACTGAAAGAAGGGAAGGCAGGTAGGGCATGCTAAGGAGTACAGCCTTTACAGGGGATTTGGAACCTACCAGTCACTGGGTGACAGAAAGATGGAGTCCTTGGTGTCCTTAAATGGGGCAGTTCTACTCTGTCCTACATGGTCATTATGAGTCAGAATTGATTCGACAGCAATGGGTTTAGTTTTTTATTTTGAATTATGGGAAATGTGGTCTCTGACTTTTGCATTCTCTAGTCTGATGAATTCCTATTAGTTTTTTGTTTTTTTTTTCCTATTCAGCATTCCCGCCGGAAGTACTGGTGATGATGTAAGATAAGCACCAGACTGTTAACCACAAGATTGGCAGTTCAAAACTACCACCTGCTCTGAGGGAGAAATATGAGGTTTTCTGCTTCTGTAAAGATTTGGAAACCCTATATGGGCTTACTTTGAGTAGAGAGCGACTTGACAGCACCTAACAACAACATTTAATAATCCTAAATAAGACAGAGAAATCTGGTCATGCATTATATTCCATGTGGAAAAGATGCAAGTGTACTACCCCAGGTCACACAGACTCTAATACAACAGGAAAAACAGTGCAAATCTTGACAGAGTCACCATCTTCACCTGGGACATTTTCCCTCATCAGAACTATCCTTCTCTCTGTTCCCACCCTGAATGAAGCTGAGCTATGCCAATCTTCTAGTTTCCTGATAGAATAAGTCAAAGTCGTTTCTCACTCCCTTCAGAATCAGAAACAATATTAAGGAGCCACTACCAAAACTGACTTAATCATTGACTTGGTATCAGTAACATGGGGAAAAAAAAGAAAAACAGAACATCTTGAATCCTACACAGAATTGCATTCAAGCTGTTAGAGTATGATGTAAAGCTCTGTCTCCTAGCTCTTGATAAGCCACCCCACTCCACCCCACGTGTACTATATCCGAGGGTTACTTAACTATGACCACAGGAAGCTTCACAATCACCCACAGGTGCTCAGCCCAGGCAGAACCGGCTTATTAGAGCAGGAAACCAATCTCTGTGCCTCTCTATAAATGAAGCCCCTTTAGTTCCTGCCAGGGAGACCACACAGACGAAAGCATTCCTAAGATCTTTCTTCACCAGCCTTTGTCCCAATAATGCAGTCTAGGATTTAAGATAAAAAATTATGCAATGTGTCTTAGATTATGATCTGGGGAAATAACGTCATATGACATCTTGGCCTTGCTTGTGATGAAAACAAAATTTGCCTCATGTACTTTTCATATCTTAAGAGGTAAAAATATGATATATTGTATTTCTTTTATAGTTGAGATAAATAATTACATAGCATCTCTCCCCTATACTACAATTAAGAAAAGGACTAATCCAAAAAGCAAACTAGTTACCACAGAGTCAATTCTAACTCATGGTGATCCTAGGTGGGACAGAGTAGAACTGCTCCACACGGTTCTCTTGATTGTAATCTTTACAGAAGCAGATGGCCAGAACATTCTTCCACGGCACTGCCAGAGGAGTTCAAAAGCCAACCTTTAATGATAAAGGACAAAGTGTTAGCAACTAAGAAAAGCACCGTTTTTCTAAATGTGAAGCAGTCTAGCAAGATAGAGTTCAATCAACTACTTGGATCTAATTCCCAGCTGTGCCATTAACAGACTTTGTGACCTATGACAAGTTACTTAACCTCGTTCTATTCTACATGCTCATCTGTAAAATGGGGCAGTAATAAAACCCACTTCAGGGAATTACGGGGAGAATTTTATGAATCAATACAGAGGACGTTCACACTGCTTGCAGCATAGAAATAGTTAACATGTACTGAATGTTCTAAGGTCTCAAAAGAGAACACAAGCAGGAATTTGTGATTAACATAATTGAAAATAAAATTAATCCTATGTAATGCCCCCTGTAAAAAATAATCAGTAAAAAATAATTGTGGTTAAATTCACAAAAATATTGATCAACTTAAAGACATATGCTATTGTTATTGTTATTTTAATGCTTATAAATCACATGAAGATATCTGAAGATTTTGAAGAGGGCTTATTTAGACCAAATTTTTAGTGTTATAGCTTCTTGGAAAATAGTGATTGTTGAACATCAACTGAAGACCCAATTATGTTTCCCCTCACAGCTTTCCTAACAGTAGTTAAGAGCTTCACAAAGACATAGACCTAATAATCTTCCCAAAGTCTGGACAAGAGCTGCAGTCCTCCTATTTACTCAGCAGCCACTCCACTCTTGTGTAGTTTCAGCTCTCTGCCCTATTTAGAAACCAAATGATGTTTGCCCTGGGAGGTGCTGCCAGTGGAAATCCAAATGGCAGAGTAAGCAAGAGACACACACACAGTAGAGATGCTGTGTTTTCAAGAGACACCCTGTGTCTCCTTGTGAGGTCTCTGGACAAGGGGCAACTATAATTCTAAGTCAGTAATTTGCTCCTCCATTTAGTCAAACTCTAGAACAGACACCTTTTAAGAATACCTTGCTTGTAATGTGCCTATTTTCCCATGGGCGTTTCCTTAATTTTGGAAGAACTTTAAATACACACACACCCCACTCCAGAATTTCACCAGCAGTGAGTAATGTGTCTCCAGCTGCACCAGTCTGCATTTCATTATGTTGTATTTTAATCACAAGTGTGCTTTAACAACTTGAAAATCACAACAAAAAAAGATTTAGCATTTATTTGTAGATCACAATAAATACTACATAGAGAAAATACATCTCGCTTAAATTATTTCAAGTTATTATTAGATTTTTTATTTTGGGGAACGCAGTGACTATGTTGGATAAGCACCGGGCTGAGAACCACAGGGTTAATGGTTCGAGCTCAACTGTTCCTGCAAAGATTCACAGCCTCAGAAACTCTACACAGGGTCACTAGGATTCGAAAACACCTCGACAGCATTTAACAGCATTAGATTTTTTAAATCAAAAAGGTTTTTATTTTTTAGGTTCCATAAATACAGATAGCAAAAACAGCATGCTGATGGTCAATGACCAAAGAAAAATGTACGAAAACATTTAAGGATAGTGGTTGGAACCATTTTGTAAAAGGTAGATAAAAATCAAATTGCTACTTACAAGATGTAGAAATGTTGGACTAACATTTTAAATTGTAGATAAAAGAATGCATTGGTGCCGTTTTAGTTCTAAGCAGTTGCTGTCACTGCATTTGTCATAGACCAGGCACTTCACAAAGCTTCACAAGTACTCTACTGCTACTCACAACAACCATATACAACGAGTCTTTATTCTCTAGACACTCAAAGATCAGACTCTGAGAGTTAAAGAAGGTCAGTCAAGGAGGCTGGCGGGATTTGAACCCCAGCACTTTGTTTTCAGAGCCAAACTTCTTTAGCACTAAAGTAAAAGTCAAATGTAATTCTACACAGGGTCCAAATTAACCCCCCCCCACCCTGATTTTGTTTCTAAGGACTTTTTTGTGAAAGTGCTTATGTATAAATTATCTGTACTCAAAAGAGATTAAGGGAAAGAAAAACAAAAGAAAACACTAAAACACACCTATTTTCAACAGTTCATAAGAATACATATATCAAAGTACTGAAGCTTTAATACTGTTTTTTCAAAATGTTGTAAACATGCTTTCCTAATATCTTAATTATTAATGTCTTATATTTTTAAATGAGAACCATGCATGATTTTTTTTTCTTCAAATTTTGCATCAGAAGATAATACTATAATTTCCTGGTAATTTAGGACATTTTTTTGTTCTTGGTTAGACAATACTGTCCCTTCCTGTTCCTGACCTATTGTTCACTTCTATATTTTATGATTTTAGACTTAAATAGACTACAAAGGTGTGAATAATAATGAGGACTAGCATGACTCTAGCAGTTACTTCTCAGTATTCTGAAAGTGTAAGAAAAAACCTGCTGTAGACTGTGAAATCTTAAGACTTTTTGCCAGAGAACAACTCCAGCCTAGCATCTTGTGCTGAGGTTTAAGTGTTCAGATGTCATTTTTTTCTTGAGTACCTCATGCACTTCTGATAGTGAAACTGTCACAGTTAGAAACAGTAGAGTCAAAAATGGGTTTGGGGACCATTTCTCCCAGCCACCCTCATAAGAACATTCCTGGACACACCCTTTAATGGTCGCCTAGTTGTGATGCCACATCCCAAGGGCCTCGGACTGTAAGCTTTTCTATCTGCAACAATCTCCTCCCTGCTTTCCATAGGCCCAGCATGCGTATGTATGCATGGCTGCTGTCCTCAGTCATGGTTGTAGGAGATTTCTTTATTCTCTGTGTCCCATAAAATGCCATCACGTGGAGATAGAACTTTGGAAACTCATCATCATCTCTACAATTTCTCTTACCTAGGTGATCTATTTTTGTCTTTGTTAAGTGTTTACTCTTGTTTAAGACTAATACAGAGTCTACATAATATTTATATTTTTAAAAATAGTCACCATGCCTGGCCCTTAATCATTGCTTGGTTTAAGTTTTGTGAATTTATTTACTCCATTAGGTGTATTATTATGAGATTTCAAAATTTATAACGCATATCTATTGTTGTTATTAGGTGCCATCCAGTCGGTTCTGACATAGTGACCCCATGCACAACAGAACAAAACACTGCCTGGTCCTGTGCCTTCGTCATAATTGTTGTTGAGCTTAAGTCCATTGCTGCTGCCACTGGGCAAATCTGTCTCCTTGGTGGTCTTCCTGTTTTTTGCTGACATTCACTCTACCAAGCATGGCATTCTTCTCCAGGACTGGTCTCTTCTGATACTATGTCTGAAGTATGAGAATTGAAATCTGGCCATCCTGTTTCTAAGGAGCATTCTAGCTGTACCTCTTCCAACATAGATTTGTTTGTTCTTCTGGCAGTCCCTGGTACTTTTAATAATTCTCCAACAATATAATTCACATGCATCGATTTTTCTATAGTATTCCTTATTCATTCTCCAACTTTCACATGCATAAGAGGCTATTGAATATATCATGGCTTGGGTCAGGTGCACGCTAGTCCTCAAACTGATATTTTTGCTCTTGAACACTTTAAACAGCAGAATTGCTGAATGCAATGTATCTTTTGATTTCTTAGCTTCTTCTTCCATGAGTGTTAGTGGATAGTGGAACCAAGCAAAATGAAGTCTTTGACAACTTCAATCTTTTCTCTATTTACCATGATGTTATTTATTGGCCCAAAGATGAGAATTTTTGTTTTCTTTACATTGAAGTACAACCCATACCAAAGACTGCAGTCTTTGATCTTCATCAGTACTTTAAGTTCTCTTTACTGTCAGCAAGCAAGGTTGTATCGTCTGCACTCCACACATTGTTAATGAGTCTTCCTCTAATCCTGATACCACATTCTTCTTCACATAATCTAGCTTCTTGGAACATTTACTCAACATACAGATTGAAAAAGTATGGTGAAAAACTACAACCCTAGTGCACACCTTTCCTGATTTTAAAAGATTTAGTGTCTCCTTGTTCTATGTGAATGACTGGCTCTTGGTCTGTGTATAGGTTCCTCATGAGCACAATTAAATGTTCTGGAAAACCCATTATTTGCAATGTTGTCCATAGCTTGTCATAATCAACACAGTTGAAAGTCTTTGCATAGTCAATATTTGTTGTTGTTTAGTGCCATAGAGCTCTGACTCATAGTGACCCAGTATAGGGTTTCCAAGGAGCAGAGGGTAACCACCAACATTGCAGTTCAAGCCAACTTTGCTTCTTCTACAGTGCCATATCAGTATAGCACAGGTGAACATCTTTCTCATATTTCCTGCTTTCAGTCAAGATCCATCTGGTGTCAGCAATGGTATCCTTCATTCCACGTCTTTGTCTGAATCTGACTTGAACCTCTGGCAGTTCCTTGTCAGTGTACTGCTACAGCCATTTTTAAATAATCTTTAGCAAAATTTTACTTACATATGATATTAATGATATGGTCTAGTGATTTCCAAATTCCGTTTAGTCAACTCATCAACTGTCTTTGAAAGGGCACAAATAGGGATCATTGCAATCAATTGGCCAGGTAGATGCCTTCCAGATTTCATAGTATATATGAATGACTGCCTCCAGTATTGCATCAGTTTGTTGAAAGATTTCAGTTTGTATTCCATCAATCCTGGAGCCTTGTTCTTTGTCAACACCTTGGACTTCTTCCTTCAGTATCATTGGCTCTTGATCATATGCTACTTCTTGAAATGAGCTAATATCAACTATTTCTTTTTGGTACAGTGACTCTATTCACTGTATTCCTTTCATTTTCTTTTGATGCTTTTCTGCATCATTCAATATTTAGCCCATAGAATCCTTCAATATTGAAAGTTGAAGCTTGCCTTTTTTATTTCAGCTCTTTCAGCTTGATAAATGCTGAGCATTTCTCCCTTTAGGTTTTATAAGTTCAGGTCTTTCCTCATTTCATTATAATATTTGATTTTGTCTTTTCAAGTTGTCCTTTGAAATTTCCTGTTCAGTTTTGTTGTTGTTGTTTTCCCATTTCTTCCATTGCTTTACATCTCTTACTGGCAAACATTTTTGCTTTCTTCCTGTACGATGTTCTTGATGTCATCCCACAACTCTTCTGGACTTCAGTCACTAATGTCTAATGCATCAAATCTGTTCTTGAGATGACCTCTAGATTCAGGTGAGATATATTCAAGGTCATATTTAGGCCCTTGTGAACTTGTTTTAATTTTCTTAAGCTTCAGCCTGAACTTGCATATGAGCAATTGATGGTCACAGTTGGGCCCTGGTCTGGTCTTGGCTGATATGGAGCTTTTCCTCAGTTTCTTCACACAAATGTAGTCAATTTGATATCTATGTATTTTATCTGGTGAGATGTATGTATATAGTCAGTTTTACGTTGCTTAAAAAGGTCTATGCAATGAAGAAGACATTGATCTTGCAAAATTCTATCATGTGATCTCCAACATCAGTTGTAGTCCATATTTTCCAACTACCAATTCTTCTGCTTGTTTCCAAGCTTTGCATTTCAATCACCAGAATTTATCAATACAACTTGATGGCATGCTTGATCAATTTCACACTGAAGTAGCTGATAAAATTCCTCAATTTCATCATTATTGGTTCTAACGGTTGGTGCATAAATTTGAATAATAGTGGTATTAACTGACATTCCTTATATGCATATGTATATTATCCTATCACTGATAGTGTTATGCTTGAAGATAGATCTTGAAATGTTTTTTTGATGATGAATGCAAAGCCATTCGTCTTCAGTTTGCCAGATGGTCAGATTCAAAATGGCCAATACCAGTCCAGTTCAGCTCACAAAGTTTAGGATCTCAATCCTTCAGCATTCCATTTCATTTTTCACAACTTAAAATTTTCCTAGATTCATACTTCACACATTCCATGATCAGATTATTAATGGATGCTTACAGCTGTTTTTTTCCTTATTTTGAGTTGTGCCCCATCAGCAAAGAAGGTCCTTACAGATTTACTACATTTGCATCATCACAGTCAACTCTACGTTGAGGGTGCACCTCCTCTTTCCCAATCCTATTTTGAGAGCCTTCCAACCTGAGGTATTCCTCTTGCACTATATCTGACAACATTCTGGTGCTCTTGATAATGTTTCCTTATTCAATACTCTGATGCAGACAGCAGTCCAGTGTTATACATAATGTAACTCACAGCACCACTCATTCCTGTGTGGTACTGTGGGTTAATGCACTAGACTGCAATGTCGGTTTGAATAGCAAGGTCGGCAGTTCAAGCTCACCAGCTGCTCCTTTGAAACTCTATCTAGGGTCGCTATGGATCGGAGCTGACTCTACAGCACTTAACAACAACAACTCATCCCTAAATTAACCCTCTGTGTCAGTTATTTTTTAAAAATGACAAAAAATGCTCACCTGACCAGAAAATTATTCTAACAAACTCAATACAAGAACAGTGTCTTACTACTACCTAAACGGAGTAATAAAGATCAAACCAGCTTATTTCCATTATTTTGCAAGCAATCACACAATATTATTTACATCAAAAACCAATCAGAAAGCAGATTAGTGGTTGCCAGGGGCTTGAGGGTAAGCAAATGCTTATTGTACATGAGATTCCCTTTGGGGAATGAAAGTGTTCTGACACTATACAGTGGTGATGGTTACACTCATTTTGTTTATGTGTGAGGGGGCTTCAAAAATTTTGTAGTAGCATTCCATTATCTTTTACATTCAAATTTAAATTCTGAGCACTTGGATTGTGGCAGGCTGCAGGTATAGTTGTTGCTGTTAGATCTCAATGAGTCAGTTCTGACTAATAGTGACCCTGTCAAGAGTTTCCAAGGAGACACTGGTGGGTTTGAATGGCCAACCTGGCAGTTAGCAGTTCAGTGTTTATCCTACAGCACCACAAAGGAGTCCTAAATCTATTTTGAATCTTGACATAAATTCGGCTTCTACTGAATTATTTCTGACCACTAGCTGGCAATGTAAAAAACCTCTGTTGTCAGGCAATATGTATATAAGAGTGGCTTACTAGTATTCCACCAGACTCTCTCTCAGGGATTTGCATGGGTGTGCCATTAATGGAAATTAGGGTTCCAAAGCCACAATGTCAAGAGTTGACACCTCTATCTATCATGGTGGTCAGAGGCCCCAGACCCAATCCTGTAAGCTTTTTTTTTTTTTTTTCTTAAATGTTTTATTGTGAATTATGTGATAGTTTACATGGGAGAACATTAGTTTTACATTCATTCTATTGTATATCGTCTCATTGCCATGGTTACAATCCCCTCCATACAATCCTTCCTCCGTACCCACCAGGTCTTCAGCACACAGTCACTCTCCCTCTCTGGATCTACAGTTTCCAGCTGCTCCATCGCTCCATGCCATCATCTCTGGCTCCATTTCAGGCATCACTGTGTCTCTGGGTAAGGTCCTGCTCTCTGCTCTTCTCCCTTGATGGTCCTAGGGACCTCTGCTCCTAGACTGAAAAGTTAATCACTCCCCTCCTTGCTATAAAACGTTTACCTTTACATTTCCAAACCTCACAATCAGTCCTGATTAACAATTATTCACTATTGTATCACAAGAGACCTGTCTGCATTTCATAGCATCAACCCCGCCTCGCCAGATTGAATACTACTCACTGGAGACTCTACCTTCCTCCAGGCCCTCTGGATCTAGGTTCCCTCTTGAAAGTTTGTAAGCCAGTCACTTCTTGCCTTTGTAGCCCCCACCCCCCATTTTGGGTAGCCAATGTCCAACTTGCTCATCCCTGTCTACTCTGTGTGTGGAGAGGGTGGGAATGATTCCAATCCTGTACATTTTTTTAAAAAAATCTGCAATAGTGCATGTATCCCAGTCATAAGCCATTTCCTGATTACATAATCTTGCCTACAACTGCGATAGATTGACCTCCACTAATAATGATTTTGTGCAGAATTCTTTGTGTATATTTTCCATGTTCTCCCTAGGCCACATGGCTGTGAATCCTTTGGATATGATTAAGCCTATAGCCTGTCCATAGATGATTTGTCTTTGTCTTGTCCTTGTCCTGTTTAAGAAATAATAAAGGGGTCTCAATAAAATATACTTGAATTTGGGGTCTTTTATCCCTTTGCTATTGTTAAATGCCATGGAGTTGATTTCAACTCATAATGACCCTGTATAGGATTTCCAAAGCTTTCAAATTTTTGCAAGAGAGGGAAGATGCATTTTTCTCTTGCAGAGCAGCTGATGGTCTCAAGCTGTTGTCCTTGTGGTTCATAGTCCAGTGCTTATTCTATGGAGTCACCACACTCTCCTTATCTCCCTTAGGACACTTTTAACTTCATTTTTCCATTAAATTTTCAATCCCCCTCATATAAATCCCACTGAATTGTATACTTTAAATTGGCTACAATGGCAAATTTTATGTTTTGTGTATTTTACTGTAATTTTTTTTATAAACTGGATATTTTAAGACTGCAGTTAACATAGCAAATAGATTTCTGATCAAAGATTTTTATATCATAATAGCAATTAGGGCATAAAATATCTAAAATATATTTATTAATATATGCTAAATGATATCTAACAAAAACTTGAAGTATTAACATGAATGAAATATTGAGAAACTCTGTTGCAAATCTTAAGTTTGTTACTGTTATTAAGTGCTGTGGTGTCTGTTCAGACTCACAGCGACTCTGGATAAGGATTCTGAAGAATGGCTACTGAGTTTGAACTACCGACCTTGTGAATAGCAGTCTAGTGCTTATTGTCAGCGCTCCACACCAAAACCCTAAGATTATTTCCTAAAAAGTATAACTCCCTGAGGCAAGAAACTAACAACAGGGTGAAAAACTCCATATTATACTTAATTATGCACATATCTATTTCCCCTTCTACATTATAGGTGCCTTTAGGGCAGGAACATTGTCATTTTCATTTTTTTGGTTCTAATGATAGAGTTAATAAATTATTTTTAAAATGATGAATTAATATAAAAGAGGAAATTAATATAAAACGAAGGGTATGCTGGATATTCACAAGGGTACTTCTAGTTAACCCTACTAATGAATAGATGATGACAAAGATTTTTAAACTTTGTTTTTTAAGGGAAGAAACAAACAAAGTACGCAAAACCTTTCATGATGAGCCAGGAACAGAGCTCACAGCTTCCAGCTGTGGTCCATACGCAAAGTTGCAACAAACATTTTCATAGGAGTCAGGAGTTCTGAAACAGAGAGAATCTAGCTACTTGTAGTTGCTATGGTAACAAAAATAAACCTTGTACAGATAGTCCAGTGATCATTTCACTATTTTTTTTTTGCTTGCTGGGGGTTTTCAATGGCATTTGAGTTCATAAAAGGAAAAAAGACATTATCTGAAGCTGATTCTCCAAGAAGAAATAGGAAGCTGATTCATGGACATGGGCTACAGCGGACAACTCCTTTGAAAAAAAATTAGAAACTCTCCACCTCCCCCCAAAAGGGGATTTTCCATCAGGCTGGTATGAAACTAGTGAATGGAATGAAATGAGGCATTGATTAAAAAAATAAAAATTAAAAGTAAGTCTAGTTTCAGATCAACATAATAATAATGCTTTACGTTACTTTACAGGTGTTCTAAGTATAAAAATAATTTAAGTTAACGAAGATGAAGTTGATGAATGGGGAAATGTTTTAACATGTGGATCAAAATTTTGCACATTTGGGGAACTCTCAGATATTATTTATTTCTGGAATCATTGTTGACTGCCCATATTTCACAGGTATTTTTACACCCACAGAAAGCAATGCACCGTGTTAGGCAGCATAAAAAATGTACTAAGATGCATTGCTAACACAACCACACACCAAATAGCTACATAGCGTCCTAATGCCAATGCCAAATAGAACTAGGTACATACATGGGGGCTTCAAAAAGTTTGTGGGAATTTTCCATTATCTTTTAACTTCAATTTCCACAAACTGCAAGAGCATGAACAGGGGCAGGCCTGAAAGGGCGTGGCTTGTGGAAGAGCAAGAAGCCCACTTTACGAGGTGACACAGGAAGAGTGTCAAAAGGTAGTGGTAACCCTGAAAAAACAAAACAACAAAAAACAAAGTAGGCTAAAATCACCCCACAGAATCCTGGACAAAGCACCTGCACCTTGCAACTCCTGTCTCCTGTTTCCTTTGTTCTAATCCGTAATTATGCCTAGACTACTTTTTAATTAAGACTTAGTATTAACTAAGTTCTTTCTCACCACAGCCCTACCCATTCCCCTTCTTAACCATTTCCACTGTACTTCTGGATACATTACCCAATTCCCAAGAAACTTTGTATATCATTTTTAACATAGTCTACAAAGATTCCCTCTATTTCTTTACCTTCATATCACCTTATGCTTTTCTTTGATGATTCCATCTTCATCACAAACTTCTCAAAAGAAGTCTGTGCATTCCCCCCTTGCCTCTGCAGATCACATGAGGCCAAGGAGCAGTTTGTGTGTTTTTTTTTCCTGAGTCCCTTCTACGACTTCCACATACTAAAGTATAACTGTAGTTCATTAACAACCAACCACTCCTTTCCCACAAAGCTCACCACTCAGGGATATTACCTTTTTCTTAATCACTTAACTCCACATCACTTTACACAAACACTGAGGAATTTTACATCTCAAAGAATACATCATTTCTTACTGCTTCCAATACTCTGTAAAGGTTAGTGTCCATATTGACAGTCTATGTAACATGCTACCCAGTTCACAGAACTCTTTACACCTGAACTCTATTACTATTATAAGGACCTTGTCATTGCTAATGTCTGCATATCAGATATAGCAAATGTAACCACCCATTCTCTCATAAGACCTTCTGATTCTTTTTCACTCTTGAATCCCTTGCTCTTTGACCTAAAGCCTCAAATGTCCTAGCCTAACTTTTCTTGCTATCCACTACTTGGTGGATCACTTGAGCTACCCTTTCACCTCCAACTTCAACTACACTGCATCCTTCACCTCTCAGCTTATATGGCTCATAAAACCCTACCTTGGTGTTCCCATAGTAATACCATATGAGTCTTCTGAAGAAAGTAAACTGCAAAAATTGTCACTATTGAGTAAGTTGTCTTCTATTACAACTTGTTTTCCCAAGTATTTATAATCAGAGCTGAAATAAATGATTAGAATTTGAAAACATGAGAAGCCCTTTAAATTGAATAAAACTTTAGTTACCAGGACAAACACTTATCAGTCTCTTCTCCAGCATCTGCTTCCTACATCTTGTACAGTTTAGCAGCCCTACTACTGTGACTAGCAGTAACACAGGATCAAGCCTATGAGAGGCTGGCATTGCTATGTCAAGCAGAGGAACTCCATCAAGAGACAGGGTTTCACACTCAACTTTGCACCTCATTTTTCATCATTGCTTTCTTTTTTTCAATCTAGAAGGAGGTGATAGCAATACAGCTTCCATGGAGGTTATGAAAATTATATGAGTTATATAGAGTCTGCCACATGGTTATACAAGTCCACTTTTTCCCTCCAGCTGTACACATGAAGAACAGAAATGGGAAATACTATGAGTTAGGCTGATCCCGTTTTACCAGTTGGTAGCATGTTAGGCAACATTTGGATGAAGGGCACTGGAAAGCTTAAAATTGAGTCCACTGTTGAGAGAAACTTAAATGACTAACTCTGGAATTTAGAACAGAGAAATAAATGCATGAAGTACCAGATAACCAGTAACATAAATAAGGTTCAAGAAATTTATTAGGACAGTTAGGGACTTAGTAGGAAAGGAAAGAGGATAAGAACTGATAGAGGGAATACAATTTCTGAATTTATTATTTTAGAGAAATGGCAATTCTACTTAGCAACAAGAGAGATGACGTGCAGAAGTACAACAAAGCTGAAAAAAATAAAATGTAGGGTATTGTTGTTGTTGTTAAATGACATCCAGTTGGTTCCTACTCATAGCAACACTGTATAAGGGTTTCTGAGGAGCAACTGGTGAATTTGAACCACTAAGCTTGTGGTTTAGTGCTAATCCTACAGCACCACACCAGGACTCTAGCCTATCTTAACACAGACTGTTAGGACATAAAGTTGGAAGAAACTGAGGAAGATGCTGGTAGATGGCAGCTAAGAGGATAGTCAAGAGTGTTTGGCCAGATGGCATCAACCTCCCAGGTAGATAGGATTTTTGGTTGTTTCATGACATGGGTGATAGAATAATTGGAAACAAACATGGAATTTAGGGAAAAGCCAATATCTTCTTTGTGTTTGAGAGAATGAATACTGACCAAAGAAAACACAATGTTCTTGAAGAGTGAGGATAGCATGAGGGAAGTAAAGAGAAGAGTGATTGAGGTTACGTTTGTCACAGAGTGAGGGTTCAGTGGGTAGAGTTGAACACTTAGCTAGTTCATTATCAAACATCTCTATTTTTAGGATTTGTATTATTTCTATTCAGAACTCAGAGGAGGTAAGAAAATAAGATGAGCTTACTATATAAACATCTACCTAAGAACCTGTAATCAACAGATCTATTTCCCATATCAAAATCTAGATTGTAATTACAGATATTTGCTCTCTAATCACCCCATCACTCCTTTCTAAAACATTTAAAGAATGAGTAATCATTGATACAACTGGATAGTTAATTCAAAGCTAAGACTACTGACTTTTCTAGACTTAAACTGATGGATGTTTTACACATACTGGGTTGATTACATAACTGTGAATCCTTCTAAAGCAGCCAGCTGCCCATTATTTTCCTGTTTTGTTTTTGCTTACTACAGTTGTTTTTCCCCCATACCCAAATGCCTTGAAAGGAAACAGATGAAGGAAAGAAACACAATATAAATATCAACATAAAAATATGGAGTACAAACACTCTTTGTAATTACATATAAACAAAGACTCTCTTTATTCATCTTTCCCCTAGCTCCTATAATGGTGTTCTATTATCTGCTCACTACATAACAAAGCTTTTAAGAAAATAGGAAAGAAAATGGATAAGTTTCAGAAAGAACTCCAGAGAAGAAAATGGTTTACACAATACATCATCAATCATTGAGGGAAAGTGCTTTGGAGGACTTTGCACTTCTCTCTTAAGAAGCCAACTAAACTTTTAACAGTTTAGGTACCTGACCTAAAACAAGGTCAAAAGACACAATTCTAACCTAGAAAAAATTTTCTTCTTTTGTACATTTCTGCATAACTTGAAATATCACCTTAGCATGTTCTCTACAGGATAAATCCCATCTGACATCTCCAGTGAAATTCACATTTCAATTACTTTGCATTCAGAGAAAATATACATAAAAGTATATACATGACTATATCTTATATACATGCATTTGATTCTCTGAGTCTTGTCTTTGAAAAAACAAAGTGCAGAATATTTTCCAGCATATGTAAGAGACCCTACAATACTCTCCAGACTCCTGGTGTGGTGCTGTAGGATCACTACTGAGCTCCGAACCACAAGGTCAGCGGTTCAAATCCTCGGAAATCCTATGCACAGTCGCTATGAGTTGTAACCAACTCAATGGCACTTAACAGAACATTCTCCTAAAATTGTATCTATTAAATACATGTTTCTGATACTTTGGGATTAAGGGCTATATCCTTATAGCTCTAGCTTCTCTTGCTCCACTTGCTATTTCAAAAGCTAAAAACAAAACAAAAAAGCATTATGCATACATTAAATAAATATAAGGGGATTTTTTTAATTTCCTGGAAAAATGGAATTGAAAGATAATGGAATTTTCCACAAACTTTTTGAAGTCCCTCGTAAGTATTTCTTCACTGAAATGGTTAAAAAAAAAAAATCTTGTAACCTGCACATTTACCAACTCAGAACTCTGAAAAAGAAGTTAAAAACTTATAGGCATGACACCTGGCCAGAAAGATATTTTAATGAGTGCTGAGGGCAAGGGAGGGTCAGATTATGTAGTCATGCAAAACAATGCAAGATGTCTTTAATATGGTGGGTGTAGAGGACACCCTTCCCAGGCTCCCTTGCAATTAAATACACAGGCATGAGATTAGTTAGGAGAAAATGAAGCAAGCAGGTCACAGAGTTTTGCTGACGTATAATTTCACTTTCCAGTCACTAAAAAAGTAAAGTATGATGAGCCGCTCACTTTTTGCTGGATGAATCCAACATGCATAGGGTTAGCTTCCAAGTCACCATTTGTGGTGGTGATGTTTTCATGAATTCAGTATCAGAACTAAGCTAGAGGGGCAGCTAGGCTACCTTGCCAAGGATAGCAGAGACAACAGTCCCTATGGCAGGCCAGATATGTGAGGGCTTCAAAATGTTTGTGGAAAATTCCATTATTTCTTGATTCTATTTTCTCTTAGACTTTTTGAAGACCCCTTGTATGTGGTGCTAAGAACTCTGGTGGCACTGTGAGTTAAGCATTGGGCTGCTAACTGCAAGGTTATTGGTTCAAACACCATCCCATATAGGGTCACTGTGAGTTGGATGGAATGCTGTGTGATAAGCACTGGACTGCAAGGTCTGTTTGAACTGCAAGGTCAGCAGTTCAAACTCACTGGCTGCTCCTTGGAAATTTTATACAGGATCGCTATGAGTCGGAAGAGACTCGACTGCACTTAACAACATGAGTTGGAAAGGACTACTGGTAGTGGGTTTGGTTTGGGGTTTGTATGTGATGTCATACCTGAAAGGTCAAGCCTAGGTCCAGCTGTTCCAAATTGTTGTTGTTGCTGTTAAGTGCCACTGAGTTGGTTCCGACCCATAGCGACCCTGTATAGGGTTTCCAAAGACCTGCTGGTTAGCTTGAATCATTGACCTTTTGGTTCGAACTGACTTTGCAGTCCAGTGCATTAACCTGCAGTGCCACACCAGGACTCCAAGCTACCAGCATGTTTATAAGCATTGTTGTTGTTGTTGTTATGTGCCGTGAATTCGGTTCCAACTCACAGCGACCCTGTACAGGGTTTCCGAGGCTGTAAATCTTTACAGGAGCAGAAAGCCTCATCTTTCTCCCGCAGAGCAGCTGGTAGTTTTGAACTGCTGACCTTGCGGTTCACAGCACCATTCTTAGCCACTACACTACCAGAGCTCCTTTTATAAGCATTGTTGTTGTTGTTAAGTGCCGTCGAGTC